>NW_022196909.1:42643230-42668099 GCF_008632895.1 Mastomys coucha
CAATGGTTTTCTTTCTCTGGTGGAAAATGATTTGGGGGTATCTTATGTAAGATGTCTTTGTCTTAGGTAAAATGTCACAGGATCTTATGGATGTAGCGATCAGCATTTGAGTCTGGGTTTGGAGTTGATCCGAGTAAGTAATGTGAGACATAATAAACAGCTCTTTTTGTCTGTTGGTTGAGAGAAACATCTCTAGTTGCTGAGATTTTTTTTTTTGTTTTTTTAGGAGAGTATGTTGGAGTGTGTGTGTGTGTGTGTGTGCGTGTGTGTGTGTATAATTTAATGTATATGAGGAGTACACTGTAGCTGTCCTCAAACACACCAGAAGAGAGCTTCAGATCTCATTACGTATGGTTGTGAGCCACCAATGTGGTTGCCGGGAATTTAATTCAGGACCTCTGGAAGAGGAGCCATTACTCTTAACCGCTGAGCCATCTCTCCAGTCCTGGATTTTATTTTATTTTATTTTATTTTTTTATTTTTTAAGTCTGTTAACATTGGATTATAGCAATTGATCTTCAAGTGTTAAACTGGCCTGTGTTTGGGGGATAAAAGCAACTTAGTCGCGATGTTAACGACTTTGTAAGTTGCTGAATTATTTAATGCATTTACAAGTGCCGGGTTTTCCCCCTTAGCCTTATGTTTTGTATTACTCGAGAGAGTTTCCGTCTCACCCAAGCTACTGCAGTGGTCAGTATAGAGGAGTTCATAGCACGGCCCTGTAAGGCTTTCAGTGTCCGGGAATGGGAGTGATTGGCACTGTTCTCACGCGTGACTCCTCCCGTGCTCTGCCAGCGCTTTCTCTCTGATAGTTTGGGAGAGACATCTCTTGACTTTGTTGATCAACTCAGAACAATAATTTTTGGCTTAAGCGGCTTCTCCACTGTTTTGCTTTCCCACCCTTGGTTTCCTCTCTGAACCTTGTTCTGTCTCTTGCTTGCACGCTTCTAACGTCCTCTTTCCTTCCCAGTTTCCTCAGCTGGAGGTGGAGCTCTTGGGCAGCGTTTCCTGTTCCGGCATCGGCACTTCCTGTTGTCCTGTTTCTGCTGCATCCTAGGACTTTGATATTTATGTTTTTTTTTTCATATCAAATTTAAAGTACTCTATGACCTCTCATTCTCGTTTTTTTTTTTTAAATGAATTTTTATCTGTGTTTGTGTGGTCAAATGGTGCCCGAGACTGTGGAGGTTGGAGGACAACTTGATGTAGTGAGAATTTTGGTTTCTTAAAAAACCCAGCTTTGTGAATATGGTTTTGTTTTAATCCCAGCTGTGGGATGAGAGGCTGCTTCACAGCAGGTGATTGTGATTTGCCTCGTGCACTGGCAGGGGCGGGATTTTTGCCAGCTGCAGATAGTTTAACTCTGGGGATTCTGGAGAGAGTATAAATGGAAGATCCAGAGGTGGGCTCTGGCAGCTGCTGCTCCCCCTACCCACTCCCCCTGCTGCTCTTGGTTGCTGTTGTTGCAATCCTGTCTATAAAGACTAGATTTGTTCCAAAGAACCCAATGCCCCTTCTGGAATTACCAACTTGCCTATTTGCTCTAGTAATTACTGAGATGCGGGGATTAAGATCTCTAATTATAATTGTAGATTAGGGGCTGGAGAAATGGTTCAGCAGTTAAGAGCACTGACTGCTCTTCTGAAGGTTCTGAGTTCAAATCCCAGCAACAACATGATGGCTCACAACCATCTGTAATGAGATCTGATGCTCTCTTCTGGTGTGTCAGAAAACAGCTATAGTGTACTTACATATAATAATAAATAAATCGCGGGGCTGGAGCAAGCAGAGGTCCTGAGTTCAATTCCCAGCAACCACATGATGGCCCACAACCATCTGTATAGCTACAGTGTACTCATAAACATAAAATAAATAAATCTTAAAAAAAAATAATTGTAGGTTAGGCCCATCAAGATGGCTCAGCTGGGAAAGGCACTTACTAAAGCCTGATGGTCTGAGTTCGATTCCCAGAATCCCCAAATGGGTAACAGGAGAGACTGGCTCTACAAAGAAGTCCTCTGACCTCCTCATGTGCACTGTGATGTGAGTGTACACACACACACACATACACACACACAAATACATCACACACAACAGTAAATAAAATGGTTTCAGGGTGGTTTGTCTGTTTCAAGACAGGGTTTCTCTGTGTACTCCTGCCTGAGCTGAAGCTCACTCTGTAGACCAGGCTGGCCTCAAACTCAGAGATCCACTCGTGTCTGCCTCCCGAGTGCTAGGATGAAAGTCATGTACTACCACTACCCAGCTAAAATAAAATGTTAAGAAACACATTTTAAAAAAATTGTAGCTTTCTTGCTCTTGCCCTGTCCCCTTTCTCCTGCTCCCCCTCTCTCCCTATTCCCCCCCACACAAAAAATTGTAGCTTATGTGTATGTGTGCGCCTTGGATATGTGGGTGTATGCATGCTTACATGAATGTGTTGTGTGTGAACATTTGTGTGTAGATGTGTAGACTGGAAGCTGGTGTTGAGTGTCTTCTTCAGTCTCTATCTTAGTATTGAGATAGTATTCCTCAGCCCAGTTTGGCTAATTCAGCTGGCCAGCAAGCCCCAGGAATTCTGTCTCCGCCTCCCCCGTGCTGAGGTTACAGGCACAAACTACTGAGCCTGACTTTTTTTTTTCTTTCTTTCTTCTTTTTTTGAGATAGGGTTTCTCTGTGTAGCCCTGGCTGTCCTGGAACTCACTCTGTAGACCAGGCTGGCCTCGAACTCAGAAATCGGTCTGCCTCTGCCTCCCAAGTGCTGGGATTAAAGGCGTGCGCAACCACCACCCAGCTCACCTTTTTTTAAAACATGGGTGCTGGGGATCTGAACTCCGTTTCTCATGCGTATGCAGCGAACACGTTACCCACTGAACTCCCCACCCCATCAAGAGTTTATTTTGCTCATTTTGAGCCCTTCTGTTCTGATGGCATGTGCTCTATGACTGTTGTCACTGTGTATCTCTAGACATCCACCTTGTGTTATGTCAATACAGCCACAGCCAGCTTCCTTTTTGGTTGAGTTAGAGCAGGATGTCCCCCAATCTGTCCTTTCTTGTCATAGAGCGGGGCTTTCCGTGTCAAGCCACTTCCTTCAGGGTCCCATAGTGCTGATGCACCCCTCAAAACCAATCAGCTCCAAAGGGGAAAAAAAGAAAGACGCTGAGAAAGCTCCCTCCATGGGGCCCAGTGTGCTGGTTGCTCTTCTCCCTGGTGAGCAACATCTTGCGACTTACAGGAGGATTTTTTCTGGTTCATAGTTTGAGACTGCCATCCTGGTGGGGAAAGCAGGGTAGTAGGTGTCCATCCCTAGCCTGGAAGGCAGGATTTGTTCAAGACTTGCTTACTTCCATTTTGGAAGACCAGGAAGCAAAGGGACTACATGGTAGCATTCAAATGAACTTTTCCTTTTTCCTCTTTTATGCTACCCAAGTCCTCAGCCCAAAGGTGGTGCCACCCATACCCAGGGTAGGTCTTCCTGCCTCAGTGTGATGGTTTGTATATGTTAGGCCCAGGGAGTAGCATAATTAGGAGGTATAGCCTTGTTGGAGTAGGTGTGTCACTGTGGGCATAGGCTTAATACCCTTGTCCTAGCTACCAGGAAGTCAGTATCTGCTACCAGCCTTCAGATGAAGATGTAGAACTCTCAGCTCCTCCTGCACCATGCCTGCCTGGACGCTGCCATGTTCCTGCCTTGATGATAATGGACTGAACCTCTGAATCTGTAAGCCAGCCTCAATGAAATGTTGTCCTTATGAGAGTTGTTTTGGTCATGGTGTCTGCTAACAGCAGTAAGACCCTAATTAAGACACTCAGTTAAACTCTTTGAGAAACACCCTCACAGACATGCCCAGGGGTGTTCTTCAGTCTCCTAGATGATTCTAAGTCCAGTCAAGTTGACAGTGACTAGTCGTTACAGAGGGTTTATGTGATCAGACAGGTGGTAGCTACCCAGTGAGAAGGGTACAGTCTTGCTCTGGTGATGTCCTGTAGGCACAATGTTATTGTGCACTATGTAAAGATTATCCTTGTATTAGTCAAGTCAAGGCTTATTTCTGTGCCACCGTATGGCAATCCTTACTCTAAGAATCTCCTGTCTCGATGTTGTGTAAACGTTGCTCCCCAATTTTTCCCTGATTGGTCAGTAAAGCTAGCTGATCAGCTAGTGATTGAGCATGGGAGAGAATAGAGTTGGGCTTCCACCCAGGGGAGAAGGAGGAGGAAGAGAAGGAAGTGGGGAGAAGGAAGAGGAGGAGGGGGAGGGGGAAAGGAAGAGGGGAAGGAAGAGGGAGAGGAGCAGGAGGAGGAGAAGGAGAAGGAGGGAGAGAGAGAGAGAGAGAGAGAGACAGGGCGGGAGGGGGTAGAGGAAGTAGAGAATACCCATGGGGAGTGAGCCCAGGATAGAACATAGAAAGCACCTGGAGCAGAGAAAGCCATTAAATGCAAGTAGCATGGGGATTTTGCCTGGCAGGTAGCCAGATTAACATAGAAGATTAAAATAGAGTAATGGCTGCTCAGTTATTGCACCCTTACAGCTGTAAAATAAATATAATAGCCCAGTCTTAATTATTTGGGAGGCAGCTGGGCAAGGGGAAAGCTGTAACACACCTTTTAAAATGCCACTAAAGAATGTCCTGTCCAGTGAGTCCACGCAGCTGTGAGAAGACAGCGGACACACTCAAACTGAATAACAATGTCCAGAGGGACAGGATGCCCAATAATGAAAAGGCCACCGCAGACAGCAGAAGCCTGAATCACTGTGGCAGGTGGGGGAAGCTAAGAAGTCAGTGTCCACCGGCCTGCATCAGTGTAATGCGATCCTAAGACACATGACAGGCATGAGGAATCCAGAGAAATCAAGTCAACAGGAGAGCCAGACTGTAGCTTTTAGGCCTGTGGTGTCTCCGGGCATCGCTGGCTTGGTTTAAAGGATGACCAACAAGCAGAAGAGCTCTGAGCAATGTCTCAACGTGTTTTTGATTCCTCGTCTGCTCTCTGGAACTAGGCATGGGACTGTGACTTCAGAGCTTGAATGTTGGAGGTTTCATCCCTAGCACGGTGCTTCTGGATGGGGGTGGGACCTTCAGGAGGTGGACCTGAGCTGGGATAGGGGATGTCTCAAGTCATTGCAAAGGGGTACCCTTGGAGGAAACCATGACCTGCTTCTCTCAGTCTCTCAGCTGGTGGACATGAGATTGGTTTGTTTGGCTCCCTCGTGCTCACCCTACCCCCATCCCTGTACCATCCTGGTATTGACACACGCAGGGACTCAATCACATGACACAGGGTAGCCAAGGGGCTGCCAGACCAGCCACAGCTGAGCTTTTTAGATCCTTTTTCTCAACAGTTTGAGCCAGATGGCCTCCTCTGTGCCACTGGAATCCTTGTTTCTCCCAGAAATCCTAGAGCTCTCAGGATTCTTGGATCTTCAGGGTTTCCTGGATCATCCACAATTCCTGGCTGCCGGCATTGTTTTAAAGCCTGAACCGGAGAATAGACAGCCTAGGATCGTGTCCTCCAGGTTCTATGAAGCCACACAGCAGCCCTCACTGGGCTACCTGTCTCTTCTCAGAGACCCTTTTGTTGCTTGGCAGGCGACGTCAATCAGACCTCCTCCCTCCGGGTATCTAGGGCTCCTTTCTGGGAGGCAGGGGCACCTACTGTCTGGGAAACCAGCTGACCTCCAGCAGCTCAGAACAGACCCCAGATACCGCAGAACTTTGTTCCCAGTGACCCCAGTTGAGTCCTGAACTTTTCTCTTTTTTTTCTTTTTTCTTTTTTTTCTTTTTCTTTTTTTTTTTGGTTTTTCGAAACAAGAGTCTCTCTGTGTAGTCCTGGCTGTCCTGGAGCTCACTCTGTAGACCAGGCTGGCTTTGAACTCTGAAATTCACCTGCCTCTGCCTCCCAAGTGCTGGGATTAAAGGTGTGCACCACAATCGCCCGGCAAGTCCTGAACTTTTCCAAGATTCATTTTTAGATAGATTGATCATACACGTTCTTTATTGTCCCATCCCCATTAAACCCCCGGCATTGCCCATCCCCAATCCCCCTACCTGCTCCACGCCTACAGAGTTGATCTCCTAGCCAGTACCAATCCCTGAGTCAACTACCCTGTCAGAGAAAGCCTATCATTCTCGATCGTACATTTCCCTAAAAGCCATGACAGGGTGCCCCATTGTCTTCTTCCAGTACTTTCTGTGATGAGCAGGTCAGCGGGAGCTGAGGGAGGGTGTGCCCCTGCCTGAGTGTCTTCAGGAGAGCACTTCTAAAGTCTAAGGGTGACAGTGATCCCAGCTCCAAGCCCTCACTGCCTTCCTCAGTGCCTGTGACTCAGCACTGACCAGAAGTTACAAGGACAGTGTCTCTTCCTGAAGGCGGCACAGCCTCTATCTACCTTATGCCTAGGACAGAAGGCTCTCACAAGGAGGACAAAGGTCCCTCCAGGAGAAAGTGCCTGTCTCGGAGGTAGCACTTCCAGTCGGGTTTATGGGCAGTGGCAGCATCTTGAAGCTCAGGGCCCCATAAACCCTAGTCAAGGCATGGCACCCGAGGACATAGATAGCGGGAGCCACTCAATACACTTCTGTCCTCGTGCTGTGACCCTCTTGTTGTGGCAGAAGTGGGTTTCAGGACAGCACCACTGGGGACTTATCAAGATCCCTGTGGTTGCCCAGCCCAGCACCCCAACCCGGTACCTGCCACCCAACCTGCCACTTAGCCCAAGACAAAGCAGCCCAAGTGTTGGGAGTCATTGGTAGAGGATCACCCCTGCCCCTAGAGCTTCCACCAGAACCCACAGTCAGAAGTGAGCTCCAAACAGTGAGGCCACCTTCTGGAGGACGGTCTTGTGGTTTGTGTACAGAGGGATCCGCCGGTCTACCACCTGCCATTCAGTAGACAAGTCCAGGCCACGAGTCAACTCCTTTGGATCACGAGTGTGCAGGTTCTGCAAGGACAAACAGCCTGTGTCTACCCAGTGCCCCGAATACTCAGGTTGCAGGAGCCAGTGCAGCCTGCAGTATTGTGTCCCACCCACAGCCAGCTCGCTGTATGACACGGGGTTGCCCGTTCTGGATGCCTGAGATAACCTTATAGACCCGAGCGAATGGAGGGCGTGACCTTACTCGGAGGCCTTTATCCTGCCAGGACGACCTGGATTTCACAGAGTGGGACTTTCCCACCCTAGTTTTATATCAGCCGTATGAAGAGCTGCTCTGAGCACCCGTGGACAGATGTCCCATAAAGACGGCACACGGGAGTGGAGAAGGCCATGCCAGCCTCTCTCTGGACATGGTCTTCAAGTCCTTTTGTGGTGGTTAATATTGACCAACTCATCAGGATTTGGAATCACCTTGGAGACAAATCTCCAGGAAAGCCTGTGAGAGGATATATCTAGACTGGATTAAGTAAGAAAGGAAGACCCACAGCTGAATGCGGGCACCATGGGTCCCTAAAACAA
The DNA here is from genome assembly GCF_008632895.1 of Mastomys coucha. Taxonomy (NCBI): domain Eukaryota; kingdom Metazoa; phylum Chordata; class Mammalia; order Rodentia; family Muridae; genus Mastomys; species Mastomys coucha. The sequence goes on from NW_022196909.1 coordinate 42,650,690, forward strand.
GGCTGTGGGATAGGTAAAGAGACACTGAGCCGAGCTCCAGCATTCGTGCCTACCTCCTGACTGCAGACGCAATGTGACTAGCTACTTTGTGTGGAGTGACTGTCCAGTCAGGATCGACTGTGAGCCGAGATAGACTCTCCCCTAAGTTGCTTTTTCTCAAGTATTTGGTCATGGCACTATAACTAACACACAGAAAAAATGACTAGCTAATATACCCCCCTCACTACACAGCCCAGATCCAGGCCCACTCTTCAGCCTTTACTGAACTTCTCTGGCCTCTCCCTGGTACCCTTTGGTCTCTTCAGGATGAGAATCTGCCTGTTAGTCTCCCTAGCCATGGGCAGCTCAATCTCAAGACCCCAGGCAGACCCCCCCCCCCACTGAGAGGTCCCTGAAACATGCCCGGACCATTTCACTGTGCGTCCTGCTCTGGAGGCTGGGACTCATACCTCTTCCAGCCTCTTCAGATCGGTATCATTCTGGTCCTGGAAATGGATGCTGATAGCCACTGTCTCGATCCAGGCATTGTCCGTGTTCCTTGGGTCATCCACATACCCTTTGTACACCTAGAGGCCATGGCAGCAGTGAGTGAGCTAGCTGGTCCAGCGATGGAGCCCCGACTCCTCCAACCCACCATTAAAGGAGCTCAGATCCACATGGAGGGAGGGCCTCTTGGGGCAGGGTCTGAACATGGCTGGCTCTCCTGTTCAGCTCCTGAACTGCTCCTCTGCTTCAGGCTGCCCCGTACATGTTTTCTCCCTGACCAGCCTCAGGGCCCCACAGCTTCCTGACGCCACTCCTGGCCTCTGGCACAAGTCAAGCATAGGGCGCTCCTGCCTACACTGGGCATCCAGAGGCTTCATCTTCAAAGACTCTTCTCAGGGAGAGCCCTGACAGCAGCGGCCACTGCTCTACAACCCCGTTCAAAATGAGGGTTCAGAACAATGCCAGAGATAAAGACAGATGTCTTGGGGCGGAGGGGTGTGTGTGTGTGTGTGTGTGTGTGTGTGTGTGTGTGTGAGAGAGAGAGAGAGAGAGAGAGAGAGAGAGAGAGAGAGAGAGAGAGAGAGATGTTGGAACTAGATATGGACGGTGGCCACAGACTGTGAGAAGAGTATAAATGTAAGGAAATGGCTCATTCTAGACAAAGTCTCTGTCAGCCCCCAGTCGGGCTAAAGGAATAATCTCTGGAAATTTAGCCTCCCCGGGGAAGAGGAGATGGCCTGGACTTTCTCAAAGAGGGTGAGGTACTGACATTCCAGCTCTGTTTCTGGGTGTGTCTGTGTTTAGCCACAGGGCACTCCAGACTCACGTTATATGAATTTTACTCCGGTAAGGACAGAAACGATTTGGTAAATTGTCAGAGGGGAGGCAGCGGTGTCCACTGAGGCACTGCTGAGGCTGAGGATACTATCTAAAATTGCGGGACTTCCAGGTAATCAGAGGAGTCACCAGCTATCACTCTAACTAAACTCATGTTTCCTTCTAAGATACAGAAGAGCTGGACTGCCCCGCCCCGCTCCGCCCCCCCCCCCAACTGCTGAAATTCGTTACATTATATCTTCAGATAGTCCCAACAAGCAGAGGTGAGTTTGTAAATCTGGACTTAAATACAGTGTTTCGGATGCTGTGTAAAAAAGCACATCATAGACTGACTGCTCACCGGGAACACCCGTGTCTGTGTACAGAGAGCCGCCCAGTCTGGCTTGGGAGTGTGGACAGTTCTATAAAGAAGTAAGAAGCCGATCCCTGCCTAAGGATCCAGGACAGTATCACTTAGCATACAGGGATTCTTCACAGGGGCTCATACTAGGCTCCCTGCCTAGGGAGCAGGCCCTCAGCACAGGGGCCCCTGAATAAGGAACAGGCCCTACCTCTGTACCTTGCATCAGCAAGGTCTCAAAGGCCACCCAGAACTCCTGCCGGAGGACCCGTTTCAGCTTCCGTGGTAGCATCTCCCCTGGCTCCCGAGAACCCTGAGCAGAGAGGAAGTGGAGGCCAGTCAGCAAGGCGTGCAAGCTGGATCCTGGACAACCCAGGAGCCCATCGCCTCTGGCCACCTGCCTAGTGTAGGCAGCCAGCCAGTCCCGTGGACAGCTAAAGGCGGCAGTGTCTGTCAGTCCCGCCTGAGTGACACAGTCCAGATCACCATCCGCGTCAGCAGTCCACGGCCTGAGCAGGGTATGGGGCTGAGCAGGGGTAGCTACGATGACTCCATGATGGCAAAAGAGCCCTGTCACCTCCTCCCACCATCCCTGGCCCCACAAAGGGCTCCTGCCTCTAAGCTTTGAGCATCGGAAGACCTGGATGCTGCTGCCCTGGCCCTACAACCTCTCTAGCCTGAAGACCCCAGCTGCTACCATTGCCCATGCCACCCTACAGGGGCCATGTGTCCCTACCGAAGCAGCCACTGAGCCATGGCCATAGACAGGGGTCTTCAAAGGATGACAGCTCATCGTTGAGTTTGGGAAGACCACAGGCTCAGGAATAGGGACAGAGGAGGGACATATCAAGCTATACTTGATCTCTCCTAGCAGGACAAGCTCTGACCCCTGCCCAAAGCTGGACCTGGGAGGGGGAGGGATGAAGAGAGGGGCAGGCAGGATAAACTGATCTGGGAGAAAATGAACAATGTGGATTCATAGGGGCATGAACAGCCTGGGTCTCAGCATCCCAATTCCGTCATTATCCAAACGGCCTCTGTGGTGCCCTCTCAGATTCAGCCCTACAGCCAGTGGCTGTTCCCCAGCCCAAGGCATGTGCAACACCCCACCCTTAACCCTTTAACAGCATCCTTCTGCCTTCAGGGGGATCAACTCAGAGTCTGGATCGGGATGAGCAGTCTACGTCTGAGCCCCTGTGAGTTATCCCTGCCCTGAGCTCCAACATCCCAGCAAGCCTGGCCTAGGATACGCCAGAGTGTGAGCTTTTGAGGAAGCCAATGGAGGGTGCTCCAAAGAGGCACTGAGCCACATGAACTCATCCAGGGCCATGGGAGGCCGGGCCTGTCACTGTCTCCGCCGGTGACCGTGGGCTACTGTAGTCAGACAGTGAGTGGGACGGACAGAGGAGACAACTAACTGGCTTACCCCAGGCAAGGCCCAGTGCTCCGAGTGAGGCAGCTTCATCACTAGCACTTCCAGCATCTTCCTGACACTCTTCCGGCAGATGGCTCCACCCTGGTTCCTCTTCCACCTACGCAGGGGACCCACTTACGCCTGCACGGCCACAGATGCCCTTGGGCAGAGCACCTGGCAGGGACTGGCTGGGTCTGGAAGCACCTCCGCCACACCCTCAACCTCCACCTTCAACCCCGCCCATGTGCCCCACTGCCCCCCCACCCTCCCACACATCCCACCCCCATCTTCTTTCCTAAACACCCAGTCCCCAGACAGAAGGCACAGGGATACAGCCCATCTCCAGTCTGACCCACAGCTCACTGGCACTGCCAGGAAAGCCCAGTGCCTTGTTGGGCTACATACAGCCTGGGCTAGGACACCCCCCCCCACACACACACACACAGGATTCCCTCAAGTGCAGCCAGTCAGCATTTGCCGAGAAGGTAGGCAGGACCCAGGGTTGGAAACATCACAAAGTTTGAGGGGTGCACGGCCAAGGCTGTGTGAAAATGTGGATATGCATTTCCCCTGGTAGGTAAACTTCCAAACTTTAGCATTCCAGTGGAATTGTGGATAGGATTTGCTTTTTTTGGTTCTTTTTTTTTTAATTTCTATAACTTCTCATTAGTAGAGGCACTAAACACAGTTTTTATCAGCCCTTAGTAGGGCTAAGGGGCTACCCCCCAAAAACTTAGGCAGACTCCAGGGGGAAGGGGGTATTATGGGCTTTCTCAGAGAGGGTGGGGTGCAGCGTACGTGTTTTTCCACAAGAGTCACAAGGTACCAAGTACAAAGACCATCCCCTAGGCCCCCAGAACTCATGCAGGGTGCGGGGATCATCTTTGGTGCCAAGGTGCAGATGGCAGACATGGTGCTTACCGTGTAACAACCGGCTGCAGAGTGTGGTTGGGACCAAACCAGCTGAGGCTCCCACGACCACGCAACCCCGTGCGGCCCATGGGGTTCCTAGGTAAAAAAGGGTTCGCTTAGCCACTGCGTCTGATGGGGGGAGGTTAAGAGCAGGGACATCGGATGGTCGGAGCCAAGACACAATGGGCATAGCAGAGACCATAGGCTAGCTCCTAATAACCTGTGCAAAACCAGGGCTTCTAGTCAGTATGCAACCATCTTAGCCAGCCTTCCTTCACGGGTAGGGTCAGACACCCAGGGGCCCATGTCTGGTGGTTGGGGTTACAAATGACGAGGTGACTGCGCTTGAAGCCAGGCTGAAGGAACCAGGCTGTGGCTACAAGGATTCACTGTGCTCCCGGAGCACGGAGGGTTAACCACAGGCAACATGAGTGCCTCTCAGTTGGGCCAGGAACCCCCTCTCTCACCACCAGACCCCATTCTAAATCCGGACTAAGAATTGGTGGTTCTCATGGCTTCCACCCAAAATAGAGAGAGACGCACCCGGGGGCCATCACAGGGACAAGCAGTCTCCTCCATATATGACTCTCCTGCGCCCGCCCCCCCCCCCCACATCTGCCAGTTGGCAAGACCTACCCCATGGGCAGGCTCTGCTTCCTTCAGTATTCCTAGGATCCTCTGTGACCCTCCCCCCTTCCCATCCCCCACTGCTGTCCTAGTGTCCCCATAAACCTGATGAGTTGGTCCTGGCATGGAGCAAGCAGGAGGTGGAGCCCTTTGGAGGCGAGGCCTGATGGAAGACTTAGGTCATCGGGAACCCCAGTTTTCTCTTCCCCCTTTGCTTCCCAGCCGGGAGACTTAGGTCATTGGGATGCCTTTTGAGTAACCCCAGTTTTCTCTTCTTCTGCTTCCCAGTCGGGAGATGAACAGCTTTCTGCACTGCACACAGCCAGCCAGCCGTGATTGGGTTTCCTCCCCACAGAGGCACCAGGGCCACCTTGAGTCTGAACTAAAAGCTTTCACACTAAGGCCGCAGTGATAATTCTGTCTCTCGGCTGGTTGTCCTGGGTATTTCACAATGATAGAAAGCTAACCCGCCCAGCATCTCCTCTGCCCTGCACATCCCCCGCTACCTCCAGCTGTGTTGTGGCCCCACTAGAAACACTTACTTCAAACACTACAGCTTAGAAGAAAAGAGGACAATGTTTCCTAATGATCCATGCTTGTCTCCACCAAAGCTCCCTTCGCATCCACCCCACCATGAGATCTGTGGAGCATTGTGGTCCGGTGGGGTCTTCAGGAGGTGACTGCCCTCCCTCCCACACTTTCCTAGCCATGTGATATCCTGCATCTCCCCAGCCTCCATCAGCAAGAAGGCATTGCTAGATGTGAGTGCCCGACCTTGAGCCAGAACCACAAGCCAAGAATCGACATTCTGTTTTTTTTTTCTTTCATAACCTACTTAGTCTTTGGTATTCTATTATGAGCAACATAAAACAGACAATCATTTCACAGATGGAAGCTATATCTGGGAAATACATTTTTAAAAAAAGTGCGCAAGTCCTAACTATGTAAGTGTGTCATTATGTTAAAAAAAATTAGGCTGGAAAGATGGCTCAGTGGTTAAGAGCTCTCCCAGTGGTCATGAGTTCAATTCCCAGCAACCACATGGTATCTTACAACCATCTGAAACGGGATCCAATACTCTCTTCTGGTGTGTCTGAAGATAGCTACAGTGTACTCATCAGATATAGAGAATAAAGAAATAAAACCTTAAAAAAAAAAGCCAGGCAGTGGTGGTGCACGCCTTTAATCCCAGCATTTGGGAGGCAGAGGCAGGCGGATTTCTGAGTTTAGGCTAGCCTGGTCTACAGACTGAGTTCCAGGACAGCCAAGGCTATACAGAGAAACCCTGTCTTGAAAAACAAAACAAAACCAAAAACTTTATTGGGGTTGAACAAAGACTGAGCATAGAAGCACATACCTGTAATCCCAGGATGGCAGAGACAAGAGGATGACTGACAGCCAGCCTAGCCAATCGCTGAGCTCCACTCTCAGGGAGAAACCCCGCCTCTAATGGAGAGTGGTCCAGAGAGACCCAAGTCCTCTCCGGTCCTTCCTACTCATGTTTCCACACAGCTGTCATGACAGCAGGTATGTGCGGGTCACCTGAACATTGCTCCTCCTCCCTGCCACTCATTGCACAACAGACATTTGCTTCCTAAGCTACCTTCACCCCATCCATCATGGCCCCATTATGCAGACATGCAAGTTAGAGTCCTGGTCTATTTCAGGTCACCCCTTCGCTGATGTCACCGTATACAACCTCTGGCTCCAGGGACAGTAGCCCAGGCACTGTTCCAAAGTATTCTCCAAAATGCCTGCCTCCAGGCAGGCCCTTGGCATCCTCTGCTTCACTGCTCCCCGTCTGGAAGCACGGTGGTCTTTATGGGTATTTATGGTGTTGGTCCATCATAGTTGCTCGGCAAAGTTACCATCCCTAATATGGACCCATCAGCCACTTGCTCTTTGAGTGGGTTGACCTAATTCCGCTTGTATTCTAATGCTAATTTACATCCCTCAAAATTGTTGGCCCCAAAGACAAGAGAGTCCGCCCCCAGTTAATTCTGATTGGTAGTTAAAGATGCCAGCAGAAAATAGCTGGGGAGAAGAAATGTAGGCGTGGGTGTTAGGTTTCCCTGGGCTTGGTAACCATGAGGAGGAGGAAGGGAGGGAGACACAGAGTAGCCATAGGATAGAGAAAAAGAGAGTCGTCATGGCTCTGGGCCAAGAGAATGTAGCCCAGACGGCTTCCCAATTGGGTTAAGATCAGCCAAGATAGAACATAGAAAGTAATAATGGGGCTATGGATAAGAGGTAGATTCTTTTTATTTTTCCTTTCTTTTGCTTTTTTTTGGGGGGGGGGCTTTTTCGAAACAGGGTTTCTCTGTATAGCACTGGCTGTCCTAGAACTCACTCTGTAGACCAGGGTGGCCTCAAACTCAGAAATCTGCCTGCCTCTGCCTCAAGTGCTGGGATTAAAGGCGCGCGCCATCACCACTCGGCTAAGAGATTGATTCTTAACACCATGGAGGCTAGGCAGGTGCCCAGCCCTTTGACTGCATAAGGCATATTTTAAAAATATAAATATTTAAAAATATAAATATGCCTTATCTGTGTGTGTCTCTCATCCAGGAACATAAATGGTCAACGGCGAGAAGGAACCCCGTGGCAGGATTTTTAAAATATTTTTTTACGACACGCTCTAGCGGCAGAGTGCGCTCTCCGCAGACCTGACTATGTATGGTCCCTGAGTTTCCGACTATAAGTTGAAGCCCCCGGGTTCCAACAGACCCACGCACTTGGGCCACTGCTGGGGTGGACCCAGGACCATTCCAGGGAAAGGCTCAGAGCAGACTGAGGAAATGGCACACACCGAGTTTCCTTTTCTCGTTCATCTTTGCCAGGATGAAATGTCAGCTTTCTCTGAGAGAAATCCCCCCCAAAGGCCAGCTTACTGATGTCAGCCAAGGCTCAGCATACTTACAAAGGGAACCCATACTGGACCACATAAGCTCCATGGAAGCTGCGACGGTCTGTCAGTCCATCCACGACATTGTAATTGATCTTAGACAGAGGTTCTGCCGTGCTGGAAGCAAGCAAAAGGACATGTTCCTGTCAGAGAGAGAGAGGTTATGGCAGAGCAGAGTCACAGACAGACAGGGGCTCGGCCTCCATCGGTGGCTCAGCTTCAGTCACCCAGGCCTTTCCTTTGAGAGGGGCCTCTGGCTACAGCTCATGTCCATCGTCAGAACGAGCTGCATCCGGGACAGGAAGAGCTGCCCCGGGATCCCTGGGCCACATGAAGCAGAACCCGCCCGGGGCCTACCCCATGTGAATTCTGGGCTCCCTGTGGAGGGAGGGGCCACTCACTCTCCCACAGGGTCTGTGAGGGTCACGTCCTTCTTCTCAGCTGTGTAAAATGGAGGGTCATAGATCAGAAACTCCGCCTGTGAGGAGAGAGCGAGCCATCTTCCTCAGAGTTCCCATCTCACTCCCAGGTGAGCTAGGCCTGAGTGCTACAAATGGGCCTAGGAGCATCTTCAGCCGAGGCCACTTACCCAACAGGGACCAAATATCCACCCCCACCCCCCACCCCCAGTGTGTGTGGGTATCTCCCAGCCCCGGTAGAGTTGAGGAGGAGACTCCCGATGAACATTCTCATGGGACCAGCCCAAGCATTACTACGGAGGGTGTGAGCCTTTTCCGGGATGGGTTGGGGGCTACGAGGGAATGGTGAGCCCGCAAGCAGGCGAGCTCACCGGTGCCAATGTCCCTGTCTCTCTTTTGGGCCTGGCACTCGAAAGGGAGTGGTAGTTGCTCACTGGGTACTGAAGTATCAAGAACAAGGAAGGGGTGGCAGATCCAAGACAGCTGGAGCTTGTGAGAAACTCCAGGGTATCTCTGGGCCATGGCTCTGTAAGGCCTCAGTGCCTCACGGGAGCCCCTTCCACGGTTTGGCCGTGGAACCCGTGTGATTCGCCTGCATGCCTTGCTTAGTTTCCTCAGCTGTCAAATGCTCAGGTGACCCGAGAGGATCGAGTGGGTGGAGGCTACCAGGAACATGGGGGGCTGGGGAGGTACCTCTTCTCCCCAGAGTCTAAAACCTCCTGACATGGCATACATAAGGGAGATGTGCTCACCTCCCAAGGCACCTTCTCATTAGGCACAGGGAAGCGCATGATGCGGGCACTGGGGTAAAGGAGGTGCCGGGCGCTCACGTGGTAACCATCTCCAGGCTCCTCTACCTTCTTCCTGCTGCCCAGCTCAGCATCTGGCTCATCAAAGGCCCTTGGGGGTGCTAGAAACAGTCACACGTTGGAATGATAGTCCCAACACCCCACTTGTCAACCCAGGGACAAAGGTCACCACCCTCTACTAGATACCTGCCACTAACATCCCAAGATGGCATATCTCAAGATATCATATCACTGGCTGCTACAGAGCTTGTCCGATTAATCGGGGGCAAGTTTGTTCCCTAGGGGTTAGCTCCACCTAAGGGAGACGGTGACCATTCATTTCCTCACTGGCTGAACATGTAGGGAAATGGGCTGTAGTTTCTATGCCTTGATTGACGTGAGAGCCAGGACTGTTCCCGGCTCCCAACTTTGCAGCGAGATATATAAAGGACATCAGGGAGGCATGGCATGCTGCCCCCAGGAGCCCAGGAACCTGCTCCAGCCAGGAGAGACCTGTTCAGCTCATAGGAGGAGGGGAGGACTGTCCCCCTCCTGGGGCCCGGGAGCAGCTCCACCTAAAGTCTTCCTTCTCCTTACAGCTACCTCTCCTCTAAGTCCATCGCCCAGACTCAAAACCACACAGACTATTGGCGACAGCTCCCGAGGGACCAAGTACTCACCCAGGGTCAGCGCACCTGCCCCTGAGCCAAAGCCGCTGTCCTTTAGGGTTGTCACAATCCAGTGCAAAGCTCTGGTCATCTGAGTCACCTGGATGGCATGTCCCAGGAAAGACTAGGTTGGCCTCCGGTGAACCACATTGCCTGCGGCTTATGGCCTAGAGGTCTGGCCTCCATCCTCAAGTGACCCAGGCATCCTGATGGACCATGCAGCCATGGAGGAGAACTTGGGGGTTGGTCCTGTGGCCCCAGTCAAAGTTTAGATATAGTCCCAAGACATCAGTGTCTCGGGGTGGGTCTCAAGTGGAGAGAGGAGCCGAGTATATTCTGGGACCACCAGAGACGTGGACCGAATATGGGTGCCTCACAATTCAAATGTGGGGAAACTCAATGTTAGAAGGCTTGGGTAGGGGCTGGTGAGATGACTTAGCAGGTAAGAGCACTGACTGCTCTTCCAAAGGTCTTGAGTTCGGATCCCAGCAACCACATGGTGGCTCACAACCACCCGGAATGAGATCGGACGCCCCCTTCTGGTGCGTCTGAAGACAGCTACAGTAAATTACCCCAGAGTGAGCGGGGCCGGAGAGAGCGGGGCAGCAGAGGTCCTGAGATCAACAGCAGCCACACACATGATGGCTCATGGCCATCCGTACAGCTACAGTGTACTCATACATATAAAAAATAAGTAAAAATAAACCTTTAGAAGGCTTGGGTAGAAATTTTTAGGGAATAAAGAAAGTCTTCTAATAAATAATGATCTCTCTGTGTGTATGTGTTTGTATGCCTCTCTTCCACTTCTCTCCTCTCTCTTCCTCCCTCCCCTGCTCTTCACCCCTTCCTCTTACAAATATCCATTCCTACATCTTCTCCCAAAGTGCTGGATCTCAGCATTGCCACACCACAACACAAACTTCCCCACAATGCCCCGACTTCCTACCTACCTACCTGCTCCTCCAGGGACGCCAGTCTCTGCTCTGTGGAGCCTGACCTCTTCACCTGGTCCATGTCCAGCAGTTCCACCATGGTGTCCACTCTGAAAGAGGACAAATGGACAAATGAGACTCCCCCCCCCCCAATTCCAGACAACCCCACCGAACCCAGCAGCCTGGGTGTGGCATCTCACTTCAATACTGTCTCTTATCATTTGAAAGTATCTACAACACACATCTGTATCATGAAATAAAACTGTCCCAGCCCTGGGAAAACCCAGGCTCATGTGGCTTAGCTCAATGCGACTTCGGAGGTGTCAGCTAGGGGGAGAGGGAGGAATGGCATTCACAGCCACCCACTTGTCTGGGTTTGCCTCGTGGTGTTGGGCCACGAGCTCTGAAAGCTACCTCAGATGACAAGGCTTTGGGGGGACAGCTGGGCTGGAATGGGTAAGACATGGGCTGCTGGGGAATGTTTTGTCTGAACCAGAAGTCCCATGGCCATCCACGGCCAGCTATGTTTAAAGTTAAACCAACGGCAGGTCAATGCCTGCCTGTATGCCTGCGTGTACGCATGCTCACCTGCCTCCCAAGTTTTGCCCAGGGATTCATTCACTTCCTCCCACTTGCAGTGCCAACTGCTAGCTATATCCTTTTGTAATAAAGTGAGCCACATGGTGATATCCGTTCAGCATTCCTGGGATGTGACCCAATTTAAACAGCCACCCAGGGAAGGGAAGCTAAGGACCACGCTGCGTGTACTGGCATCTACATTCCCATGCACTGTGTTGTTTCACAAAAGACACTCTGGTCCCTTTGCCTTGCCCCGCACCCCCCCCCAAGACAACTTCACGAACGAACATGCGAGGGCGATGTTTACAGCACATTTGGAACCCCGCGGTTCCGTCACAGTGACACATGGGAACCTTTGAGACTGGCAGAAACCCGGAAACTTCCAGCCATGCTCTGGGGGTGAGGAGCTGAAATCCACTTAGCTCAGCAGGGTGCCTCCCTGGGCCTCAGATCCCTCTCGGTGCCCCCAGAGAGAAGGTGACCAGGCCAGAGAGAAGTTGTAGGGCTTCTGTCACTAGTTATCTATGTTACAGCCAAGGAATGCTAGTATAAGACCTTCAGGTGCTTGCCTCAGACAGACCCAGAGAATTTGTCTTGGGGCTACCAAAATAGCCCAAGAAGAAGGACACCACTGCTCCTCCGCCTTGCACCTGGCTGCTTGTTCTCACTGACCTTGGTGTAGCCGTCTCCTGCCTACGTGACTTCTGTCATTTGCCCTGCTTTCTGTATACTATCTAAGACTGACTTCTACTTTGTACAAATTGCATTCAGTTACCACACTCCCTTGTGTCGTGTTTGTTTGTCACTCGCCGAATTCTTTGCCCACCAGGCCAGAACTTTTATCACCCCGCGGAACAAGGGGTCCCCGAAGCAACCCAGTCCGCGGCAGGTAAGGATAAAGCGACCAACACCTCCTAAGAGGCAGGTCCTGTCCTCGGTCAACAGCAATCCCTTGACACCATGCCTGTCAGGACCTTCATGCTGACTCTGCTGGCCGAACTTCAAGGCCATCCTGCTGACGGCGTGTTCAAACATAATCCCCATCTCAGAAGCTCTGTGGACACCACACAGCCCAGTATCTGGGCATTGGGCACAACTATTGTTCAAAATCCAATGACACCATACAATCATCCTTGAAGAGCGGGTAACAGCAGGTGCTGAGAGACCACATGGACCCTGGCACCTGCCCCTTAAAGATAATGAGAATGTAGAGACAGCAAAGAACATGGCGGCCCAGCTTGCTGTCGGCCAGCCCAGGCTAGGATCCAGAGCTCAAGAACCACACAGCATTCACGAGCTTTCTGCCAGGCTCTGGGCTTTCTATGGGGGCCAAGGAGTGTGGGGACCCTGTAGGATTCTGTCCCTGCTTTCAGGAAGTTCATGGAGGGACAGCTGGACGCTACCCTACTTCACTGTGATGGTTCAAATAAAAATGTCCTTTCCAAGTCTTGGGCATTTGAACGTTTGGTCCCCAGTAGATGGCCATGTTTGGGAAGGGTTCAGTGGTCCATTCTTGCTAGAGGAAGTATGTCACAGGTGGATTCTGAGATTTGCCCTCTCTGCTTTGCGCTAGACATTCAAGATGTGAGCTCTCCGCTTTGCGCTCCTGCTGAAACACCCGCTACCTGCTGCTATGTGGTTCCCGCTGCTATGGACTCTAACCTTCTGGACCCGTAAGTCCAAATAAACCCTTTCTTCTATCAGTTGCCTGGGTCGTGGTGTTTTATCGCAGCTACCAGAAAGTAACCAATACCACTCCCAAGCAACCAGTTGATACATTTGCCAACCAATGAGCTCACCTCCAACTCCACCAATAAACTACAAATGAATCTGACTCACAAAACGGTCAACCAACACACCAGGCAACCTGCCAGCCAGCCTGCAGAATTACTTAAAGGTAAGGACAGAGAGTTTGGAAGCAGGACGGACTCTTTGATGCAACGACAGTGAGTTGAAGACTGGTCTCAGCAGAGGGTGTTCCAAGGATAACACCCAAGGATGTCATTGCCCCCAAACTCAAGCAAATGGCGCATCTTTGCCTAACTCTCCCACCATACTAGGTAGAAGGGGCTGTGGTTGTCAGCCGGTTCACGGAGGTTTCTCGATTTTACCATCATTGTCACTGTAACTACCAGTACTATCTGGAATAGAATCACCAATCTCAACACCACCATCTCGAACATTATCGCCATCACCAGCACTATAGTCACCATGACCTCCAGCACTAAGACCGTTGTCACCATGGCACATCGACACCATTTTCATTACCACCCCTACCATCATCAATACCATAATCGTCACCATCACCATCACCACCACCATCATCTCCATCACCATCACCATTATCACAATCAGATGCCCTGCTTTTGCTTGTCTGAGCACAAGGATATCCAGTTTTCTCCCCCATAAGTTGAGCATGAGTCCTCCCCCATGGGACCACACTTAGGATGGCTTTAGAACTGTGGGGCATGGCTTTAAGGGTGCACCCCCCCCCCCGGGGGGAGCGTGTCTCAGCCTCTGTACTTCTCACTGATGTCCTGGATCTTCTGCTCTGGCCGCTGATTATGCTGGTACTGCTGGTTCTGCAGGTAATTCTCCTTCAGGTAGAGCTCCCAGGACAGGAGGGCTGTCTCCTCGTTCTTCTCCAGCTTGTTCTCTGTAGACAGGATAGGGTTAACAGGGACCCCGTAACTCACCAGAGCCCCATGGAAAGGGTCTATCACCCCATCTCCAGGTGCAGGGAAAAGCCCATCAGCACAAGAGCTTAGCACTGTCCAGGGCTCTGAAAACCCTAAACCCCGCCTCCGTCTCTCCTCCCCAGCTATTGGCTGCTGGCATCGTTATTTACCAATCGGAATTAACTGTGGGTAAATTCCCAGAAGCTATGCGCAGGCGTTCTCCTGCAAACAGTTCTGGGTGGGTGGGTGAGTGGGGACCAATTAGCGTCTGTGGGACTGCAGTTTGGGGACAAGGGGACTCACTGAGCTGCTTGTGCCTCTTGGCGGGGATCTTCAGGACAATCCTCTTGATCAGGAGCTGCAGGTGGCTGAGGAGGATGAGTGGGGGAGGGGCCGGGGGCCGCCCGTGGTACTCCTCAATCAGGTCGTGGCGCTGGAACTTCCAGATCTGGTCCGTGTGTTCCTGCACCTCCTGGAAGGTGTAGCTGGTGGGAGGCAGAGGCGTATGTATCAGAATGTTTGGGTGGACATAGCAGTCCAGCCTGGAAGAGCAGAGGCAGGTGAGCAGGAAGCACGCCCAAAGACCGAGAGGCAGCCAGCTTTTTGGAAGCGGGTGAGGAGCAGGAAGTCAAAGGGATTTTAGATTTCTATTCAGGAATAAGCGAAGACGGCCTTGGGGAGGGGCTAGACAGAGCCAATGTGTGTATCTAGAGGTTTGGACAAGCAGAAGATGATGTCACGGGTACTTCAGGTACCCAAGTCTGACACGGAGACCCAGGAGCAGGGGAAGGGACCTACCACTTTGTCAGATGGCTTTTGCCACCTAAGAGACAGAGTCCTCCCCTCTCCCTACCTATACTCCTTACCCTGACCTCAGATATAGCTATCACAGATGGCTCTTAATAAGGTTTAGAGTACTCTAAAACAGAAGGGACAGTCCCCAGACTTCAGCTGGTAAGAAAAGAATGCACGGCCGGGCATGGCAGTGGTGGCGCATGCCTTTAATCCCAGTACTTGGGAGGCAGAGGCAGGTGGATTTCTGAGTTCCAGGCCAGCCTGGTCTACAGAGTGAGTTCCAGGACAGCCAGGGCTACACAGAGAAACCCTGTCTCAAAGAAACAAAAAAGCAAAAAAGCAAAAAAGAAAGGAAGGAAGGAAGGGAAGGAAAGGAAAGGAAAAGAAAGGAAAGGAAAGGAAAAAGGAAAAAGGAAAAAGGAAAAAAAAAGAATGCACGGTGCACAGGGACATTGGAGGGTCTTCCAAAGGTCCCAACCACCAGACCTGTCTGCTGAGACAGGAGGACCAAGGGCTCAAGGGGTTTACTGTGGGCAGGTTGGACCTTCCATGGCTGAGCTGGTCCCTAGCAGAGTAGGAGAAGGTCGTAGGGCCCAGAGTCAGTGGACAAGTATAGATACTTAAACTCTAATGCTAATTGGTTCCCCTAAACTGCAGGAGAGCATCTGCGCATAGCTTCTGGGGCCCTGCCCCCAGTTGATTCTGATTGGTAAATAAAGTTGCCAGGAGCCAATAGCTGGGGAGGAGAGACAGAGGCGGGATTTAGGGTTCCGGGCTTGGGACCTGGAGAAGGAAGAGAGGAAGGAGAGATGCCATGCCTGAGGAGTGTGCAGGAGAGAGAAGCAGAGATGCCATGTAAAGGGGCCAAGAGAGCCGGGCGGTGGTGGCGCATGCCTTTAATCCCAGCACTTGGGAGGCAGAAGCAGGTGGATTTCTGAGTTCGAGGCCAGCCTGGTCTACAGAGTGAGTTCCAGGACAGCCAGGGCTACACAGAGAAACCCTGTCTCGAAAAACCACCAAAAAAAAAAAAAAAAAAAAAAAAAAAGGCGGGGGGAGGGCAAGAGAACAGGGCTGCTCAGTTGGGTCAAGAGCAGCTGAGATGGAATGTAGAACTTAGTAAGCAGTCACTCGGAATTATCCGCGGGAGGTGGGTTCTAACAGCCTGGAGGGTAGGCAGTGGCTCAGCTATCATGCTGCCTGAGGCACATTAAAATATAAAGGCTGAGGGGCTGGAGAGACCACTCAGCGGTTAAGAGCACTCACTGCTTTTCCGAAGGTCCTGAGTTCGAATCCCAGCAACCACAAAGTGGCTCAGAACTACCAGTAATGAGATCTGATGCCCTCTTTTGGTGTGTCTGGAAACAGCTACAGTGTACTTACACATTATAAAGAAATCTTTAAAAAAATAAATAAATAAAAGCTGTGTCTGTGTCTTTCATTCGGGAACATAAACCACTGAGGTGGGTAGTAACCCCACACCGGGATTAATAATTTATAATTTATTAAAAATTATTAATAGAACAGACAAGAGCTTCTGGACCCCTAGGAACAGCGACACAGACAGGATGACATGCTGGACACACACACACACACACACACACACCAGCAGGTTGTTACATGGTTGTCACCTGCCAGCCCAGGAGAGCCCTGCCCTGCACAAGAGCCCACACTCACTTGAACATGGCAATGAGTAAGTTAAGCAGCAGGATGTTGGCGAAGAGCAGGTAGAGGCAGAGCAGGGTGACCGTCAGCCACTCGGGGAAGGCCGGTTCCTGCCCTGTCCAGTCGCTCTCAGGACACTTGGGCTTGTAAGGGTCCGTGGCGTTGGGGCTGCACTGGTCCATGCTGAAATTCACGCCTTCGGGGAATGGGAGGGAGCAACCAAAAGCCATGCACTCAGTCTGCTGCATGGACTGGCTGCCAGGGACCCTGGCCATTGGGTCACTGAGGGTCCCCATAGGCCTAGACACCTGAATCCCGGGAGTTAGGGGCTGGGTGTGTCAGATTAGGGTCCAAAGCCTGAGAGAAGGACTGGGATATCCTCAAACAAGAAGTGGGATGTTTAGGGGGACCCTGGAGCCAGAGCTGTCTCCCAGGTTGGCACCCTGCACCCCAGGATTCACCCGTCCCTCTCCCAAGGCATTTCTCGTGGCTACAGTCATCAGTATATGGGTCTTGGTCCTTAGAAATTTATAATCGGGGGAGGGGGGGGACTAGAGAGGCAGCTCAGCAGGTAAGGCTCTATAACCAACCGCCTTTCCCTTCCAGAGACCCAAGCGCAGTTCCCAGCACCCACGCCAGGTGGCGCTCAATGGCTAGAACTCCAGCTCCTGGAGGCTCCAGCACTGCAAGGACTACTACTACCATGCACACACATCCCTCACACGGACACACACACACATTAAAAATAAACTAAATCTAAAAAATAGTAGGAATTTAAAAAGAAAAAGAAAAGAAAAGTAAGAGCAACACACACTACAAAAGAAGCCAATGCCCCAGAATGAACTTAAGAGCTCCAGACATTCACAGGACAACTCAAGTGATGCTGCTGGGACAAGGGACAGCCACATGGGAAAGAATGACCCTTGCCAAGCCCAGTGATGCATACAGTGCCAGTACTGGGGAAGCAGAGGCAGAGGATTCACTGGCAGTTTCAGGACTATGCATCTAGAAAGAAAAAAGAAAACAAAACAAAAAAACAAAAACCAGGATCTGAAGACGTTGATTGCTCTTCCAGAGGAACCGGGTTCAATTCCCAGCATCCACATGACAGCCACAATCATCTCTAACTCCATTTCCAGGGAATCTGATGCCTTCTTCAGACCTCCCTGGACACTAAGCACACATGTAATGTATAGACATACATGCAAACAAAATGCCAATACATACAAAATTACAAAGGAAAATACAAGAGCAAATCTTAGGGACCCAGGACAGCATCGCCAATGGGGCGGGGCTGGACGCTAGTCTTTGCAAATGAGTCGGAGGCCAGAGGAATGATCCAAAGCTATAAACCGGGGGGGGGGGGGG
>NW_022196909.1:42668132-42678246 GCF_008632895.1 Mastomys coucha
GAGGAGGGGAAGGCTGGAGAGATGGCTCAGCGGTTAAGAGTACCAACTGCTCTTCTGAAGGTCCTGAGTTCAAATCCTAGCAACCACATGGTGGGTCATAACCACCCATAATGACATCTGATGCCCTCTTCTGGTGCATCTGAAGACAGCTACAGTGTACTTATTTATAATAATAAATAAATCTTTGGGCCAGAGCGAGCAGGGTCTACAGGAGCAAGCAGGGGTGACTGGAGCAAGCAAAGGTCCTAAAAGTCAATTCCCAACAACCAGATGAAGGCTCACAACTACCTGTACAGCTACAGTGTGGACTCATATACATAAAATAAATAAATAAATCTTCTTAAAAAAAAAAAAAACCACTGAGTGCTCTTCCAGAGGTCTTGAGTTCAATTCCCAGCAACCACATGGTGCCTCGCCACCATCTGTACTGGGATCTGATGGCCTCTTCTAATGTGTCTGAAGACAGCGACAGTGTACTCACATACATAAAATAAATAAATAAATAAATATATTTTTTTTGAAAAAGCTATAAACCCTCACTCGTAAACCTTTTGAAGTCTTGAGTTTGACAGTGTCTTCTCCACTGTGATACATGAGCGATTTTAAAAGTCAAGCTGCACCTCATTAAAATTCCATGCTTCAAAGAAAGTTGTCTTTTCATAAATAAAATAGAAAGACAAGCCCCGTCGTAACAGAAAATGTTGCGTAACAGTAACAGAAACTGGCCCTACGGTAAAACTCTTAAAAGCTCAATAATAAAAAATATATATATAATGGAAGAGGAAAAATGAGCTTGAGACAGAAATGGATATTTCTCCTAAGAACTTCCACAAATGGTCCAGTAAGTAAGCACGTGGAAATACGGCCACAGAAGCCACTAGAGAAATGTCAATCAAATCCACAGGAAGATGCTGCCGACACCCACCTGACAGTCGCAAGAATGAGTGTGAAGAAACTGAAGCACATGCTCTCTGTGGAAACAGCTCGGCGTGTTTGTAAGAGTTAAACGAACCCACACGGGAGCACAAACGTAAGGTCACACCAGCAGCAGCCACAGCAGCCAAAACCCAGCTCGAACGCAAGTGGTCCCAACTTACGGATACCTAAGAGGTGCCCCGTCCATGCCAAGAAATAAGGTTTAGTGGTGAAGTGGGATGAAGCGCTGTTACCTGCTATGACCCCAGGGAACCCTGAACGTGACACCGGGTGACAAAGCCCGATGCAGCCAACTTCACGCCACCTTAGCTCTAGCTTGCGTGGCATGTCTCGGAGTGCAAATGTGTGGACAGCAGCAGAGCAGGGGCTTGTGGGACTGAGAAAGGACAGCAGCAGCTGTTGATGGGGATGGGGTCTGAAGCTAGCTTCCATGTTCATGTGTCATGTGTGGACCTTCGGTGGGTAGCTGTGATATGGGAAGTCTACCTGAAGGATGCTGGTTAAAAACAACAACAACAACAACAAACCGCATAGGGGCTGGGGAATAGGAAAATTGTTTAAAGCCAGATGTCATGCCTCACATTTTCAAGATCAGTGCCAAGGAGGGGACAGGTGGGTCCCTGAGATTCTGCTTAGTCAGCTTAGCCTACGAGGGACAGCCCAGACCACTGAGAGATCCTGTCTCAAAAAAAAAAATTTTTTTTTAAAAAAAATGAAGGACTGGAAAGATGGCTCAATGGTTACGAGTCCTTCCAGAGGACCTGGGTTCAATTCCCAACACCCACATGGATGCTTACAACTATGTGAACACTCAAGCACTCAGACACGTAAAATAGAAATTAAGGAAAGAGTAAAAAACAAACAAAAAACCAACAGGGTGGGTAGCTCCTATGAAATGACACCTGAGGTTGTCCTCTGGCCACCACACACGCATACACACTTACACACATGCACTCACACATGCGTGCACACACACACACATACCCATGCTCACATACATACACTCATACATGTACATGCACACATGGGCTCACATATAGGCAAAGGTACACACACATACACACACACACACACACACACACGTACATACACGCAGACAAACTCACACATGCACACACATGAAAGTCATCTTTCTGTCAGAGAGTAAGAAGTAATATCTGACTATAGTGGGATGAGGGAAAGGGGGACAAGGGGACTGTCAACTGTGTCCCGTACATCTTTGGCATAGCTTAAGTTCCTAGTCACACGCGCCTGCTCCTCATCGATGGGGAAATGCAGGCACCCGTCACTCTCTGCTGAGGACTATCAGCATCCGAGGCAAGCTGACCCAATGGAGCCCCAGACTTTCCTGGTCCTTAGAAAGCCACACAGCCTGGTTGGAAATGAACCCCATCTCCTGTAACCTTGGACTCTGAGAGAGTCCTAGGGAGTGCCTCCTCTCCATCTCTCTTCCTCTTGCCCCCTTAGATGCCCACAACCTGGCTCCTACCGTCAATGTAGCTTGGGATCTGCCCAAAGATGGTCAGGTAAGAGTGATAGACAACCCCACGGAAGATCCAGTCCACGCGGCTCTCGTTGTGGATGAGAATGGCCTGCTTCGCCACTCCGAAGGACACCACCCACACCGCCAGGAGGAAGAGGAAGAAGAAGACGTCCTTCATCTGCAGAGAGAGAAACCACGGGTTGCCCCCGGGATGCCTTCTCCCCACTATCACTGGCTCAGATGCAGGACGCTAGGGAGCATCCCGGGGCCTGGGGTCTCCGTGCAACCCCACAGAGCGCACTGACATCTTCATACGGGGTACCCCAAAGACATGGAGCGGAATCAAGGTTGACCCAAAGAATCAAGGGCTCGCATTCTGAGCGGCAGTGGGGTCCACGATGGGGTTGTGAAGTGAGAAACATGGAAGGCAACCTGGAGGAGATGGCATCCAGAAAACAGTATGAGGGACGTTCTTAGATTCTGGGGATGAGGCAGAGCTAAGACACAGGACAAGCGGTAAGCCCCGCCCCTTCCTACATCATTCACGGTGAGCGCAGCTCTCAGCCTCCCTCACAGCGGCCATGGGTTCCGGTCCCTCCCAGGTCAGCCCCTTGGGCCCTCACCATCCGCTTCACGATGATTATCTTGGGCCCCAGTGTCTTGCTAATAGTGAAGATGTGCATGAGACGGAGACAGAACATGATGAAGTCCAAAGACAGGATGATGCGCCCAGGGTACAGCGTCGCTGGGATGAGCCTGGCAGTAGGCAGGGTACCACTTCAGGTTCGGCACACCAGGAGGCAGGGGTTTCCAAAATCTCTCCCTAGCTTGGGGTGATCCTTGGTGGTACATGGCTGTGGAGGAGCCACGCCTAAATATGTCCAAGGCCAGGGTGACATCAAGGGCAGAATTTCTACAGAGAACTGAGGTAGATATTCAGGTACAAGGACATCCCAGAAAAAAATTGTAGGAGCCTTGGCCATACCTATCTCACCTCGAGAAGGGAGAAGGCCACCGCTTCTCAGATACACAACTGTCATGAGTGGGGTATAACCCAGCAGCGATGAACAAAGGGGATACTGTGTCTAGAAAGCTCAGACAAACAATATGGCTGGTGGCCCCTGGATATGACAGCAACCCAAGATGGTTAAAAAGCAGTTGCACACACCAACACCATCTCTCCATCAGTGCCAAAGGCAGACATGGTCTGGGCCATCCACAGACAGGCAAAAGTTGGGGCTCAGAAATTTCTGTCAGGGGCCAAGCCAGCTCCCCACCTTCTCTTAAACTGTCTGGGTCTGGGTGCCTCACACCGAGAAGGCGGGGTCACCCTGGCTACTCACCGGCAGGTCAGTCCTACTATGAAGAGCAGAATGGCCCCAACGTCCAGTTTGTTCCAGAAGTCACTGAAGTACAGGGACGCCATCTTCATCAGCCCGCAGCCGTCGGGATCGTAGAATAGCTACTGAGGAGACCACAGTTAGGGGAGGCCAACATCTCCATCAGGGCCACCTACACAAAGCCCTTTGTGGAGAGATCTTGACTATGGTGGGGGCCAGCTGCACACAGGGTGGACCGTGGCACTCAACAAGTCCAAGGAACAGCACAAATGGAGGTAAGTTCCCACTAGACATCACTGCTAGTCTCCCATGGACCAGGGATGTGATTAAGCCCGTGTGTACATGTGTGCGCATGATTATGTGCGAATGAATGTGTGGTGTGTGTGTATGTGTGTGCATGTGTGTATGTATGTATGTATGTATGTATGTGTGTGTGTGTGTGCACACGCGTGCTCGCATGAGCATAGATGTGATGGAGAACCTCCCTCCTCCCTACCAGCACCTCCCACAAGGATCTTTGCTTTATCCAGAATGATGCCTACTTTCTGATCCTCACACAGTTTGCCTGGCTGTAATCCTCATCCTTTTCTGGTCCCATGACCCCAACAAAAGCATGTCCTTTCCCTGGGCCTAAGGGACAGAGTCTAAGAGACACATGTGCCCTCTCTTTTGGGGCTGCCATGTGAGCTCAGGGGACATAGAAGCTCTGACTTCCATGGAAGGTCTGGCTACAGAAGCTGAGGAGGCCCAAACTTCCAGACCCTCAACATTGCTCCAGCCTCATCTAGCTCCAGTCCCATGGTTCCTTCTTGGGGTCTCCTCTTTCTTCTTTGGGTCTCCCAACAGGAAGTTGTCCACCCAATATAATCTGATACCACAAGGATGCAATGGGACCCTAACTGAGTGAAGGATTAGTCTGCTCAATGGTCATGAAGACCTTTATCCTAGAAGGTGACTTCAAGTCCCTAGAATATCCAGCCTCACGGTAGCATCCTGTTTATTGGGGGGTGTGAGCTAGTCCAGTTCATGATATAGGCTACTCAGGACTAGTTCAACTCCAAAGGGACTGGAGACAGATCAGCCATGAGGACAGAGTCACGTCTGTGTGACTGGTCCCCAGTACAAACCCTGGACCCTGGAGCTTGCAGAAGATGTTTGAGTGGCACTGGCCCTGAATGTCATTGCACATCCTTGCAGGGAGCATCAAGTTCTGCCCCTGCCTCAGGAAAGTGACCTCTAGATACTGTGAGTCAGCAGTCCTTGGGTGGCCCCGGGGACCTCTGTGTTTGGCACATTTTACCCTAAGCCCTTTTTGTGGAATGAACCACATTCACGGCTCTCCATCAGCCCAAGTCTTTTGCGAATGGTCACACAGAGCCCCACACTTGGCACTGTGGGGAGACATTCCCACTCAAAGGTGGCCAGAGAAGGTGATTAGGCAGGTGGGGGCCTTGGGCCACATAGAACAAGAAACTGAGGTCAGCTGTGAGGGTTTTGCCTTGGAAAAGTCCAGAAGCCCAGGCTCACACAAGGCTGCCAGGCCATAGCGGTAAAGCTCCCAAGTGGAGGGGTAGGTAATGGCCTTCTGGGGTTTTGCCCAGCACCCGGGGCGGGGCCTGGGTGAGGCTCGACTGTAACAGACACTTGATGAGGGAGCAATGAGCACCTGCCGTGTCTCTTCGCACACCAGGGAGAAGAGCCACAGGTAGATGAGGTACTCGCACCAGGATGGAGAAGGCTGGAAGTCCACCATGAGCACGTAGGCAAACAGACAGAGAAAGGTGAAGTAGGAGAGGATATTCAGATGGAAGATGACCACAGGTGCATTGAAGAAGGCACGGACTCGGGCTGGGCGACACAGTGCCTGCAGCCTCTTCTCCCTGCAAGAGAAGACACAGCCGGTGACATCCCACAGACTTTGGTCTCTAGGATCCCTACTCATCCTGACTCCAGGGGCAAAGGTACTCAGAAAGGAACAGCTCTCCTGATACCCGAGGTCACTTAGCAGTTCTAGACAGGCCAACAAGACAGCCTTGGCCCTAAAGACCCCAAACGTCACAGGGGCCCGAAAGGTTTCTTCATACATCAAATTTCCATAAATCCTGTAGACATCACAGCTCCTATCCAGAGCCACGCTTGGTTGTGAGCCTAGGTTAGGTTTCCTGTGCAGTGTTCTTAACTTTAGAGGAGCTCTTAGGCTCAGGTGCCCCCACTAATGAGGACCGGCTATCATTACTGTCATAAGGGTCAGGTAACAGGGTGACCAAGAGCTGTGCTCTGAGGTGCCGCCTCCTGTCACAGCTTCTATTGGAAACACAGGCTCGGCTCTGATCCTCTCAGGGAAGGGGAAGAAACTACAAAGGTTGCAGGGTGATGTCCATGACCCCTGAGCAGGATGCGATGGATTTCTGGTCCTCCTAGGGAATTGTGCAGGGTGGGCCTCCAGAAGGCAAAGTAGACTGGGACTGCTCCTCAGTGCCTCAGTTTCCCCCCAGGACACATTTCCAACAGTCAGGCTGTGAGAAGGTGGTGGACTGTGTGATCTAGTCCATGAGAGGGCTTCCCCTGGCCACCTGGGCTGGGGCTTGGCATCTGGCCCTGAACTCCCAGATGAACCCAACGACACTGTCTATCAAAACTAAGATGGCATCGTAACAAGAGCCCATGTGCTCCAAGGTGACCACAAGTGAAGCACAGCCAGGCCTGGTCTTCAATCTTCCACCCAGGCCGGCTGCAGCACCAAGGTCACACCCATCCCCTCCAGGTTCCCTATTGCCATGGAGACAGACTCATCAGCACCGCCATCTGTCCAGTATCCAGCAGAAAGCTCAGGACGTGGAAATTTGACCCAATGTGGTACTGAGTTGGTACTCCCTCTACTTCCTGCACATTCTAGGGGTCCCTCCCCCTCACCTGAAGGAGATGAAGCCAGTGAAGAGCAGCGGGAAGACCAGCATGCACAGGATAATCCTCCAGAGGCCATTGTCCACACAGAGCTGCCCCCACCACACCTTGGTTAGGAAAGCCTGTGGACAGGGCAGTCTCAGGACAGTGGGCATCCAGAGGTCTGACCCCCACCCAAGACTCCAGCCACCCAAGGATGAGTGATGATCCCATCCTTATAATCACAGGGCTCTGACAGGTACCCCGTTGTCAGCCAGCAGAGGATCGAGAGTTTGGGTGATTGGAGCCAAGCCAGTGTGTGTGTGGAAGAAGCAGGACTTATTACACGGGGCTCTGAATCCCCTTCTGCCTGCCATCCCTCCTCCAGCTGGGGGATTCGCAATCTCTGCAAACTCCCGAGACCACACAATCCCAGGCAGTCATAAGCAGAGCCTTTTCAGTGCCATGGTCCAGATTCAATTCCTCCCTGGGTGTCCCCAGGTTCTGCACAGCCCAGGACACATGGAGCTCCGTGATTATTGTAACAGCATAGGCTGGGCTCTAAAAATAACCAATCGAGGGCTGGAGAGATGGCTCAGTGGTTAAGAGCACTGACTACGCTTCCAAAGGTCCTTAAGTTCATATCCCAGCAACCATATGGTGGCTCACAACCATCCGTAATGAAATCTGATGGCTTCTTCTGGGGTGTCTGGCTACAGTGTATTTATATATAATAAATAAACACATCTTTAAGGCTGGCGAGATGGCTCAGCAGGTAAGAGCACTGACTGCTCTTCTAAAAGTCCTAAGTTCAAATCCCAGCAACCACATGGTGGCTCACAACCATCTGTATTGAGATCTGACACACTCTTCTGCTGTGTCTGAAGACAGCTACAGTGTACTTAGATATAATAAAAAAAATAAATCTTTGGGCAGGAGCAAGCAGGGACTGAGCGAGCAGGGCCAACTGGAGCGAGCAGAGGTCCTAAAACTCCAATTCCCAACAATCACATGATGGCTCACAACCATCTGTACAGCTACAGTGTATTCACATACACAAAATAAATAAATAAATCTTTAAAAAATAAAAAAGAATAACCAGCCGGGCGGTGGTAGCGCACGCCTTTAATCCCAGCACTTGGGAGGCAGAGGCAGGTCGATTTCTGAGTTCAAGGCCAGCCTGGTCTACAGAGTGAGTTCCAGGACAGCCAGGGCTACACAGAGAAACCCTGTCTCGAATAACCAAAAATAGTAATAATAATAATAATAATAATAATAATAATAATAATAATAACCAATCAATAAAGGAGTATTTTCTCTGGTCCTTAGTGTTCCACAAAGGCTATATTGTCCCCCTGTTCTTCCTGAGGCTCCCTTAGGTGGCACCAGCTCTGAGGGCCACCTGTCATTTGAGCTGCTGCCTCCCTGGCCAGCAGCCACTTACTTTGCTGTGTACCAGTTTGCCCATCTCCAAACCAGGAGACAAGTGCCCGTCCATCTGTCTGTGGCGCAGTACCAGGCACTATCCCAGTCACCAAAGAGTTGCATTGCTGGGACCAGCCATGTCATCAGAGTCAGGGTTGTGCCCACCTAAGCACCTGGCTGTGGAAGCAGGTCCCCAGGGAATCACCTGGATGCCTCCATGAGACACGAATTTCATGTCCTTGGCCTCTAGGGCCAGCTGCAGGCAGGTGGTCTTCCCCCAGGCCTCGGACACTCGGACGAGCAGCTTCTGAGCTCTTTCCTCATCCTTCCTGTAGCACTCAGTGAAGACGCCTGAGGAGAAGAGCAAGAAACGCTCACCCGTGGCTGGGGGACAATCAGAGAGCCAACCCTTCAAGTGATACCCGCAGCAAAGGAAGGACTCTGGGTGAGACTAGCATATCGGTACTGTCCCGACACATCTGGACTACGGACAAGGACTCTTAGCAGCAGCATTAGCATTGACATTGCAGAGATCAGGATGCTGGAGAAAATGCGTGTGGCCCCAGGAGGCTCACCGATAGCCCTGTGCTCAAACTCGTCCGCCAGTGCCAGCATCTCCTCAGAGCTGTCCGTGTCTTCCTCCTCCTTGGACAGCTCCTTCAGGATCTTGCTACAGGCCAGTGCTGCGGCAGTACAGTCCTGACTCTGGGATACAAGGACACTGTGAGGACCCGGGGGAGACTAGCTACGTTTACCCATCCTGCTCCCAGAAACCTATGTTAGCGAACAGAGCTGCTTAGGATCTGGGGTTTAGGTGGGTCCTGTTCATATAAACAACTTGAGTCACGCCACATTAACATATAACCCTTCTGAAGGCGGTACATGGGTACCGTGTGCTTGTCTCCCTAATGGGTATAACAAACAGACGGGAACTTTGACCGGTCACAGAGAACAACACTGCCTACATCATAAGCCCTGGAAGTGACCACGGCAGATTGCTTATAGGGCCTTTATCTCTCTTTCCTTTTCTTTGGAGAGATGGCTCAGTGGTTAAGAGCACTGACTGCTCTTCCAGAGGTCCTGAGTTCAGTTCCCAGCACCCACATGGTGGCTCACAACCATCTGTAACAGGCATCCGATACTGTCTTCTGGTGTGTCTGAAGACAGCGACAGTGTACCCACATATGTGAAATAAATAAATAAATCTTTAAGAATTATTTTTCCACCAAAGTTTCTTGTTTCCCCACTTCTGGGTGCTCCAAGCCTCTCTGGATTAGAGATCTTAACTATACCACACAGTGTGAGCTGTGATTGGCTGTGGGAAGTGAGTCCCTGACTCCGACCACCAGTCTAAACATTACAACTAAATCAGGCCTGGTACCTGAGCCCATATGATGCCCGCCAGCTCCCTGTGGTTCTGGACGATGGCCCAAATGAGAAGGTCACGGACTGGGTCGATGGTGAAGGTAACGTGGCCTGTTGATCGCTTATAGAGGGACCGGAGGCTCACTCCCTGCACCTGATAGGCAGAAAACAGTCCATGTCCCGAAGAGGTCCCCAAGGCAGTGTGTGTCCTGTCTTGTGAAGTCACAGAAAGGTGCCACACATCACTCTTGGGAACATAATTAAATGGTTCACTGGGGGCTGAAGAGATGGCTCAGTGGGTAAAGAGCTTGCCATATAAGCCTGGGGACCCTTTGTTCAGATCCCCACTGCCCACATGGAAAGAAAAGTGAGCAAGCATAGTGCTGTTTGAGCAGCAGAGACAGGAGAACTCCTAGAGTTGCCCAGTTCAGGCTAGCTGAAACAGCAAAGGACAGAATCAGAAAGAGACGTTATCTTCAAAATTAGGTTAACTGTTGGCATCAGGGCCTCCAAAACCCGTGACGTCCCATAGGCAGGCCTCACAGACCGGTTGCCAAGGCAACAGCCGCCATATTCCCAGAATCCAATCCATTGGGCTCACCTCCCATCTTTATCTGTGACCAGGAAACCCCCCATATATGTATGTATGTATGTATGTATGTATGTATGTATATATATATAT
>NW_022196909.1:42678256-42687816 GCF_008632895.1 Mastomys coucha
ATATATATACATATATATATGAACGCCCCTCCCTCTCTCCTCTCTCTTCCCCCTTCTCGTTCCGCTGCCACCTACTCCCCCCCTCTCTCTCCCCCAATAAAACCTCTTACACGTGGAACTGCGGGCCTAGTATGTGCTGTGTCCAGATGTGAGCCGCTATTCTAACACATCAGTAACAATTGATGAAGATACCCAATGTCATCCTCTGGCCTCCACATACAAACACACACAGGTCCAAATGTATATGCCATATACACACACAGACACACACACACACATGCCCGCACACATGTACACCAATACACCAGACTCAAGCCATAAACAGAAGAAGAAGCTGATGCTAACGCCAGCTAAAGTATGTGGTGTGCGTATAAATGCCACACCTCCCTTGGCAAGAAACACGGTACTTCCTATCAGTCCAGCACATAATGGGACTTGGGGTTCAGGGTCGAGGGTAGGTGCTCTCCCTGAGAAACCCCTGTCTTCTCATCTTTAGAATGGGGGTGTTATAAGCAAACTGAACCCCTCTAAAAGCGCTATGTTAGAGCCTAAACCTGCAAGGTGGAACTTCGAAGCCAAGACAACGTGGTGATTTATCCTGGCGGATGGGATTTAGAACCACCTAAAGGATACACCACCGGGGTATAAATGATGGGGTTTAAATGATGAGGGAGCCTCACCCTGAACACAGGTGGCGTCATTGCATGGGCCATAGAAAGACTTAGCCAGAGCCCCCTCCTGCAGGACAGGGAGAGAGGTCTAGAACCAGCCCTGTCGCTGTCCTCAGGCCTCAGCCTCCATCACTGTGTGAAAACAAATTGCTATTGTTTGACCCCTGGCTCTGCAGCCTTTCACACAGCCCACACCTTCCAGGACAAAAGTGCAGAGCCCGTTGCTTTGGGCTCCTTTGTATGGTCAACTGGTTTTGCTTTTCTCTCTCTTTTTCTCTCTCCCTTTCTTTCTTTGAGACTACTTCAGTGACTACCTCATCATGTAGCCCAGGCTGGCTTTGAACTTCATTTTCCTATCTCAGCCTCCTGAGAGTTGAAATTATAGATATCCCTCCCACTGCTCCCCCATCCCCCACCCCCAACCCCCACACAAATTTAGCAATTCATTTTCTAATAACTATAAGAGGTCACAACCCAGCTGAGGATACAGAGGCCATCCACCAAGGAGCCAGACATTGTCCATCGCCAGCATGCCCCTGCACCGCCAACACCAGCAGCCACATCACTAGCGTCCACATTCCTAGCACTCACGTTCAGCTTGATGTGTGGCATGGGCAGCGAGAGCCGTGGCCGGTCAGTGTACCGGGGCCGGGGGTACAGCAGCTGCGTGGAGTCCCCCAGGAGTTCACGCAGCACCTGGGCCACGTGGTGCATGTGCAGCCGGGGTGTCGCGGGTGCGTAGGTTAAGCGCTCATGTTCTTCGGCCAGCACCTTCTGCAGCTTGCTGTGGAAGAGGCAGGAAGGCTCCAGGTTCTCGTACAGGCAGAGAAGAGTATCCCAGGTGACAAACTCCTTCAGCCGCACCCCGTTCTCCAGAAAGAGCCTCACGAACTCAGGCTTGTTGGAGATTAGAGCGGCCGTCATCATGGGATGCAGATCTGCAGGCTGAGAGGGAGTAGCGCTCAGTGACGTTCCCACTAAGTCAGTGCCTCCTGGAACTCTGAGCTCAGGCCCCCAGGAGAGGATGGCGGGATATCTGTTCTGAAGGATGGAGCCCCCACCCTGATCAAAGTCCCAAGGCAGAGCTGGAACCCTGCAGAAATGCACACACACATTTGCACACAACACCCCACCTTCCATTGCCATTCATCAGTGAAGATCTCACTGCGAGCGATGTCCACGCGGTTCCAGGCCACAGCCAGCTTCAGCTGATGGTCCCAGTTCTCGTGGCCAAAGTGGTCTTGGCTTCGAGAGGCTGTGGGCGACAGTGTGTGTCGGGTTCGTGTCGGGTTCTGCTACCTGAGACTTGGATGGTGCCAGGCTCAGGAGTTGGCCAGGAATTCTAGTTCCCATGAAGATTGCAAGGCGAACTCAGAGCTCAGTGCTGACACCCTCCCAGGACACCCACCTTGGGAAGTACTTTTTAATCACTGTTAGGCTCAGAGAATCTCTTAGTTTGCTCCATCTCTCCACTTTGGGTCACCTTCCAGACATGCCAAGCCCCTCTGTGACAGGTGGACCACAGCGTAAGTCACAATAAAAGAAGATACAGGGCTCTAAAAAGCATTCATTTACATTAACATGCAAAGCAGAATTCCAAAAGCCAACACACACTTATAAACACACACACAGAGACACATTCATACACATACACACACATACACACACATGCACACACACATGCACACACACATATATACACAGAGAGACACAAACATACACACACAGAGACACATACATACACATATACACACACACACACACACACATACACACACACACACACACACACACACCAATTTGTCTCCATTCTGCAGCCGCCATACCACCCAAATTCTCAGAAACAAATATCAGCCAAGCATTCCTAAGCTCATTTTCTGTTTTAACTGTGTGTGTGTGCGTATGCCTTTGTGCACCTTTGTGTGTGTGTGTGCCTATGTGCCTGTGTGTCTGTGTGTCTGTGCTTGTGTGTGCCTTTGTGTGTGTGTACATGCCCGTGTGTGTGTGTTTGTGTGTGTGTGAATGTGTATGTGAGTGTGTGTCTGTGTGCCCATGTGTGTGTGTGTGAGTGTGTGAGCCTGTATGTATGCAAGTGTGTGTGTGTGTGTGTGTGTGTGTGTGTGTGTGTTGGAGGTTAGAACTCAGAACTCAGGTCCACAAGCCTGTACATTTCTATTTGGAGAAAAACAAAAACAGCTTTGGCCCCTCCTTGCACCATACAATAAGGGTGCTGAGACAGGCTGGGTGTTTAGACTGACATCAGCGAATATCAGCATCCTTGAGGCAGGCTGAGTTCTGAACCAGGACACAGAGAACAGAAATGACAAAGGGAAAGTGGGTAAGCCATGAGAGCTAATCCCTCCTCCGTTCTTCAAAGCCACTCAAAGAAAGCCTGGCTGCAACCCACAAACTGAGGAACAACTTTCCACTTCAGATGTCTGACAGAGGACTCAGATCAGTCACCAAGGAGGAGAGAAAGTGACAACAGAGGCCATGAAGCATGCTCCATGCCACAGGAGAAGGACCAGAAAAAAAAAAAAAAAAAAGCATACTGAAACCATACTGAGACTCTGCATCTGTCCAGGCCAGTCCCCAGCCCCTGTTATGTAGGACTTTTCTCTAGCTGAAACCTCCTTCCCGGAAGGAAACTCATTAAGACTCAGGAAGTCCCTGAAACCCAGCAAACTCACAAGGCCCATTACTTCCCAGGGTTCTACAGCAGTAGAAGAAGGCCAAGACAAGAAGATACTTCCACCCGTGCAGCTGCCTGCAAGTGGTCCAGAGAATCCCAGAGATGCAGTTTCCAGAATTGTCACCCATACCGGAGTAGCCTTTTGGTGATGATGCCCCTGCCTCTGAGTTGTCCATGATCCGGTGAGTAAATTCTCACCCACACTCCTCCAAACTAACCTCAATAAACTCATTGGTTCCCCAAATTGGAGTTTGGCAGTCGTGTTACTCTGGTTGATCATCGGTTCCCTATCTGAGGTGAGCAGATGGTTTGTTGATGTCTCCCCTGGAATAGCGTCCCCGACCCCTCCTCAGCCCCACTCCAGCTCTTTCACCCGTGGCTCCACCTCTTTCTCTCTCTATGCCTCTCTACTCTAAGTCCGTCTCATAAGTGCAGCTTGCCACAGTGATGTTTCATAAGCTCTATTGCAGGCTCCCCAGGTTAATCTTTGAAGGATTATATTAGCCCAGCCTGGCCTTGAACTTGGCAGTGAATCGCTTGCTTCGGGCTCTGAGCTGGGAGACCTGGCTTTAGAGTACTAACTTTTAGAGGAGTAACTGTTCCTGTCTTAACCTCTCCTGAAGGAAACAATTGCAGTAATTGTAAGTGTTACATTGACTCGAACTTTAGCTGCCTGCGAATTTGCCTGTTGGGATCTTTTTTTTTTTGTTTAAGATTTATTTATTTATTATATGTAAGTACACTGTAGCTGTCTTCAGACACACCAGAAGAGGGCATCAGATCTCATTACGGGTGGTTGTGAGCCACCATGTGGTTGCTGGGATTTGAACTCATGACTTTCCAAAGAGCAGTAGGTGCTCTTCCCCGCTGAGCCATCTCACCAGCCTGCCTGTCGGGATCTTTACCTCTTCCTAAGCTCAGAGTCACTATCCGCGGAATAGATAGAAACTTTCAGTTCTCCCTGCTGGCCCCCTCGAGCATTTCTTGTAACGCTGGTCTAGTGGTTACAAATTCCCTATGATCTTGTTTATAACTCCGGTTTACTACTCCAGCTTAGTGGTTACAAATTCCCTCTGTTCTCTTTATCTAAGATTATCCTAATTTCTCCCCTCCCTTGCAAGCCCTCTGCCTTCCACTTTCTAAAGTCTCTAATTAGAAATCTGTACAATCTCTTTTTTTTATGCATACAAGTACACTTTTGCTCTCTTCAGATACACCAGAAGAGGACCTCCGGGAGCCCATTACAGATGGTTGTGAGCTACCGTGGGTTGCTGGGAATTGAACTCAGGACCTCCGGAAGAGCAGTCAGCGCCCTTAACCGCTGAGCCATCTCTCCAGCCCCCGCATAGTATCTTACTGAGGCTCCCTTATACGGGATAAGTCAGTCACCACTTGCCAATCTCAAGATTTGTCGCCTCTGAAAAGCGTGACTGTGATGGGATAGGTGTGGGCGACTAAGTTCTTCTCACTGGGAGTTTGCTGTGCTTCTTGGGTGACAGGGGTGTGCAGGGCATGGCAGAG
This sequence comes from Mastomys coucha, assembly GCF_008632895.1. NCBI lineage: Eukaryota > Metazoa > Chordata > Mammalia > Rodentia > Muridae > Mastomys > Mastomys coucha. The sequence continues at coordinate 42,683,141 of NW_022196909.1, forward strand.
CAGCTGCTACAGAGATCTAACTGAGATGCCGATGCTCATCCTGAACCCATGTCTTCTGGTCTCTCCTCTCCCTTTTCCCCCCTGACCCCTAGCCTCACCTTTCAGTAACGCCTGCAGAATGGCCACATCCACATCCTGTTGACCATCCTTGCCTTCCCGGAAGATCGTCAGCAGCTGCCGCCTCCGGACAATATCTTGGATCTGCAGCGAATGGATTTCAGTGAGATACTTCGGGGCTGGAGATACTCTGCCTCCTTGAAGGTCAAAAGGGATCGAGGGCCCAACAGGGAGCCATATTCTTCTGTCTGGGCAGGGGCAGGCACGGTGAGAGCACTTGTCGCCAAGCCTGGTGACCTGACTTCAATCTCCTAGGACCCATATGGTAGAAGAAAGACCTGACTCTCACAGTGTATCCTCTGACATCCATAATGTGTGCATTGTGGCACCAGTGTGTGAGCATGAACACATACATGCACACACACTAAATATAACAAAAATACTTTTGGATAAAGAGAGAGATTAAAGTCAGTTCTCTGAATTGCCTGAATAATTTATAATGTTGCCGAGAAAAGGCTCCTGGCCTGCCCTACAGCTCACAGCACATCCAACAAGGAAGCAAAAGTCTTCAGGACTCGGGGAGCGGGGTGGGTAAGGGAAGGGAATGAAGAACTCACAGTATGCATGCCGTTTCCCTGATGGATAATCCTACCGAGCATCCACACCAAACAAGGCCGCTCTGAGTCCTTGACAAAATTAAAATGAGGTGTCTCCGTGCTTCCCTACGCTACCTGCTCAGAGAGCTCTTGATTTTTCCACTGTTGAGTCATAGCCCAAGCCCCTCCATGAGTCTGGTGTGGCTAGCTCCAGGTGTCCCTGTGGCCTATGACTAGGTCGGACCTAAGCTCAGCTTGGCTGGAGCCTAGCGCTGCTCACACTTATCCCAAGAAGCTCACGTAGTAAGAACTCTGAGAGTGAGCTCTGAGCTCTGAGACTCAGCCTGCCTTTCAGAGGATTGTTCCAATAGTGTAGACACTTGCTACATTCTCAGTATTCCTTTAGTGCCTCTGCAGGTCTCATGAGGGCAGAGAGCTGGGTATTACTGAGGTCACTCCTTGGTGCTCTTATGTGGAGACAAGGCTGGACCACTCACTGCTGTGGCCAGTAGGCTCCTCTGCGGCCAGCATCTCAGCCAGGGCCCCTCCTATGCTCTCTGGCCCTCCCCAAGTACCACACCCCTCTATTCCAACAGGTTCTGGGTCCCAGAATAGCACCCACAAGCTGGGGCATCCCAGAGGGGCCCTAGCATTCTACAAATAGAGTTCAAGACCCAATTCTCCTTTGGCATGCTGTCTGACATATGCGTCAAGCTCTCGATGCCCAAGCAGGTTACCTCTCCGCTTCTGGAGCTCAGGACCTCCCACCCTCTGCAAATCCAATCATGCACCCACTCTGACCCATTTTGGGTCTCTGGAGTCCTGGTGTGTCTGGGAGTCAGCCTGGCGGACCGTATGCCTATGAGCCCTCACCTCTTTGGTCCATTCCACGATCTGGTTTTCAGTGAAAGTCTCAAACATCTCCTGGAAGAAGATGCTGAGCTTCTGCTGGATCAAGGAAATGGTGATCTCAGAGACAGGCAGAGCGGCCACCTGAGCGATGACGTCAGCCACTCGGCCGGAGCCCTCCACTATCACGCAGGGCGTGCCGTTGGTGATGGCGTTGTAGATGGTCTGCCAAACCGGAACCAAGTGTGAGCTTGCCAGAGTCCTCACCCAGGTCTCACCGATTTGGAACAGAGCGTCATTCAGTAGCAGCTGAACTTGCGGCTGAGCTTGCGCCTCGCTTGCTGCTAGAGCGACCCTATGAAGCTGGCACTTTCTGAAAGTGCTTACTGGTTTGGCACACACCAGAGAGCTGCTGCTAGCACACAAGGAATGCACCACTGATACACCTGACTGGGGCTTGTCAGCCAACACCCAATACAAATTAGTCAAATGGAAGCGCTTACTGGTTTGGCATACACCAGAGAGCTGCTGCTAGCGCACAAGGAATGCACCACTGATACACCTGACTGGGGCTTGTCAGCCAACACCCAATACAAATTAGTCAAGAGGATTCACGGCATAGCCATTGACCAGATGCACTCATGGGAATGTTATGTGGATCTGGAATGACCAAAACCCAAAAGATACCAGGACCCTGAGAAAAACCCCAGGTCTCAGCTCCAGGAGCTGGCCCAGGCTGGCCAGATCTCAGCTCCAGGAGCTGGCCCAGACTGGCCAGATCTCAGCCCCAGGAGCTGGCTTATACTTGGAGAGTACTGACTGGGACACTGGGTGGGGGCCTTATGGAGAGGCTCTGGGACAGAGAGACCCAGCAGACCCACTATGACCTGAGCTGAAGTCAAGCCACCTCTCCCACAGGAGGGTCTATTCATCACACGCCTCCTCTCCCATCCAGAAACATCCATGTCTTGTGGAGGATTCCCTCTCCTCTGTATCCTGAGGACAGTATGTCATCTGTGTTCCCAGTGATGGCATCAGATTCTAGCCAAAGCATCTACCAGTCCTCCCTCAAAGCACCTACAGTCCTCCCCCAAAGCACCTACAGTCCTCCCCCAAAGCACCTACAGTCCTCCCCCAAAGCACCTACAGTCCTCCCTCCACAGCAGCACCCGAGCCCCACCCTGCACAGCAGCGAGTACTCACATTCAGAGTGCCAGGGCCACCCTCCAACACCACGCAGACAATGGGGATCTTGATGGCCACACCTAGACAGACACAGAGCCCATGGGAAGACAAGTTGGGGGAAACACAGACCACCATTTGAGTCCTCTTCCTCCACCCAACCAATGCCACCCTAGTCACATGGGGAAGAACCAGCTGGCGAATAGTGGCAGCTGCTAATGGTGACCGATGGTGGCTCGTGAAGAAGTTGCTCATTCCCTGTAAGAGAGCAAACCCAGCCAGGAGGTAGCACACGCCTTTAATCCCAGCACTTAGAAGGCAGAGGCAGGCGGATCTCTGTGAGTTCGAGGCCAGCCTAGTCCACAGAGTGAGTTCCAGGACAGCCAGGGCTACACAGAGAAACCCTGTCTGGTGGATGGCGGAGTGAAGCAAACCCAAGACCACCTGGCCATTTGCTCAACCCCTATCCCCGTACCACCATTCTCCCTGCCCCTGCCCACTCACCCCATCCCTGCACCTATGCCTGCATCTACCACAGTAGGGACTTCTGCACCTGACTACCCAGGCCAGCCTTCACCTGTATCCTACCCAATCCTGATTGAATTGTACAGAAGGGGCAAGAACAGAACTCCATCCCCTCTATCCAGTGGACCACTCTAGCCAGCCTGCCTTGCCTCAAAATCCAGGCTGGCTCAAGGAGCCTCTAGGAGGGGCCGGACACATCCCGCATGGGCTAGGGGTAATGGGGGGACACATCATGAGTCTTTTCCCCCTTCTATTCAACTCTCCCCCAGAAGGCAGGAAAATGGAGGTGGTGTGAGGGGTTCCCTTCCCCACCAAGGGTCAACAGGGGTGCCTGCCTTCACGCACCTCCTACTCCAAGAAGTGCTCCCTCAAGCAGTGTTCCCCCAAGCAGTGCTCCCTCAGTGTGGTGCCTAAACAGATTACAGATCCCCTGGAAACTTAGTGGACACACCATCAGACCTGGGGGAGGTATTTGAGGGCGGGGTGTCCAACCCCAGTGGGGGCCCTGTTGAAGGAAATACACGGAAGCTTGATATCTGCTATCCAGCGCCATTCCAAACAATCCGCGTGCTGAGCTGGAACACCCACCCCCACCCCATGCTCTGTGTGTTCTTTCCTCACCTCACACACTGAGCTCTCCCATCCCTCTCCCCACAGGCAACTGAGGTCAAGCTGTGAGTTCTGCTTGTGTCAGACTTGACACAAGCTGGAGTTACCACAGAGAAAGAAACCTCCCTTGAGGAAAAACCTCTATGAGAGCCAACTGTAAAGCATTCTTTCAATTAGTGATCAAGGGCAGGAGGGCCTATTGTGGGTGGTGCCATCCCTGGACTAGTGACTCTGGGTTCTATAAGAGAGCAAGCTAAGCAAGCCAGGAAGCAGCATCCCTCCATGGCCTCTGCATCAGCTCCCGCCTCCAAGTTCCTGCCCTGTGTGCGTTCCTGTCCTGATTTCCTTTGGTGATGAACAGCAATGTGGAAGTATAAGCTGAATAAACCCTTTCCTCCCCAACATGCCTCTTGGTCCCGATGTTTTGTGCAGGAATACAAACCCTGACTAAAACACAGCCTGAAACCATCGCTGGTTGAAAAATGTAGAATTTTCTATTAACTGACAGCCAACAGCCAAGCCTATACTGACATCCTTCCACTGATGATCGAAGCAGCGAGAAGACATGTGCTCATGAGGAAGCCTTCAGGGACCCAGGAAACAAATACAGCCAGTCGGCTTGTGATTTCACCTCCACGAACTAGGCGGGTCACAGGCAGCTGTGGCTGTTGGCATCAGGGCCTCCGAAACCCGGGATGTCACATAGGCGGGCCTCACAGACCTGTTGCCTTGAAGACCTGTTGCCAAGGCAACAGCCACCATATTCCCAGAATCCACTGGGCTCGCCTCCTACCTTTACCTGTGACCACATAACTATATATGGGGAACGCCCTTCCCTCTCTCTCTCTCTCTCTCTCT
>NW_022196909.1:42687826-42692929 GCF_008632895.1 Mastomys coucha
TCTCTCTCTCTCTCTCTCTCTCTCTCTCTCTCTCTCTCTCTCTCCTCTCTCTCTCCTCCCTTCTTTTTCCACCGCCACCTATCTCTCTCTATCTCTCTCCCAATAAAACCTCTTACACGTGGAACTGTTTGGGCCTAGTGTGGCGTGTCTAGACATGAGCCGCTATTCTAACACATCAGTGGCTCTGACATGGAGCCAGCCTCTCTTCTCTGTGCCCCAAGCTCCCTCAGGAGCATGCACACTTACCCCCCCTTTCCTTCGTCTGCTCTGAGATGAACTTCTCCAGCTTAGTCCTCAGCGGGATCTCCACACCATACTGCCCATGGGTCCCATCATCCACCAGGATGAAGTGGGAGTGGTTGCTGTCCAGGCAGGTCAGGTTCCCTTGGCCTTCCTCATCCAGCAGGTACTCAGCGGGGAAGCCTCCCTGCAGATGACCAGGGGAGTCCCACACACATTGATTAAAAAAAAGAAGCCTCCCTGCAGATGACCAGGGGAGTCCCACACACATTGATTTAAAAAAAAAAAAAAAAAGCCATACCTGTATTCTGGAAATGGCAGGGTTGGGAGGATCTGTGTGTGTGTGTGTGTGTGTGTGTGTGTGTCTCATAGCTTGGATAACGACTTTCAAAGATACCAATCTCTAAAACCCAAAGTCTGCTGGTGTTCCCTTCTTTGGAGAAAGGACCTTTGCAGCTATGATGTTAAGGATCTAAACATGAAAAAATTAGCTAGGTTTGTCTAGATGGGGCCTCAGGAACTTCCAGAGGCATCAGCAGTTAAAGGAACATGAAGGGTCCTATCAGAGCCCCGGAATACTATAACTTCATTTTCTTTGGGGCTGAGTGATATGGCGTCTGCGCTGTGTGGGAGAGTAGCTTCTAATTGTAGTTGCTTTGTGCACCAGGTTTGTGGCTGTGTTTTACAGCACCCCAAAGGGATGCTACCAACCTGGGAGATGCTGCCAGACAAGACACCATCTCTATTGTCCACAGAGCAGGGAACAGCCTTACAACTGGAAGGGTTCTCAACTCGGCACACCCCTGGCCTCCCTTAGCCTCAGTCTTACACATACACACAAAAATGGGTGTGCAAATCAGAACAATTGGTCCATCTTGCCCAGGGATACACTCCATGATTCAGACACAAGAGAAAGACAAAAACTGTGCTCCTCAGAGCAACTACGTCTGACAAAGGGCTCTGAGCCAGGGGGACTACACACTGGGCCAGGCACACTCTTGCCAGCAGTGACAAAAGCCTCCCTAGTTTGCCCCCAGACTTCCGTGGCTGTGAATAAAATGTCCATGTCCCCATTAGGATAGATACAATGTATCTCTAGAAAATCTGGCTCAGTGAACCAAGTTATCCAACTGAAGTCTCCATTTTTTTTTTTTTTTAGATTTATTTATTTTATGTATGTGAGTATACTGTCCCTGTCTTCGGACACACCCGAAGAGGGCATCAGACCCCATGACAGATAGTCGTGAGCCACCATGTGGTTGCTCGGAATCGAACTCAGGACCTCTGGAAGAGTCAGTGCTCTTAACCGCTGAGCCATCTCTCCAGCCCCAAAGGCTCCATTCTTAAGAAGCTGTTAAGCCAAGCTTGGGATGGAGCGTGAAAGGGCAGCCCAACGTACTGCTGACTGCCAGAAACCCTGGCCCTGGGGAACTCCAGGCTGGAGGCCTCTGAGCATAAAGGTTCAAAGCTAAAAGCTCAGGCTTTGTGGTCAGACAGCCTGGCTCAATCCATCCCAGGGTGTGCTGACTGTGTGGTCCTGGTCACTCACGTCCTTCTTGAATCCCATTTCTCATCAAAGCAATTCTGTTTTTTTTTTTTGTTTTTTTTTTTTGGTTTTTTTGTTTTTTGTGTTTTGAGACAGGGTTTCTCTGTCTCTGGCTGTCCTGGAGCTCACTCTGTAGACCAGGCTGGCCTCGAACTCAGACATCCGCCTGCCTCTCCTTCCCAAGTGCTGGGATTAAAGGTGTGCGCCACCACCGGCCCGGCTTCATCAAAGCAATTCTTAGGATGTATCACCATGTAGTAATGACCAGCACATGGGTGCCTCCTGTACATTTGGTCCGGGTTAACTGCCCACCCTGCTCACTGTGCCCTTCCCTCCTCCAACACTCATGCTGGTGCCCAACGTGCTCCCTGCACTCCTCTCCCTCTGCCCCCAGCCTTCCTCCTCCGACCCAGGCTCATTCTGGAATGGCTACTCACCATGGGATGGATCAGCCCCTCTCGGTTGTGGATGGTGCCCCACGTGGCTACACCAATGGTGATGACTTCGCCTTCTTTACAGCTGCTGCTCAGACTGAAATCCCTTACCGCCTCACCCACCTGCTTCATCACGCCCGTGTGGGACCCTCCGGTGATGATCCAGGCCCCTGAGGAAAGAGAGACAGGCCATGCCTCTAGGTTCCAGTGCGCGCCCCGTCGGGCTTATCCTGACACCCACTGGACTCCTGACGTGGGCCTCATCCTCAGACTCAATTACATTGGCAGCTATGTCTCTAAAGCAGGATTGAGGAGGAGACGCTATACTGTGATAGTATCTTCCTGATGCCTTTCTGGGACCTGAGCGCCCCACATTACAAGACGGAGATGGGAAAGAACTGGAAACAAAGACCCGCATCTTCTCCCTCGAGTCTCTCCTGCCCCTCTGTCTTCTCTGCCCCAGGCTGAGGGGCATACAGGGTCTGAGTCTCCTGTTCTGCAGCTTTCCACCTTCCTTTCAGAGTTTGAGACCAGGGCTGGAGAGATGGCTCAGTGGTTAAGAGAACTGGCTGCTCTTCCAGAGGTCCTGAGTTCAAATCCCAGCAACCACATGGTGGCTCACAGCCATCTGTAATGGGATCTGACGCCCTCTTCTGGTGTGTCTGAAGTCAGCTACAGTGTACTTACATATAATAAATAAATAAATCTTTGGGCCAGAGTGAGCAGAGCAAACAGAGTGAGCAGAGCCGGAGGGAGCAGAGGTCCTGAGTTCAATTCCCAGCCACCACATGATGGCTTACAACCATCTGTACAGCTACTCATATACATAAAATAAATAAATAAATCTTAAAAAAAAAAAACAGCAACAGAGTTTGAGAGTGGTGGATGATATCCATGTTCGCCATCCCTTAGCCCTACTCCCTGCAGATGCTTCCAAAGCTACCTGAGCCAAGTACAGTGCATACATGCTATGTAAGTCAAGACCCATCCACTATTGGTTGAGTGCTCAGCTCACTACACAGTGCTGCCCAGACCTCTGAAATCAGTGCCTTGAAGCCACATGTGATATGGACATTAAATAAAATCTAGGGTCTGGAGAGATAGCTCAGTAGTAAAGAGTACTGGATGCTCTTCCAGAGAACCTAAGTTCTGTTCCCAGCACCCGTGTTAAGAGGCTCACAACCACCTATAACTTCAGCTCCGGGGGGATCCAATGTCCTCTTCTGCCCTCCACAGGCATCTGAACACATGTAGCATTCACACACGTGTACACACAAACACACACATGCACCCAGATGCACATAAGTACACATGCATGTAACACATCAGCATATGGCAGAGGCTATAGGGCATGAGGGCAATAAATAGCATGACAGAAGTGCTGTCTGTAGATGAGGGACCCAAGGCATCTAGCTCAGGCTGGGGTGTGCACTCAGTCATCCCCAAGGGTCTTCCAGACCCCATAACCCTGATCTCTAGAGATCCGCTTCATCCTAGCTTGCACTCATGGCCTGAGCAGGCCTTGGCACTTACCTGTGGTTTGGGCCACCTTGACCAAGCCTCTCCGGAAGATGCTCTTCAGCCTCAGTTTCATGTTGAAGTTTTTGGCCCCACCAGTCACTGAGATGAGAAGGTTTGGGACATCCAGGCCCCAGTGCTGGGTCATGAGCTGGTAGATGACACTGGAGGGCGTGTCCTGGGAGACTCGGACATACTGCAGGGGAATCGTGAGCTGGTGAGGGCACTTTGTAGGAGAAACAGCAAGGGGACCTTACAAAGCCCAAGGACACCCTGCAAGGGACAGTGAGGGCATCTCGCCAGGGCAAGGGGACCGAGCAGGGGACAGAAAGGAAACTCTGCAGGGTGAGGATTCCCTGAAAGAATGGCTACACCCTTCACTCTCAACACAGAGTGTGGCCACCTGCGCCCTGCCTGCTCAGTCTGGGGCTGGACACCTTGAGTTCAAATCCAGAAAGAAAAGTAGCCACAGTGTCTAGTCAAGACATGAGTTGTAAGAAGAAAGAGAAGAGCTGGGTGTTGGTGGTGCATGCCTTTAATCCCAGCACATGGGAGGCAGAGGCAGGTGGATTTCTGAGTTCAAGGTCAGCCTGGTCTACAGAGTGAGTTCCAGGACAGCCAGGGCTATAAAGAGAAACCCTATCTCAGGAAAAAGAAAAAGAAGAAAGAAAGAAAGAAAGAAAGAAAGAAAGAAAGAAAGAAAGAAAGAAAGAAAGAAGGAAGGAAGGAAGGAAAGAAAGAAAGAAAGAAAGAAAGAAAGAAAGAAAGAAAAAAGAAAGAAAGGAGGAAGGAAGGAAGGAAGGAAAGAGAAGAAGGTGAGGCTCAGAGGAGAGATTCAAGTACAATAGGACCTCGTTAGGTAAATCCAGACAATTCTTTACAAAGCCCCTATGCCCAGCTCCCCAACCCCCACACACTTTCTCTTTCCAAGTCCTTTCTGCTTAGGGAGCGCCTCAGACCTTCCTTTATGAGGAAGTCTCACCCCTGCACTGGCTCCTCCACGAGGTTTAACCTCCACTTCATTTACTTCCTGCTCCCAGGACTGGCCAAACTCTGCTGGCCCTTGAACTGTCTGTCACTGGGGTTCATTCAAGTTTGGGCCCTGCTCAGGTACACATTTTCTGCCCCCCAGGGAAGGGTGGGGTTGGGAAGTAGCAATTCCCTGGCTTCACACTTCAGAACACCATGAGCCATGGTGGACTCTCTTCCCACCTCTCCTCCCCTCCCTTTCCCCTCCATTCTCTCCTCCTGCTCCCTTCCTCCTCCCCTCTGTTCTCTCCCCCTCCCCTTTCCCTCTTCCCCTTCCATCATCCCTCTCCTCCCTCCCTTCTTCCCCCTTCTTCTTCCCCTCCCCCTCCCCTTTCC
>NW_022196909.1:42693064-42698523 GCF_008632895.1 Mastomys coucha
TCTTTCCCCTCCCCCCTCTTTCTCCCCCTCCCCCTCCCCTCTCTTCTGTCCCTTGTGTACATATGTTCGGTATGCATTGGGATGGAACCCAATACCAGTGGTATGCCAGACAAACCCTGCAGCCCACATCCCATGGTGGACTTTTCCACTTTGGTTAAATCAACTGCCTGAGAAGACCCAGTTTGACTAGGGGGTCCACCTAAAGGACCCCTGAAGGGCAGGACGATGGAGACCACAAAGTCCAAGGGACATTAGGAGTCCCAGAGCAAATAGGACACAGCATACAACAAAGGGTGCTAATGCAGGCTGCCCTCAAATGGCTGAGCGGGTGTCCAGGCCCCCATAAACTCATGTGTTTGAGCGAGTGGCACTATTAGGGGGTGTGGCCTTGTTGGAGTGGGCGTGGCCTTGTTGGAGGAAGTATGTCATTGTGGGGATGGGCTTGGAAGTCTCCCATGTCTAAGCTCTGCCCAGTGTGGAATCGGAGCCTCCTCCTAGCTGCCTATAGGAGTCAGTCTCCTCCTGGCTCCCTTCAGATCAAGATGTAGAACTCTCAGTGACTTCTCCAGCACCATGGCTGCCTGGATGCTGCCATGCTTCCCGCCGTGATGATCATGGACTGAACCTCTGAACCTGTAAGCCAGCCCCAATTAAATGTCCTTTATGAGAGTTGTCTTGGTCATGGTGTCTGTTCACAGCGATGGAAACTTAACTAAGACAGAGATGAAACCTAACTTACATCTTCTTCTCTCCTACGTATCTCTCTACCTATCTCTGACTACTGAGATGTAGCCAGCAGCTTTACACCCACAGCTCTGAGCTCCTCAACCTCCACCACGTCTTCTCCACCATGCTGGACCATAAGCCAGAATAAACCCTTCCTCTAGAAACTACTTTTTATCACAGGACAAGCAAGATCACTGGTGGGTTCACGCACACTCAGAGGGGGCTTCATTGAGGTCAGAACATACCTTATGGTTCTCAACAGGTGGCCCAGTCACTGGTAGAACATGGGTACTATCCCCCACCACTAACTGTCCCTGGCTTGGGACTGTCTCTGTCACTGTCTTTGAGGAAACAAACTGTCATGTTAGGAACCTGTCCCAGGGTTCAATTGGCTGCAAACCCACTCTTGCTCTGCCTGTTATAGCCTTAAGTAAGAAGTGACACCTCTCCATGCCTCTCTTCCTTACCAGAGGCCTGGTGACAGGACCTTCTTGTTAAAATATTATATCTGCTTTTCCTTCCCAGTCCTGCTCCAGAAATGATGACTCTGAGACTAAATATTTATTTAAAAAAATGCCTAGGCCATAAGCTTTGGTTCATTCCCTGATGAGCTCATAACTTACTTAACCATTTAAACTAATTGGATGTTGGGATGGAGAGATGGCTCAGTGGTTAAGAGCACTGACTGCTCTTCCAGAGGTCCTGAGTTCAATTCCCAGCAACCACATGGCGACTCACAACCATCTGGATCCTATGCCCTCTTCTGGTGTGTCTGAAGACGACAGCTACAATGTAGTCATATAAATTAACTATTCGATGTCTAGCATGTGCTTAGTTACCTCTCCTTCAGTCCCAGCCCGGTTCTTCACATCTCCTCAGCGTCTCTCTGCTGGTTTGTTTATCACTGTCTTCTCTGTCTGCCTCCCATAGCATCTCTCCTTTATCTCTTACTATTTCCCAGAATCCTCTCTCTTCCTGCCCGTGTCCTACCTCAGCTCACTGACCATCAGCTTCCTTCATTGGCAGGTGATGTTTATAAGAGATTCTCTCTATACCTTTTCCTGTACCTACCTGTATCATCTCCTAGCCAGTGTAGATTTGCTCAGCCAGCAGCAGTGGCTCCTGCCTCTGCTTCCCACCCCGGGCTTTTCCATGTCCCCTCCTCTCCAGAGACCTCACCCTCACCACACCTGTGCCAGGTCCTGATTTCCTCTCCCCCATTCCCACTGCCCTAGACCCAAACAGAGTGGATCCTTTAGAACGAGCTCACGCCTCCCTTAGAAAGCCTTACACTTCCCCCTCCCCCACTCTCGAGCCTCTCGTTTGCCTGAGCAGTGCCCACCACCCCATGCCTTTCCTCTGTGTATAGCGGACTCCGTACACCTAGACTCCTACCAGCTCCTCATTCTCCCTCCCCCGCCTTGCCCCCACCAGGAAACCTGCTTCAGTGTCCCGGAGGCCAACACAGTGAAGGGCGAGAGGGTGACCGGAACCCACCTTCCCCACTTTCTGGCTCAGGCCTGTGAAAACGATGTCACCAAAGGCATCCGTGGGCATCTCGTGGACGTGCTTCTTTGGGTCCCACTCCTTGCCCTGGAAGGTGTGAGGCTTGATGGCCACCTCCAAGTGTTGCTCATGGGTGTAACCACATGCACACACCACCCTCCTGTGGAGATACCAGGGGTTGTCATGGGAATGAAATAGCTCTGGTGCGCTCTACAGGGACGTTGGGGGGGGGGCAGAGGAGAGCCGGGACATTCATCTCACCCAGCAGTGACAAGGCACCCCTCCTGGATGTCAAGGGGGCCGTGTGGGCAGTGGGTATGAAGCGGCACCGTTGCCCTCCCTGCCAGGCGGTATCAACAAGGAGCCAATTAGGGATATCCAGTGAGGTCAAAGGAGACACTAGGCTTGAACTCTGAACTCTTCCTGTGTGACAATGATGAGGGTCTGTCCCTCCCTCCCTCCCTCAGACAGGGTTCAGAACCAGCAAACACTCAAAGCTAGAAAAAGGATCAGTCACACCGAGCAAGCCGGCTAGGACAGCCTCCCACACCAGGATAGCGCAGGAGTGGGAGTCATCTGGTAAGGACTTTAAAGCATCCAGGTTTAAAAAAAAAAAAAAAATGCTTCTACGGGTGACAAAAACCACCCTGGAAGCAAACCGAAGCTTCCAGCTCTGCCAAGGGTTAATAACTAAGAAAGAGAAAATAGACCAGAATATAAAGGCATAGACACGGAGCCACTGAGACCTGCAGGGTCATCAGAGTCCCAAAGGGAAAAAGATAAGACAAGCCTATAAAGCAGGGTCAAAGAAGAATGTCCTAAACTTCCGGTAAAGCTACCCTCGGCTCGCCAGGCTAAGCCTCCACGCATCAAAGATCTGCTTGGAGTAACCAGGAACTCAACTGGTTTGAGCTCAAAGGTGGAGCAAGCAAAGCATTTCTGGCCATTGTTATGAAAGCAAATAAAACAGAAGGTGATGTTTACAGCTAGCTTAAGTGATGATAAGTACAGAGAGGGAATACGCCTGGTGTTCCGTCTTATCATCTTTGGTCATGTGGAAAAAAAAAAAACCAAGAATATTCCTTCCAGGCCTTTCCCTCAGAGATGATGTGGACATGCCAAGGGCATTACCCTTCCATGTCCTTATTTTCAAGCCCGCTCCCTTAGAACGGTATACGCAATTCTCTCTAGAAGACCACCTTGTGGGAAGAACATCCTGCATGCTGGCCCGTCCACAGTTCAGAGTAAGTTCACAGCCTTCGTACCTGGGCTCTCATAATTTGCTTAATAAACAAACAAACAAACAAACCTACAGACTCAAGAGTCTGAATGAACGAGACACAACGTACGCCCAGAGGGACACATGCTAAGAAAATGACATAGTCAAACTTCCAAAACCAAAGAAGAAAAAAGACTCAACATCAGGGAGACAGAAATGGCACCTGCTGATTTCTCTCCTCTACATGCATGTGTGCCTGGTACCCAAATAAGCCAGAAGACAGTATCTGAGTCCCTGCAACTGGAGCTAGAAACAGAGATGAGCCACCATGTGAGTCCTAGGAATTGAACCTTGGGACTTTGTGGGGGGGGGGGGATTGTTTTTTTTTTTTTATGTATATGAGCACTCTATTTACATGTATGCCTGCATGACAGAAGAGAACACCAGACAGAAGAGGCAACCAGATCTTTTTTTATAGATGGTTGTGAGCTACCACGTGGTTGCTGGGAATTGAACTCAGGACCTTTGGAAGAGCAGCCAATGCTCTTAACCACTGAGACATGTCTCCAACCCAAATTGTGGTACTTGGAAAGAGCAACTGGTGCTCGGAAACTGCTAAACCATCTCTGCAGCCCAAAAGAGATCCACCTGCCTCTGCCTCCCAAGGGCTGGAACTAAAGGTGTGTGCTACCACACCCAGCTTAAAAACAACATACTTCTTATCAGAAGCCATGGAAAGCATAAGGAGATTCAGTGCGGAAAGATTAAAAACTACGACCTGGAATTTTATAGCCAGCAAAACTATCCTTCAAGAATGAAGAAGTGTGGGGGGTTGGGGGGAGGCTGGTGAGATGGCTCAGCACTGATTGCTCTTCCGAAGGTCCAAATCCCAGCAACCACATGGTGGCTCACAACCACCCATAATGAGATCTGATGCCCTCTTCTGGTGCATCTGAAGACAGCTACAGTGTACTTATGTATAATAATAAATAAATCTTTGGGCTGGAGCAAGCGGGGCCAATCAGAGTGAGCCAGGTTGACTGGAACGAACAAAGGTCCTAAATTCAATTCCCAACAACCACATGAAGGCTCACAACCATCTGTACAGCTACAGTGTCCTCATATACCTAAAAATAAATAAATAAATCTTTAAAAAAAAAAAAGGAATGAAGAAGTCAAGGAATGCTTTTAGCTGAACTACCATTAAGGAGATTTATCGTCAGATGAACAACTCCATAGAATAGCTACAGTGGGTGAGGGAGTGGGGATGTAGCTCCGTTGACAGGGTGCTTCCTAGCATGCTCAAAATGCCTGGGTCTAGTCTCCAGCACTGCGTGAACCAGGCACGATGGTGCCCCACTGTGACCCAAGGAATTAGGAGCTAGAGGCAGAGGGATCTTAAATTCAAGGTCATCCTCAGCTACATAGGGAGTTCAAGGCCAGCCTGGGCTACATGAGTCCCTGTTTGCTTGTTTGTTTTAATGTCTAATCAAAAGTAAAAGCACTAATGAAGACACCGTGAGGAGGAAGCAGCAGAGAGAGGAGAGTACTATGAGTCAGTACAATTCATTTCTCTTGAGTTGTCAAAATTGTGGTTGACGGTTAAACTGGATCAGTCGTGGCGTTCTCAACAATTGTAAGTGAGGCATGGTAGGAGGAGGTATTTCTACACTCTACTGCAACTCTCAGCGTGTCAACACTCCTGGATAATGACACACTTTGTTAGGTAACTTTAATAACCACAGCCGCCACAAAGAGGCTGAACTGAAACAGAAAGAAAACAGAAACAAAGTGGGCGGACTTACGCCCAAACGCAGCAACAATTTATATTAAACCAAAATGATCTAAATATACCCATTAAAAAGTAGAGACTACACTGGGTGTGCGCCTTTAGTCCCAGCACTGGGAAGGCAGAGGCAGGAAGATCTATGAGTCAGAGAGAGAGAGAGAGAGAGGGAGAGGGAGAGGAAGAGAGAGAGGGAGAGGGAGGGAGAGAGGGGGGAGGGAG
>NW_022196909.1:42698575-42702924 GCF_008632895.1 Mastomys coucha
AGAGAGAGAGAGAGAGAGAGAGAGAGAGAGACCTAGGGGAAGTATAAGGCCATCTCTGTGGGAACCGAGCTGTGTGCATCCTGTGCGGGCGGTTGGTGCTACGTGGGTGGTGAAAGGGCACAAGCCGAGCACACTCTGACCGAGACTGAACTCTCACTGTTGACACAGCACCACAGATAGACAGAGCAGAGCTTCCTGTTCTGGGCCAGGATGGAGAACAACACGGGGATGTGAAAGCTCATTTTACCAAAGACAAGAGACAAAGGAGACAGCTTGGCATTGCCTGGTGGGATCCGTGGCACCGTTAGGCCAAGAGACAACACCCAGGGGTATCTCAGGTCCCTGCCTTCATCTAATGCCTGCCACAAAGTGAGACCACACAAATGTTTCTTAAGATCCCTGGAAGCCAAACTAGCGGTGGTGGCGGATGCCTTTGGGCTGGGTGTATTTTCCTTTAAATCTGTGATTATTTTCAAATTAAAAATTGAACACATGGGTGGGCGAGATGGCTCAGTGGGTAAGAGCACTGATTGCTCTTCCAAAGGTCCTGAGTTCGGATCCCAGCAACCACATGGTGGCTCACAACCACCTGGAATGAGATCTGACGCCCTCCTCTGGTGCGTCTGAAGACAGCTACAGTATATTACGCTGGAGTGAGGGGGAGGGGGCAGAACGAGCGGGGCTGGAACGAGCGGAAAGAGCGGGGCCTGAGCGAGCGGGTCCATCCTAAGTTCAAGTCCCAGCAGCCACATGATGGCTCACGGCCATCTGTACAGCTACAGTGTACTCATACACATAAAATAAATAAATAAATCTTTAAAAAAAAAATTGAACACATACAATTGAAGCCCAGTACAAAAAGAGAAGAGGCAAGCACAGTATACTGAGCCTTACAAAAGACGGGGTATGGCTGAGGCAAAAGCCAGATGGAGTCTGGAACCCAGACAAGCAGGAGAAGATGGCTGAGCCCGGAGAGGCAACCTCACCTCCCTGCCACACTGGACAGGTCATCTGTCCCTCTGCCCTAGGCTGACCTAACTGCGAAGCACATTCCATGCCCCAGGCATGAAAAGAGATGGCCTGGACATGGTCCCCCAAGTGTCTCCTGAGATGAGGTGGGTAGGCTTGGGGATCCTCAGCCTGGCACGGACCACCGGATGCTCTTTTGCTGGCTCTGGCTGAGGCGAGATGATGAGGGAGAGATGGAACAGCGACTGTCATCACCAGAGCCGTGCCACTCACCCTGCGTCTGAGAGTTTGGCGCTCTCCACGAAATACACACACTCCTTCTTCTTGATGTTCTCCGGGATCCACGAGCTGAGGTTTTCTTGCTGGGAGTTAAGAAGAACAATGTTGACGTGAACCCGTCTACCCCTGGCCTCCCTTGGACATCTCTCTGCTCCCTGGCCAGCTGCCGTGGAGGCACCCAAAGCTACCTCAAAGCTGAAAAAGCACCCTGGCTGGGGTTCATCCTGAGGTGTGTGCCCGGGAGACGAGGATGAGCCCTGCGCAATCATTTTCTCTTTGGGGATACTTCGTGCTCGGTGTATTTCCTTGGGGATGGTATAGTATGAAAAGAGCATGAGAGGTGAAAAACCTGGTCCCTGGCCTTGAAGACACCCTCCAGCCTTCCTGGCCACACACTCAAATGTACTCTCAACAGGATCACTTTGAAGGGACCCATTCATCCCATTTTGTCTCCACTCAGAAACTAGCTCACATGCCATCTGCCCCAGCAGCAGACACCCAGGTCCAGGAACAAGACAAGAAAATCCTCCACCCAAGGAACAGCCTGAAGGTAGCCACATGAATGGGAGCTACCTTATCTCAAGGATAGGCCATCTGCCGCTGGGCAGCCATCCTGTGGTTAATCATTCACGATGCAGGAATGCACCCCGTCTGGGACATCCCAACACCCATCAATGCGGTTTTAGACTACCTAACCCTAACAATAGAATAATAAAACGTTTACCTATTTTAAGCCTAAGTCGCTTTGCTTCTATAGCTGACCTGCCTGTCTGAGTTGTTCTGAGGGTAGAAACTGTAGTCTCTGACACTGGATGCTCCCTTCCTGGCCTTATGCTGAGGCAGCATGAATGGATCAGCTAACCAGTGGTGACCGTCAGGCTGCCTCTATGGCCCTTGAACGTAGCAGGCTAGCCATCAGACGCCTACCTTCTCACTGCTGAAGGAGCACAGAAACCTCCTGCTCTTGCAGAGGCTGCTATTGCTTCGCCGGAGATTGGGGACCATGCCCAGATCAGTGGCTCTCCTGGACTGCACCCCAAAGCCCTCCTCCTGCTCAGAGCCAGTTCTTCTCCGGTCCAAAGACTCCATCCTCCACGGCTCCAGATTCACCCGAGGAGAGAGAGCCCTCTAGATGCCTTCAGGGAATTCTCTTCTCATTTGTGAGGCTGGGGGTTCTGAAAAAAAAAAACACCTCGAGAGAGAGGTTCTAAAATATATCTGAAAGAGGAAGATGAGGCTGTGGTTCTGAGTGGACACGCCCACCTGTTTCCCCTCTGGGGTCTTTATCAATTTCCCCTTTGTCTGGACATCTCTCCAGGCTTCCAGAGCTCTATCCCTTGGCAGAACCCTTGGACAGTCTACAAGCACACATGCATCTAAGGACCATAAGAGCCTGTTCCTAATGGGCACAGTCCCAGATATCTCAGAAACCCCACAATTCACCAGCTCCCTGAATAAGAACCCAGACCAGTGAAGGGAGGACCAGATCCTGGAGTCACTACGGGGGGCTGCAGTTCTGCATCTCATGATTATGGATATCAGTTGACCCCTTTCATTTTCCAAAAGGAAGACAAAAGCCCCTGCCGGGCCACAAAATAGGTTTCGGGGAGTCTTACAAAGCTCCATCCTGAGAAGCCAGCTGCTAATGACAGCCAGTCTGTTGGTGCAAACCCTTCCTCCCTGGTTCTAGCTTGAGGAGGCCGCAAAACGCTGCCAGTTTCCCTCAGTTAACAACTAAGGAGAATGAGCAGGGTGCGGTAAACTAGCTGAAGGAGAAATCCAGGCAAAACCAGAGAAACCCTGGGGAGCTTTTACCATCAGATCCCGAGGTCCTCCTGTTGGGAGTGTCAGAAGGAAACTCACTAATTCCAAAGCCAAAGCCTTCTGCGTTATGGCCGCTGTCCATGGTTGCTAAAATAACAGAATTCACCCCTTGTCCTCTGTTCACTGATGGATGAATAAAGAAACTATGATGAAGAGGGGTGGGGGCTCAGGCCTTTAATCCCAGCCCTGGGGAGACAGAGGCAGGCCGATGTTTGAGTTCAAGGCCAGCCTGGTCTACAATGAGAGTTCCAGGACAGCGAGGGCTACAAACTCTGCCTTGAAAACCACAAATGAACAAAGAAAAACAAATAAACAAAAAAATCCCAAAGAAGCCAAAGGTATTCATTTCTACAGGGCTTCCCTGGGCCTGAGATGTACCCCCTCACATTGTCCTCTGATGACAGTAGTCCTTCACCCCACTGTTCCGACAGGCAAACAGGAAGGATTGCCAAGAGGCAAAACCCAAGCACACACCTCAATCCCTCCCTGTGCTGAACACCACTTCTCTGACAGCAGTTCCGTGAGAGCTGTTCCTCTGCCCAGTCGCTGGTCAGCCCTCCTCCCTGATCTCTCCAGGGTCCTTGGGGCTACAGATTTTGGCTTCAGAGAGATGCTCTGGCCCCTCGATCTGCCACTCCCTCCCCAGGCCTAACCCTGGGGGCTGTGAGAATAAATACTGGGCTAGCCTCTCGCAAAGCTGCAAGAGTCCAGGACACGGCCTGTCCCTGTGTGACTTTTCAGAGCCTTGTCTTGTACACTCAGGTAGCCCCCCATCTCCAGAGAAACAAAGAAGCCCAATTGACAACCGACGAAAAGGAGCTAATACAGCAGCTGGTGTGGAGAGACTGAGACCAAGGGCAGCTACTGAGATAACCTGCCCTCCAGAGGCTAGGCGTTACGCAGCACGAGTGTCTGATGGCTTTGCCTCTCCTAAGGACTCCGAGGTATGTGAATCCAGATTCACATTCAGACAGCTCCTGTCTTAGCACAGCCGCTGGGTCTCTGCAGATGTCCTTGAAACTGAGGTGCAAACGGCCCTGAGATGTCCACCCGCCTGACCCCACCATTTCCCTTAGACCACACTGTGGCCTTGGCTGGGCTTTTTTTCTCTCCCCCAAAAGAGGAAAAGGCTATAGATGGAGTCAGGAAGACTGGCAATGCCCTCAGTGGGGTTCCCCAGCTGCTGACACCTACATGAAACTTTGCCCGCACTAGCTTAGAGCTAAGAAATATCTTCACGAGTGGTTGGCATAGGGGTGTGTGTGTGAGGGGGGGGG
>NW_022196909.1:42703313-42757651 GCF_008632895.1 Mastomys coucha
GAGAGAGAGGGAGGGAGAGAGGAAGGAAGGGAGGGAGGGAGGGAGAGAGGGAGGAAGGGAGGGATGGAAGGAGGGAGGGAGGAAAGGAGAGAGAGGGAGGGAGAGAGGGAGGGAGGGAGGGAGGGAGAGAGAGAGAGAGGAAGAGAGGGAGGGAGAGAGAGAGAGTCCAGGGTACTCGAAAGGGAAAAGAATGAATGGACAGACAGACAGAGAGGACTTGGCAGAGCCTACACCCTGGATACAACACGACATCTCCAAATGTATTCATCTGGGTCATTGGATCTACCTGTAGAAGACAGCAGGCTAGAACAGAGCAAGACCCCCATGTGGGATGAGCCTCCAAACCTGAATTCTACACACACACACACACACACACACACACACACACACACACACACACAGAGAGAGAGAGAGAGAGAGAGAGAGAGAGAGAGAGAGAGAGAGAGAGAGAGGAAAGGGCTCAGATGTCCAGGGTGGGAGTGGGTACACCCTGCATTACAGCCTCAGGCAACTGAGTTCAGCCCCTGCCGAGATGGCCCCGTAAGGAATGGATGGACAGCCAAATCCGATTGGGCTCTGGGCACATCTTCTAAGTAGCTATTCATGCTCAAGAGCCCTGGACCCAGCGTGTTTCTGGCCACCACACCCATCCCAGCACACAAGAGTACCAGAAAAACATAAGGGACTTTATTGGGAGGGAGGGCTCATGAGCCCCTGGCTGGTGGCTGGGGCATGTGGTACCTTCTTTACCTCACTCACTGAAAATTCTGCAGCTCTCGGGCTTTCCCAGTAGTTCTCTGCTTGCTCCCAGACATCCTGGACATACTGGTCTGGACAGCAGTTCAGATATTATAAACGGCTAAACACAGGAAAGGGCGCAGGCGTTGATGCCCTCGGTCCCCTGTGAGGGTCCAGGGTCCAGAGCAAGAGCGGGAGCTGGGAGCTATAGCGCGTGGGCACAGACCACACTGGCTGACATTGAGTCTGTGCCCTGAGCCAGCTCCAGAGCCTGTACCTGGATTCAACTCGAACTCTGCAGCCCCTCCACACCCCTAACTTATGCCTCTATCCCAGGGAACACCCTCCCCCGACTCAGGCTGAAATCTCTGCACCAGAAAGCTGTCTGACATTCCAGCTTATGCCTGCGCCCAGGTCAGAGAATTAATCTTTACTCTCTGACACGCTCAAAGGGGACACTCCAACCCGGGCCCCACGCGCCTCGCACTTCGCACTCCCTCCTTGCCTGAGCCCCTGCAGTCAGCCTTCCCATCCCCCAAGTGAACCCCCACTTCCTCTCCAGATACTGGGTCAGCGCCCCTTTCCCAGCGCCGGGTACCTGCTCAGAGGCCGCGCACCCCAGCGTCACACGCTGCAGCTGCGCAGGACAGCCGCCCTCACCCGCATCGCAGCTCACCGCTAGGCGCAGCCTGAATGGCCCGCCCCGCACTCTGCGTCACTCAGCCTGCTTGCGTGGCAGCCGCAACTAAGTGGAGCCAAGCACGTGCTGGGCCTCCTGAGATGCTCCACCTGCGGGTCAGCCTCTTCAGGACACCTAGAAAGGCACTTGCGGTCCCGGGGGGGCGGGGGGGGGGAGGGCCGGGCAGGTCCTCCACTAAGTGTAGGAAGAGATTTGTATATGCCTCATCTTCAAGCCCTGAACCACCAAGGAGACAGCCTGGGATAGAGAGCCAGGGCGCCCCTGTTGGACCTGACTCGACTTAAGTACCCGATTCACTCCTGCTAAAAGTCCTTTACAGCTACCCTCACACCTAAAGACAATTCCCAAGGGGGTGACTTTGGACCTAAAGTCAGGGGCAGCCTCAGGGTCCCTCCAAATGTGTCACACAACAGGGGGGACAGAACGAACCAGAAGGCTCGATCCTAAATTGAGCCCGCAACACGGTTGGTGCCAAAGATACCCACCCTACCCACCCCACCCCCAAGTTACCCTGAATGTATTGTGCCTGGTCCCCTGGAGAGTGGTAAAGGCTGTCTTGACTCCTGGGAGGATGGCTGAGACTTCCTTCATCCCCGAATCACACTTTTTCCTCTCCATTCCCAATACCAGTCGGCAATGCCCAGCAGAATCCCTGAGCCATTGGCTTCAGGGCCAGGAACGTGGAGAGGAATGGTCTATGTGTGACCGCTGATGTTGAGAGTGGGGATCCGCCCAGGAAGTCATGCCTGACCAGGAGCTTCCTTCCCCATTTCCTCCCCAGGATACTAGTCCCCTGTGCAGACAGACCCTGACTCAGCATGTACTGTGGAAGGTCCTTCTATAGCTGCCCCGTGGCCACCCTGCCCCAGATGAGGCAACCCACCTGCTGATGCTCACAACGCCTGACATTTCCCCATCCAAGCCACCCCAGGCTGGATGGAGCCATGGCAAAGATGTGCTATTTGCAGGACATAAAATGTTAGGAATAATGCCAGGGGGGGGGGGGTTGGGCTGTCTCTCCTCTAGAACATCAGCAAGGCGGGTCCCAGGCTGGACAAATGTGCACGTGGTCACCGGTACGGTGACTGCTCTATTAGGCTGCAGGCTGCACCTGGCACACAGATGACTTCCCTGTCCACTGCTGTGTTCCCAATGGCTGACAACTAGGGCTCACGGAGTGGTAGATAAGAGACCAAGCTGCCGCTCCCAGGAGAGATACCCCGACCCGTGGTTATAGGTAAGGAAGTGGTTACCTGCCCCTTCTCCCCCTCAAATGCGGTCTGCGCATGCTCCTTCCCTAAGACATCTCATTAACTGAAATCACCACGGGCAGTTAATATTTCATAAGACAGTAATTGCAGCATGGCCAGCTGATAAGCGGACTGGCCTCTGGTTCCAAGTAGCCCAGGCCCCCTGTGGGAACATCATCTAAGGTGAACTAGCCAGTGAACTGTGCATGCCCATGAAGTGTCTGGGCTGTGTGGCCCCGAGTGGCTCCTTCTCTTCTAGAGAAGAACCACACGTTACAGGAAGGCCACGTTGCATCTTCCGAGATACATTACAATGGCATTTATGAAATATCCATCCATAAAAATGATGGGTACCATCCATAAAACTCAGATGCAGCATGTGCTCATCTCGCCAGAAAGTCGCCTCAATTCTGACGAAGGGAATATTCAGCACAAGAGGTTTTCTTTGTGTTTTTGTTTTTATTTTTTTTTAAACAGGACATTATGCCCAAGATAAAAAGCCCCTGCTTTGGTAGCAAAATGAAAACCACAGAAACGTGGTGATCTGATGGCTCTCTGCATGGAGGTCATGAGTGGGAAACATGACGAAGGAAGTTGCAGAAGGAGAAGTCTTAGCACAGAGCGCCCACACTTGCTCTCCAGAGCACAGTAACTGCTCTCTGTCCCAGGGTCTCAGTGGTGACTCTGCCTTTGTGTTAGGAAGAGCAAACTAGGGGGTGTGTACATGGACTGGCGTGGGTGTGTGCTAAAAAACAAACAGACTAACAAACAAACAGGCAACAGGCAGAGGGCCAGATTTGGAACTGGGGCTCAGGCTGAAGCGTTCCAGAAACATTGTAGCATTGTAACGGCTCCTGAAAACTCAGTGGTGGGAAACATTGTAGCATTGTAACGGCTCCTGAAAACTCAGTGGTGGGAAACATTGTAGCATTGTAACGGCTCCTGAAAACTGAGTGGTGGAAGACACTGGAGGGAGTTGTAAGAAAAGCAGCTGGTGTCACCCTGAGAACTGCCTACTCTCAATACTGTTGAACGCTGCCGCGGTTACAACACCATCCTGAGAGCTGAGCTGACCCCAGGGCCCAAAAGGTCACACGACATTTTGAATGAAAATCAACAACATTTACCCACACATAGGCACACACATATACACATAATTTAAAAACAGAAACAGAATCTAACCAAAAAGAAATCTGTCTTTTAACAAGATTTAAACAAACAAACAAACAAACTTGTAAAGATAAAAGAACTTTATCTTTAGATGAGGGAAAACACAACCTATAATGGAATGAGATTACTCTTTGCTGTGTTGTGAGACTCACAACTACACACACAGAGCCCTGCATACTATCCAGGGAACGCGTGTTCTGGCATCCACTGTACCTGCCTCCCCTCTGAGACAGATGCCCCACTGTGGAGATAAACCTCCACAGCAAGGTCTGAACTGGTTCTTTGGAGGAGACAGAAATAGCCAAGGCGGCTGAACGCTGCCAAATGTCCCCTGTGGGAACCTGCCCCAGTAAGGACTCTAGAGCACGAGCCAGCACCGGTGACTGTGTTCCTCAGCACGCTGGCTCTAAGTGCCCCAAAGACTTCTTCCAGTGGGTTAAAACCATAAGAGGTTCCTAGCCTCCGTAACCATTTAGAATGGACATAGCCTGTGATTCGGAACAGAGCCGCTGTGTGGCGCTGGAGAGTTGCCTCAGACTGTAAGAGCACCCGCTGTTCTAGGATTCACTTGGCAGCTCACAACCACTTGTAACTCCGGTTCCGGGAGATCTGATGCCCTCTTCTGGCCTCTGTTGGTAACTTCCCAGGACCTGGCTCCGAGTTTCATCTTTGGGAGGAATATCAAAGTGGGGTCTTCGGATAGAGGAGGAAAGAACAGGGCTGGACAAAATGATCCTCCCTGTGACCTAGGTGTGACTGAGAGTCTGAGGCTACATTCAGCCTTCAGAGCTTTGTAACCTTGAGACCTGTTTGGGTGCCCATCCAATCACTGTCCAGTGACTGGGAGGGAGCATGGCTTGGGGTCCCTGCAGCTGCCTTGGTCAGGGAGGGTTCCAGCTGTAAGCCACCAAGAAGTGTCCAGCAGGCAGCCGAATGAAAACCTGCCCTGGTGTCAAGTCCCTCACAGCTCTCGCCAGGGTCTGGCTATGTGCTCTGCTGTAGCTGCATCTGTCTCAGCCACCTTTCCTGCCCCTGGCCCCGGGGTCTACCAGCTCCGCTACCGCAAGCCCGGGTGGAGAATCCCTTCCCTGGGGAGATGTAAGCAATGTCTCTCTCTCTCTCTCTCTCTCTCTCTCTCTCTCTCTCTCTCTCACACACACACACACACACACACACACACACACACACACCCCTCCTCCTATGGTCCTAACCACAAACCAAAGTGAGATTTCACCAAAGTTCACCCTGGAGAAGCAATGATTTTATTGGGCTTGCTTATAGAAAATGCATGTGACATTACTGGTGGGATCTTTGGGGGTGGGGCACCAAAGAAGCTACACTGGAAAGTCTTCAGGCAGTATGGATGGTAGGTTTCCCCCAACAGCCTCATAGATGCACCCCTATCCGTTAACCTCCACCGCTTATTTACTCTCTCACGTCCCAAGACCGCATGCAACCAAGGGGCAAAGTTGGATACCAGTGACTGAGGGGACAGGCTAAACTCTCAGGCCGAGGGTCCAATGACCCTGCCCCAACCTCTCGTTCTATCAGAGAACATCAATAGTCAGCCAGGCTACTCTGAATGGCCTCTTGAAAACTGGCACAGTTAATCTGATGGAGATGGCATTTACGACAGTCACAATCCCCTTCTGCAGGGGCAGAAGGAGAAGAGGTAGGCTTCAAGGGTTGGACTGCTGTTTCCTCTGAACTGAAATTTTTACTTGTTAAGGGAGGATGGGGGGTGGGGATGGGGGTGGGGCTCATAAGATTGAAAAAAAAAAAAAAGCAAAGGAAACTCACAAGGCCCAGGAAGCTCAGAAAGTTACAAGACTCACAAGGCCCCTCCCCAAGGTCACATAAACAGCTACAGTTGCTGAGGAGAGGAGACTCTCTGAGCACCCACTGCCTACAAGTCGTTCGGGGAGCTTGATGGATACGGTTTTGGTGACTGGTCACCCCCATGTCCCTGTAATGAACCCCGAGAAACTCATCAGCTCATCAAGCTGAACAAAGATTGATTCTCTGGTCTGTTGTCATCACCCTCTAGATGTTTGTTCCTATAGATGATGTCCCTGTAGGAAAAGCCACAACAACACTAGAGAATGAGCCTCGGCCGCACGGAGAGGCAACAGCAGCAGCAAGAAGTGTCAGTGAGGGCTGGAGAGATGGCCCAGCGGGTAAGAGCACCGACTGCTCTTCCAGAGGTCCTGAGTTCAAGTCCCAGCAACCACAAGGTGGCTCACAACCACCTGTCATGGGATCAGATGCCCTCTTCTGGTGTGTCTGAAGAGAGCGACAGTGTACCCACATATATAAACTAAATAAATACATCTTGCCGGGCGATGGTGGTGCACGCCTTTAATCCCAGCACTTGGGAGGCAGGGGCAGGCGGATTTCTGAGTTCAAGGCCAGCTCTGATCTACAGAGTGAGTTCCACGCCTTTAATCCCAGCACTTGGGAGGCAGGGGCAGGCGGATTTCTGAGTTCAAGGCCAGCTCTGGTCTACAGAGTGAGTTCCAGGACAGCCAGAACTATACAGAGAAACCCTGTCTTGAAACAGCAAAAAATAAACAAACAAACAAATAAATAAATCTTTTTTTAAAAAAAAAATGAAGTGTTGGTACGAAGGCAACCAAGCAGTAGCACAGAGAAGGGCCTCGCGGTTCACAGCATTGCCAGGCTCACGGCGAGCCTGGTTCCTCAGTGTCCTGCCATTGTAACTCCTCTGAAGGACTACAGACTACAGCTGAAGCAGTGCACATCCAGTTCATGGACAGCACATGACTCAGACAGGGCCAATTCCCACATGCGGGCTTGAGGAACTTCCTGAAGCCCTCTTCCAGCCAGATGTGAAACTGCCAAGTTCATACAGTGGTCTTGGGCCAGTAGAACACGGGATGAGTCCATGCCCTGAGAGCCCTGGTTGTCCCCCAGGTGAGAAGCCACTGCTCAAGTTTCTCAGGCCTGAGAGGCAGTGTTTTAGTTTTGATTTAACATAAGTCGGGGTTACTTTTCCTGTCTGCGCCGGGGTACTTTGTAGGAAAAGACACTCTGCTGCGTTTGAAAGTGAGACCTTGGTTACTAGTGCCAAACGTTATGAAACTGTTACAGAGAACAGAAGTGGAAGTCTGAAATCGCAGTTTAGGGAAACCCCTTGGCCTTTCTCTTGAAGTGGGACAAGTGTGTTTGTGGGATACCGGGAGCCAAGCCCCCCCCGAGCCCCCCCACTGTAGATACAGGGCCAGACAGACAGAGCTGGGAGAACAGAAGGGTTATGCTCCGGGGACCGTGTGCAGGATGGCCGTGAGGCTAGATAGACTGTTGACTGCAGCCTAAGAAGGAGACACTGTGTCATCTCTCACTACAGTGACCTTCCCACGTGTCCACGGGTGCTGTTCCTCCACCTTCCAGATCACATATGTTTGCTAGTTGCTTTTCTCGGGGTCAAACCTAGCCTGGAGTCCTGGGGGAAAGGAGTTCTAGGAACACAGCTAAGCCCCGGCAGTGCATTCCGATACCACGTGCTTGGGATTCCTTCGTTAAAAATCTCGGCAGTAGCCATCAGGTCCTTCCGCTAACCAGCAGGCTCTCCTGCAGCCACCAATATGATACAATCTGCAAAAGCCCCTGGAGCTATATGACGAGGCCACCTCCTGTCTTTCTAAACCAGAGATGCCAGAGAAACCCTGGAGAGCCCCGGTTGCTTCTAGGTAGATGCTATTCTACTGCAGGAACTCAAGGGGGCGCTGTTTTAGATCAGCTGCCCAGGACTCCTCAAGGCAGGAAAAGCCACAAGCCCCGAAAGTCAAGGCTCCCACAGCTGAG
Organism: Mastomys coucha; assembly: GCF_008632895.1. Classification (NCBI taxonomy): domain Eukaryota; kingdom Metazoa; phylum Chordata; class Mammalia; order Rodentia; family Muridae; genus Mastomys; species Mastomys coucha. Next base: position 42,710,997 of record NW_022196909.1, read on the forward strand.
GAAGGGGCCCGGAGGGCAGGGTGTCTCCCCTGTGGCAGGGGGACCTTCCCGGGCTGGTGGTTTTGGGGTCGTTGATGACAGGACGGCCCTCAGAAGAGATAAGGAGTCGGAGAAGGGGGGGAGAGAGTCAGGCGATGGATGGTCAGGGGAATTTAGCAGCTCTGTCTAGCTAGCAATCGGGCTGCTTCCGCCGCTCACTAGCAGCCAGGTCTTCCTTTATTTATTTCTACAGGTTTCACGGAACAAAGACAGACTAATGATTACCTTAGAGATACAGAATACGTGTTTGATTTGTTTTATTCCACGTTCAGGGTTACGAGTTCGGTTACAATTAGAAAATACAAACAGGGTAGATTTTAATTCCCTGTAACTCCAATGTAAAGAGTCTAAAGACTGTCTCCTCCAAAGCAAACGCATTTAATAGTGGACGGCCCGCTTTTAGGCTGGCAGTGTTTGCAGTCTGAAAACACCCCAGACAAACAGAAACATCTGAACCGGTCTTTTTTTATGAATAGCAAATATTAACATCTAACTTCTATGACTATAGGGCTCACCATCTAGGCTACAAAGTAGGAAACGTTTATTTTAGTTGATCTATCTCACTGAGTTCTATTCCTCCGGGGTGTACCCTGTATGACCCCCTATCTTTAAACTACATTTCCGGAGAGCTCTAAGCCTATAATATAAAAGAGACCTTAAATCTGTAACATATTCTCCCGGCCAGTCAGCATTTGCCAAAACTCTCTGTTTACCCTGTACCAATTATGCTATTTGAGTTAGCCTCAGGGGCAGATAACCTAAGAAGATTCCTTGAGTAATGGCCTCATCTGTGCTTAATGACCTCCAGGGCAGACGGAACACTTCCAAATAGTAGCCAGGTCGAGTTAATTTTAGGATTTTTTTCCTATTTTTAAAAAAGATTTATTTATTATTATATGTAAGTACTCTGTAGATGTCTTCAGACACTCCAGAAGAGGGCATCAGAACTCGTTATGGATGGTGGTAAGCCATCATGTGGTGGCTGGGATTTGAACTCAGGACCTTTGGAAGGACAGTCAGTGCTCTTAACCGCTGAGCCATCTCTGCAGCCCAGGATTTTATTCTAAAAAAGACTCAGACATAACTTTTCTCAGGAAAAGACATAGTATGAATCATGATGTAGAAAGTCCCCAAGAATGCAACACGCAGAGATCAGAACCCAAATGTTAGAGACAGGACAGCGATTGCAGCAATCTGCTCAGTTTCACTGAAACTGTGTCAGGCAGCTGCTCTGGTCCCATGACTCTTGCTGTTTCCATTGGACATGGCTGTCCACTGCTTCCGATTCTGCAGGAGAGCTTCTTTCTTTGGGCCCGCCCCCTATCAAAACTCTCCAGGAATAAATAGCGGTTTGTAGGGAAGTCTCCCTGGACTTAAGTATCAGTGGGCAAGGGCCAGATACTAAGACTGGCAGAGCTGCAGAATCAGGGCCCGCCCTACAATCAGGGCCCGCCCCACACCCTGACCTGGCCCACTCTCTAAGGACCCTGGAACTTGGCTACTCCCGTCTTGGTAGAAGAGGGGAGAACTAGGGAAACAAACCCGCAACTTCCGCATCTGCATCACCGACACTTGATACAATGTGATACAACTCTACTACAGGTCTCTCCCGGACAAATAGGCGGAGTGGGAGATGCCCACCTCCTATCAGACACTCTTCCACAAAGTCTTAGCTCCTTTGCCATCATCCATGCCCTTCGGACATGGCCTCTGTTGGAGCGACCAGCGGACCTCTTTAAGCTCAGCTGAACTGAGCCTATAAAAATCTTCCCACTGAGCTGTTCCCTGTGTCTTCCAGCTAAGTCCTTATCATTCCTAATGGTAATGAATGGCGCACACGTGGAGGCCAAAGGATGAATCTTAAGCGCCTTTTCTCTCTTTCCACTGTGGATTCCAGGGAGCAAACTTCGGTTTTAGGCTGGTGAGGCCAGTACTTTAACCAACGGAATCACTTCACTAGTTTTTGGTAAAGGCAGACCAGGGTGGCCAGATAGACAAAAGAACCCTAGACTATTTCATCAAGGACAGTTTATCACCTAAAAGGTCTGAAGTACCCAATGCCTGTTCCAGCGTCATCTGTAGGCTAGAAAAAGATATGAACCTTTCATATAAACACAGAGCCGGGCTCTGCAGAAGAAAGCAAAACAAAAAATTCATTTGTTGATGAATAAGATGCACACTGACAACCACAGGCACAGGACTGGGAGACTTCCGAAAACATAAAGTCTATTTTCTATTTGGGTTTTTTTTTAAAGGATTTTTTTTTGTTTTGTTTTGTTCGTTTTGTTTTTCTGCATATGAGTGCTGTGCTTGCATGTATGTGTGCAACGCAAGTGACCTGTCTAGTGCGTAAGGAGGCCAGAAGAAGGCATTGGACCTCCTGGAACTAGAGTTTACAAAAAAGGTGGTGAGCCGGCCATATGAGTGCCCTGGAAAAGCAGCCAGCGCTCTTAACTGTTCCTTCATTCCCTCTCCCAAGCCCCTACTATTCGGCTTTGATTTGAGTTTTGAGTCTTTGTAAGCCAGTCTTGCCGGAAACTGTTTGGCTCAAGCAATCCTCCTGCCTTAGCTTCTAAGTGCCAGCCATCGCCAGGTGGTGGATTAGCTGTTTTGTAACCCAAAATCCCCAGTTTGGGCTCAAGCAGAAATGGGCGAGGGCGCAGTGGTGACCAGGGCCATGGCAAGGATGAGGATCCGGAGCAAGCGTCCCAGGAGGGGTTTCCACTGACATCCCCTACGAGGACTCTGTCGCCCTCTCCGACCCGACCTTGTCTGTCCTTCTCAGCGACCCCGAGACCTGCCAGGCGCGAATCCTAAGGGCCGCCCTCCCCGCGCACGCGCACACAGGATGCGGCGACCTCACGGTCCCCAGGCAGCAAAGCCCGGAGCCTCGCGCACGCGCAGGGCGGGCGGGCCGCCCAAGGGGTGGGGCGGAGCCTCGGATCCAGGAAGTCGGGCCGTCCCGCTGCGCACGCGCGCTTCCGCCCTTTCTCCTAGCGGCCAATAGGACCCCAGGCTCCGCCCCTAGAGACGCGGGCCCCGCCCCTGGAGACGCGCCGCGGCGCCGGCCTCTCTAGCTAGCGGAGTGTCCTGCGGAGGGCGGCCCGGCCCGTGGCCCTGCGGCCACCATGAAGCTGACACGAAAGATGGTCCTGTCCCGAGCCAAGGCTTCGGAGCTGCACAACGTGCGGAAGCTCAACTGCTGGTGAGGCCGGCCCGGCGCGGGAGGAAGCAGAGGCTGCACTGAGAGTCTGCTGCCCCAGGCTAGCTAGGTTGCAGGCTCACTCTGGGGTGCGGCCCTCGCGGGATAATTAGAATTTCCCTCTAGTGTCGCTGAGGGGTTTTCACTAACTCTCTGTGACTGCTGTGTCTGTTATCTGAAGACAAAGGAGCTTAGTGGCGTGTCTACAGGGAGAGACTGAGGTTGTAAAGTCATGATTCTATGAACCGTCGCCAGATGCTGGAGAGGGTGGCCCCGTGGGGGTGACAGCCTAGAACTTAGATGCTGTTTATATGGATGCACTCAAAAGTTGCATGGCTGTATCACACTTATACTGAAAGTCCTGGCCTCCCAGAGGCGTTTGTATTTGGGGTGGGAAAGAGCTACAGGTGTCTCTGGGGACTCAGGTGGGACGCTGTGGCCAGAGTATCTAGCAGGGGCAGAGCAAGTGCAGACCCTTGCTTCTAGTGGGGTCAGCAGGCTACTGGAAGCTTTGTTAATTAAAAGCCTTTCTCTGCCTGGCATATCTGGTGTCCGGGGCCACAGTCCTCTCTGTCCTGGGTTTTCAATAATGCCTTTCTTTGTTGAGCCAGCAAGCACATCAGGGCTTCCTCTGTTCAGGCAGAAACAACAGCCACATTGCAGGCCTGTGAAATTTGCTTCATAAGTTGCACGATTGGCCTTTGAGCTTGGCCTCTTATGAAGATCCCTTTGTTTATGTGTGTGACTGGAAAGAGCTTTCTGCTATGGGAAACTGAGAGGAGTAAACCGTGTGCCCCCATGCACCAATCGCGTAGTATTGGCAGAAACCAAAACCTCACCATTTGTGAGACCTCTCTCCCTGTTATCTGGGCCTTCCTTACTGGGCCGTTCCGAATGTAGAATCATTAGATTTATAGACAATTGTCATTTCTCTGGGGATTTTTTAAATAACATATTTTCATTCCATAAGTTAAAAGTCTATTTCTTTTCTTCTCCAGGGGCAGCCAGCTCACAGATGTAAGTTCTGCCTTCATTGGATCATCTTCCAGATGCCCCCTTCCCCCAGAGGAATAGCTAAAGTTAACTGAACTGTGGTCATCAGCTCAGTGCCACGTCACTTGTTGGTCCTGCACAGAGGAAAACAGAGTCAAAGCTCTGTGCTGAGCGGAGTCCCGGGTGGTGATTTCCCTCAAGGACATCGACAGAGGCACTTTTCATGGCCTCCCTTCAGCTTCAGGGGGCTACACCCCAACCCCACCATAAATGGCAGACAGCTGGGACTGTGGAGCCTGGTCTGGTCCATAGATCTGATGGTGTGCTGTGGCCAAAACTTAACAGCAGTTCTGTCTGCCTTGAGCCCAGCACCATGGCAAGGAGAGTGCCTGTCGTTTCTGTGTGCCTCAGGAGCAGCAAGAGAAAAGGTGGTGTATCTCAGAGTAGGAAACCACAAGATCCCTGGCGAGGCGTCCTCAGAGGGCATTGACTGTAATGATGCGCTGTGTCTAGAACTGTGGTGAACTGTCAGGTAGAAGGACCCCGTGTGGAACACCCCGAGGGCAGGCTGGGCCGCAGAGACCACCATGCAGCTGGTTGTGCAAGGCTATACCCCTTGTCCCCGTTGGTGCAGGTGACAGGACCCAGGACAGATGTGTCCCTCTGACCTGAGAAGGAATGGCACTATTGCTAACTCATCGGCCCCATTCTTCCCTCCCTAGATTTCCATATGCCGGGAGATGCCCAGCCTGGAGGTGATCACACTCAGGTACTTGACTGACCGTAGTCCTGAGGCATGGAAGCAATGGGGTGGGGGTGGGGCTCATGTCTTTCCTGTGGGGTATGGGAAAACAGGAAATCTGGAGGCTCCTGGTGCCATGTAAGATGGCAGCCTCTGCTGACCGTCTAGGGAGTGGGACTTCAAGAGCCTGGCCCTCTGGCAGCTCTTACCTGCTTTCTCAGGATCTTACCTGGGCCTCCTGAAGGCTCCCCTCTGTTTGCCCACTCATATCCACCCCAGGAAATAATCTGTCTGCTTATAGCAGGCCCCCTAATAATGAGCTACAGTAGTCCAGCTAGGCCAGTCCTACTGGTGGCCACATTTGCCCCCCAAAACCCCCTCTACCTCCTCTCCTTCCTGATTCCGGGAGCCCCTCCATCCCTAAATTCTCTCCTGCTTATCCCAGAGCCCAGGATAGATAGGGCTGACACTTACGGCCCCTACCGCCTGCCTGCCCGGTGCTGCCATAGGTGTGTTCTCTGTGTCAGCATGGTGCTGGTAGCTTTTCCCAGAGCATGTGACCCAGCAGGGCATCCTTGCAGGAGGGAGCCGCGGGTAGGGCTGGCTCAGCAGGCCAGGCCCTGGCTCTGGGCACTAGAGTGTTTAGCTGCTTCTGAGAACACATGTGTAAAGGCTTGGTGTATTGGTGGGGGCTTTGGGGGTTAGTGGATGCTGTTTTCCGTCCCCATGTCTCCTCTGCATTTGCCTATGGGATGGAAACCACCCTACAATCCTGTTTCTCTCTAGCCTGGGATTCTGCAAATCAGATTTAGTTTATGTGTGATACAGACCCTGTGGGCATTTTTTTTGCTGAGTTTTAGCCAGTGCCTGCTGTGGGGGCTAAGTGTGTCCCCTAGGGACTCTCAGTGTCATCTCTGAAGGAGGGTGAAGCATCCTGTCTGCCACAAGGGCTCCATGTGAATGCAGAGCTCTGCTGCTGCTGCCTCTTGTCCAACCCAAGATAATTGGTTCCGACCCATTCTAAGGCGGAGACCTTCTCTTAGTACTCATGGGTGAGGCAGGCCCACAAATGGAGGCCGCTGGCCCACGGAGGTCCAGACTGTATTGGTCCCTGACAGCGTGCTGACCCCGCAGCGTCAACAGTGTCTCCACCCTGGAACCAGTGCGTGGCTGCCGGCGCCTGAGCGAGCTCTACCTGAGGAGGAACCGCATCCCCAGTCTGAACGAGCTCTTCTACCTAAAGGACCTGCCACACCTCAGGGTGCTCTGGCTGGCTGAGAACCCGTGCTGTGGCACCAGCCCGCACCTTTACCGCATGACCGTGCTGCGGAACCTGCCCCACCTTCAGAAGCTGGACAACCAAGGTAGGCTCTGGCGCGGCCACCCGCTGGCCACCGAGGCGGGGCCCGTTGAGGGGGGGGCCCATTGGCACCCCTTCTCCCTGTCTTCTGCAACCCCCAGTACAGTCCCTGTGAGAGTGTTCCCTTTCAGACGTGCCATTGCGGAGTTTAGTACCGTCAGGGCTGCTGTCATTAACCACTCCTGGGCTTACCTACCTTACATGCTCCTCCCTCTGGCTCCCTCCATGAGGAAAATCCCTGTGCCATAGTGAGGATGTGCAGTGACTGGGCAGCATGTGGTGGTCTCAGCTGTCTCTGGAGCTACACGGAGGATAATCCTGCTGCTCCCACACCATGCCCACCTACGCTATGTCTACATGCCCATCTGTCAGGGTGGAGAGCCCTGACCTGGGCTCTTGGCAGGGTCCAGCTCACCGACTCCATGGGATTATTATTTTTAAGGATTTATTTATTTATTATATATAAGTACACTGTAGCTGTCTTCAGACACACCAGAAGAGGGCGTCAGATCTCATTGCAGATGGTTGTGAGCCACCATGTGGTTGCTGGGAATTGAACTCAGGACCTCTGGGAGAGCAGTCAGTGCTCTTAACTGCTGAGCCATCTCTCCAGCAGAAATGCTAACTCTTAACAGTTTCTGATCCTCCTCAGTTATGTGCAGTTGTCTTCTCCCACTTACTAAACAAGAAGTAAAGTGGTGTAAATATGCAAAGTCCATTCCTTTTAAAATTTCCAGTCTTGGCCGAGCTGTGGAGGCGCACGCCTTTAGTTCCAGCACTTGGGAGGCAGAGGCAGGTGGATTTCTGAGTTTGAGGCCAGCCTGGTCTACAGAGAGAGTTCTAGGACAGCCAGGGCTACACAGAGAAACCCTGTCTCAAAAAACAAACAAACAAACAAAATAAATAAAAATAAATAAATAAATAAAATTTCCAGTCTGACGGTAGAAAGCCTGCTAGCGTGTGCAAGGCCCTGGGTCCAACACCACACAGATTTACCTGGATTGAAGGATTGGAGGTTTTGCTCTTAGAAGATGCTGTGCCAGGTGTCACACATTCTGGGACTGGGACTGGGAAGGAGCAGGACTAACTGTCCCCAGGGGCAGTGCCTCTGCCCTTCCCAGCACGTGGTGTACACAGCAGTCGGCGTGCTGAAGCCCGGAGGAGGCACTGAGGGAGCCCGTGCTGTACAGGCCTGACACCCTCACCTTCCTGTCCTTTCCACAAGCTGTGACCGAGGAAGAGCTGACCCGCGCGCTGATGGAGGGAGATGAGATCACTTCCGCCCCGCACAGGGAAGGCGCAGGCAATGGCTGTCCCAAGCCCCCCTACGCCCTCAGCTCCGTCAGCTCTGTAACTGAGACCAGCCAGCACCTGCTGAGCTACACAGAGGAGACAGAGTGAGCCTTCAGGGGAGCAAGACCCACGTCCCAAGGGCATCCTCGGGCCAGAGACGGAGGCTTCCTGTCTCCTGGGAGGGGCATGACCTCAGGAACCTGTCTGTGCGCACCAGGCTGTGTGTCCTTTAGAGGCCACAGCTGACACATTGGAGATGAACTCTGTGGGAGTGGCCACAGTCCTCCACTGTTGTGCTCTGAGTCCCACCAGGGTCACTTCTGTGCCTTCCCGAGGCTCTAGGTGGAAAGCATTCCTGGTGGGAGCCCTGGGCACAGAGAAGTTGCTCTTGGTGGCTCTGGGCCCCCACTCTGCACACTGGGCTCCTGTGCTGTTATGAAGGTACCTAGACTGAGGGCGCCTGCCGTCTGTCTCCCACTCTGGGCTGGGACCACCTGCCAGTGTGCCTTGACATGCAGAGAGTGGCGCTCAGAGCCCTGTGACTGTCATGCCTCAGTGTCCCCCTCTCACCCATAGGGTCCAGGGCCGGACTGCCACAGACCAGTCTCCTTCCTTCTCACCAAGGGACACTATGAGGACTCACAAGAATAGGGTGAGTGAGCACTGCCCCCTCTAGTCAGACATCAGAAGCAGGCTCCCATGGGTGAGATAACATGGGGTCAGGTCTGAGCTCACAGGAATGGGGTCCATGAGGCAAGCATGTTAGCCATGGCACCCAGCTCAGTTTTGCTTCCTACTCCAGTGTGCCAGAGCTCCACCTCACTAGGTCACTGTCCCCTCAGGGTCCCTTCCTTCTGTACTTGCTGCTGTCCCCTTCTACAGCATACACACACACACACACACACACAGACACACACAATTCCAAGAGCAGAGCTGTGTTCACAGACTCCTTTCCCTCACCAGGTCCTCAATTGCTCAACAGAGAATTGCCAGAAGGCACCTGTCTACCTGCACCTACCAGACACCCTCCTCCCTGCAGCTAGAATAGGCACTCCTGTCCCAGAACGAGGTCCACCTTCCAGCCCTTGAACCTGCGTCTGTAGAACAAGGACACACAGGGGTTTGCAGAGGCCTTAGTGTGCTACAGAGGTCAGGGGTCAGAAGCTAAAGTAAGTTTTTCACTTCTGACCTGTTCCTCCCAATGAGCCACATGTTTACCCCTCAGCCATCCATGTCTCTCATCTTTTCCACCACTTTGTATGAGAGGATACCCCTCTGAGGGGTGTGGGACCCTCAGACCCCAAGCTGGCTGTAACTGAATAGGAAACAGTTTACCAATGTCCGTGCCGCAGGTGCCTGGAAGGCCTGAGGCTATTTACCCTGTGAAGGATGCCACCAGCCAGGCCTTAGGTCATTCTTTCTGTCCCCAGAACATCCTGACTGCCATATTGCTGCTGCTGCGGGAGCTGGATATGGAGGGGCTGGAAACTGTCCAGCAGACCGTGGGCAGCCGGCTACAGGCGCTGCACAGACCTGAGCCCCAGGAGGACATGGAGTGACTTCATACGCCCCAGTGTCCAAACCCTGGTATATCCTGAGGAAACACAGCTCTACCTGGACCGCCTTCCTCTGGGATCCCCACACCAAGCCAATGTGGGCACAGCGGCTGCCAGCTAGGCAGACCCCACTCCTGTGCTTAGGGCTAGCAGAGATGCTGCCCACCAGCATGGTCTCTGGGACTTACCTGCTGGCCTTGAAGCTCTGGGCACTGTCTGACCCTTCCTCAAGAGAGGACTGAAGGAGTCATGCCCTCCAATAAAGCACTCTCTGTTTGGGCTGGAAGGTCTGGAACCAGAAGCACTCATCTCAGGGCCTTGACGTCGAGGTTCGCGTTGTTCCTCGGCCGCTAGGGGGAGCTCTATATCCCTGTATCAAGCCTGCCCTCGGAGGAGCCTGGAGTATCTTCCAGGGCACTATGTCCCAGGTGTCCTTAGACATAGCCTGGCAGAATGGATTTTTTTCAGGACAAGGCTGGGCAGGACACTGTCCTTTTTCTTTCTTCTTGAGGAGAGGGATGTCACCTAGGTAGAGTGACTGTTGGGGACATCCAGGCTCACTCGTCATTCTGAGGTGCCAGATGCCTTCAGTAGTTATCCTTGTTAGAGCAGTTGGGGGAGGCCCTGTAGCTTACCCAGGCAGGGCCACCTTAATGCCCTGGGGTGACCTTACACCTGCCACCAAGAAAGGCATCAAGATTAGCCTGTGTAAAACAACCTGAGCAAAAAAGTCTGGGAGGGCCAAGAGACAGGTGGAGCATGTCCAGGAAGCCTGCTGCACACCAGAGTTGGCTCTGTAGGTGACATGTAAGGGTCTTAATGCTGAAGGTTCAGGGCACCTGGGCCCTAACTCTGCTCCTCCACTGGCCCACTTCCAAACTCGGGAGTACTGTCTCTGTTAATAAATTGTTTCTACCAGTGTCTGTGTCCCAGGTCGGATCCCTCATTCCAGGATTCTGGAAATGCCAGCAGGTTCCCTCAGGACCACACCCCATGCCTATAACAGCCTAGCTTTCCATCTTCCTGGGGCACACTCATGTACACCTCAGGGATGGACAAGCAACCAGCTGTGCCTAGCCACCAATCCCTGCCCCCCACCCCTGCCTCTGCTATAAAGCACAGCATGTATCCCTTACCTGGAGCCGAGCTCGGGACATTCAGCCCCATTCAGAATCCTCCAGATCTAGGGTTTGGTGCCCTCCCATCCAATTTACAGCAGGGAGAGCTAAGGCTGGAAGTGCCACCTCTTGGAGGGGTGGATGTGGTACAAGAGAAGAAAGAGATGGCCGCTCTGTACCTGAAGCTGTTGCTGTCACCAGGGCCCCAAGCCACCTTGCAGCCAAGCAGACAGGCACTGAACCTAGCAGGGGATCCATACTGAGAACTGAGTCCAGGCTGATGGACTGGGACACAGGACAATGACCTGACCCCACCTGGCCATGAACAAATTGAACCATACAGTTCCTGTGTCTGGATCTCCTGCCCTTCATGCCTCCCTGGTATGCAAATGCCCAGACTGAACAAGCAACTGGGTGGGTGCCACTCTAATCTTCAAATGTCCAACTACAGCCTGCCATTGTCCCCAGACCCTGCTGCTTTGGATGGAGAGAGAACACATTAACAGGTGTGGACATTGATGGTGATTCTGGAACAAGCACAGGTGTCCCCCAGGCGCCCTGACAATCCTGAGCCTGTCAATTAAGAACCTGGAGAATTAGGGCTGGAGATGTGGCTCAGCAGTTAAGAGCACTGACTGCTCTTCCAGAGGTCCTGAGTTCAATTCCTAGCAACCACATGGTGGCTCACAACCATCTGTAATGAGATCTGACGCCCTCTTCTGGAGTGTCTGAAGACAGCTACAGTATACTTACATATAATAAACAAATCTTTAGAGCTGGCGAGATGGGCTCAACGGGTAAGAACACTGACTACTCTTCCGAAGGTCCTGAGTTCGGATCCCGAAGGTCCTGAGTTCGGATCCCAGCAACCATATGGTGACTCACAACCACCCGTGAAATAGGATGCCCTCTTCTGGTGCGTCTGAAGACAGCTACAGTGAATTACGCCGGAGCGAGAGGGTCCGGAGCGAGCGGGGTTGGAGCTCAATTCCCAGCAGCCACAGGATGGTTCACCGCCATCTGTACAGCTACAGTGTACTCATACACATAAAGTAAATAAGAGGTGTGGCCTTGTTGGAGGAAGCGTACTACTGTGGGGTGGGTTTTGAGGTTTCAGGAGCTCGAGCCAGGCCTAGGGGCTCACTGTCTCTTCCTGCTGCCTGCAGACCCAGATGGAGAACCCTCAGCTACCTCTCCAGCACCATGTCTACCTGCACACCACCATGCTTCCCACCATGATGGTAATGGGCTAAACCTCTGAAACTGGAAGCCAGCCCCACTTAAATGTTTTCCTTTATGCTGATTCATGGCTGTGGCCATGGCATCTATTCACAGCAGTAAAACCTTAAGACAATTAGGCTACCAGGCCCATTTGTGTAAGCCAGTCTGGTGAGCCCACTTTTACAGTATGTGTATAGACGCGTTCTACTGGTTCTGTTTCTACAGAGCCCTAATATACAGGCCTTGTTGCCATGTGCTCAAAATCAAACCCTCCAGGGTGCTGTGGTGACACTCATCACTCCAGGACTCCACTCCCAGCAGCTCTGGGGGCTCCAGTCAGATGAAGCAGCTGGGTACATGGCCTGGGATACCCCCACAGCAGCCTTACAGCACTACCCATGGGGAGACCCCCGACCCAGAGAAACCACCTCCCCAGTGTGGCCTGCAGGTCCACAAAGCCACAGTCATAACCTTTGACCTCCATGCACTGAGATACCGGAAACAGCCGCCACCTATTGTAAATATTGTAAAACTCCAGGCACTGTGGAGGATGGACCCTGCCGAGGCTCATGCAAGAACCCCTGCTAAGTGGATTAGGGAGGGATCTGAGGTGGGACTGGCCAGGGCTCAGCCCTTCACAGACTTCTCTGAGGAGCCAGCCTCCCGGCCCCGAGAACCTCCTGGAGATCAGCAACCAGCCAACACCACTATACTGACAATGACAGTCTCCCCTCCAGACCGGGGTCCATCGCCCTCAGGCTGATACGGCAGCCATTCGGGGGCAGGTAGACGGCCCACATAAGGCTCAGCAGCTCTCCTCAGCCCTTCAGGCAGAGCTAAGGACTGAGGTCTCCCCAGTCACTTCCCAGGAGGGATCCCTAAAGTCTGGTCTTGTAGAATAGCCATGGGTAAAGTTTGCACCCGAGTCCTGACAACCCTCTCCCTGAACTCCTCAGGTCACGCTGTCCCCGGCGATCATGCTCTAGACAGTGACTTTATTCCTAAAAAAAAGTGAGGCTCTTTTTTTTCAGCCGTGTGGTGAGGCAGCCAGCTGACCAGTGAGGGAGAGGCAATGTGGGTCTGACTGGAAGGTAGGGGCCCCGCAGGCGCGCTGTCCTGAGGGTGGGTGGGTGGGAGGGCTAAGGGAGGAGCCCCAGAGCAGCACAGTAGACCCCCACATCCTTCAGCCAGCCATGGGCTCCGAGTTCCATCTGAGTTCCCCTCGGCACTGGGATCTGTGGCTCGCACTAGGAGGGAGAGAGAGTCCGGGAACGCAGGAACAGTGGTGATGTTCAGTGGAACGGTGGAAAAGCTCAGAAACCCTTGTCGATGCTCAAGGTGCGGCGAGTGACGTGCTCCAGCTCCCCAGACACGTAGTCCGCCATGCTGATGCGGTAGTGTGCCAGCATCTTCAGCATCAGCCGCAGATTCAGCCACCACTGCTCCCGGGGCATGCGGTGCCTGAGTCAGGTCAAGGTTAGATAGTTACGGAACCGAATCTCGCAATCTCTTAAACCCTGAATACCTAGTTGTCATCATGGCCAGGGTATATGGGGGTACATCTGGGTGCCCCAATACTCTGGCTGGGAGTGAGGGGAAATGCTTCTGAGGTAGACTCAGATACAAGGGTCACAGACCCTCCCCAGACTGCCCTGCGCTGGCCACTGAACACATGGACAAGACTCCCGCTCTTCAAAGCCTGATTAGGGACGCTGTGCAGGAAAGATCTGGGCCTCCCTTCTCCACCCAGCTTCAAAAGGACTTACTCAAAATCAGTCTCTTTCTTGAGTTCTGTGACTGGACTGAAGGCCACCACCTTCTTCCGCAGGCCGATCACACAGGCCGAGTCTGGAGCATTGGCAAACACCCGCCCTACGGGGACAGGTACATGGTACGCAAGTCCGAGCCTCCAGAGACCCCGAGAGAGACAGGTCGGGCCAGTCCATCCTACCTACCTTTACGGTAGACATCACGCAGCTTCTCTGACATCCACAACATGGCCTTCACCCCCAGTTTGGTCCCATAGTTCCGGTCAAAGGGGGTTGGAGCACCACCCTGGAAATAGACAAACCATATCCCTGGAGCTGACCAAGGACTAGACATGAAGGGGGTCCTAGGCCACATGAGCCATGTCCACAAGGATACATGGAGATGTATCCTTGCAATGAGCATGACCACCCGAGGGTCTCAAAGCACCGGCCACCTAGAAGCCATCCCAGAGGCCAGAAATGACAGCTGGGCCACAGGATCCATAGGGAATGGACCCAACCCAAGCCTGAGAGCCACCATGAGACAACAGGGTCTATTTAGTAAATGAGACACTAGGCAGGGAGGAGATAGTTACAGAATGACAGGGGCTTGAGCCACCTCCCAAAGAGGAGGTCTTAGTACAGAGTTCTAGTGCCAGGTTGGAGAATTAAAAAAAAAAAAAAAAAAAAGCTTGCAAATACCTTCTCCAGACCATGCACGGAGCCTCTCCCTCAAGGATTCTCCCAGGAGCCCCAGAGAAGAAAATAGGGATGGAGACGGGAACCCTGGCAGATGAGTACCACAGGGGCCAGGGGACCGCCCTCAGAGCTGTACCTGCTGCAGGTGGCCCAGCACATTGGTCCTGCAGTCAAACACACCCCTGCCTTCCGAGGAGTATAGGTTGTATAGGAACTCTGTGGTGTAGTGTTCATGACACTTCTCATTCCTGTGGAGACACATAAAAGCTGACAGGGCTGTCCCAAGTCTGACCCCGCCCTGCCCTGCCCCACCCTCCAGGCCAGATGCCTGTACTGTGGGATAGGTGATGAGGTCTGGCCCCGCCCCCACCCCGCCCCTAGGCCAGGCAAAGGTAAAGTGGGATAGGTCCCTGTGCCGGCTCTGCCCATCACCCACAGCAGCCTTACCGGAGCACCAGGCCCCTCTGGATGTCTGTTTTCATCTTCTCTGTCATATGCTCCACATTGGCCTGGGAAGGAGAGGTGGTAAACTAAAAGGTGGGCAGACAGGACCCAGCAGCCTCGGGGCAAGGGCGAGGCCAGGACGATAAAATACACTACTTAAAAATGGAACTTGCTGACACCCGTTAAGTGATCCGGAGGGCTGGTCAGACTCGCGGGTGGCTGCAGAGCACAGGAGTGGGGATGGGCTCACCTTTAAGTCGTGGATGTTGAAAGGGTCCTCAAAGACGTAGGCAGCATCAGCACCCACGGCAATGCCAGTCACAGTGGCCAGGTAGCCACAGTAGCCCCCCATGGTCTCTACAATGAACACACGGCGCTTTGTCCCGGAGGCTGACTGCTTGATACGGTCACAACTCTGGAGGGAGGGATCAAGAGGGCGATCAGAGCCCAGCATAGCAGCTCACTACAGTAATCCCAGTTGTCAGGATGTTGAGGCAAGTTCAAGGCCAGCCTGAGCTCTGTAGTGAGTTATAGTCTAGCCTGGGCTACAGAATTGGGGGGCGAGGGGAGGGACAGTTAGTGCCCATCCTTCTCAGTCCCCATGGGCCATAGGACACTGCTACAAAGGACTCACAACAGGATCTCAAGGCAACAGCAATTGCATCCAGTACCAAGAGCTCCCACAATCACATGACAGCTAGACAGGACAGAGCCTGGGCCACCTCCACTGGTTCTGCACAGACCCAGGGGCTAGGAGACCCACCAAGCAACCCACACGTGGCCTGACTACATTCTCTAGGACACCTCACCTCCATCGCAGCGTTGACAGCCGTGTCTGAGCCCAGGCTGAAGTCGGTGCCTGGCACATTGTTGCTAATGGTGGCCGGGATGACGCACATGACGATACAGAGTTCCTCGTAGCGCCCCCGAGCTTCCACCAGCTGCAGCACACCCTCATAGGCCTGGAGGGCAGGAAGGGAAAAGGGCAGGGGGTGGTGTGAGGCAGGGCTCCACCAGGGCTAGGGAGCCATCTTGCCCTGCCCTGTTGATGACTAAGTCGGTACCGTAGTGTTAACACAATCTACTCCCACCCAGGGATTGGATGAGATGCCTGGATGGAGCCATCCATATAAAGACACTCGTCCTTCCAGAAAAGCAGGGTCCTAATGAGGACTAGAGGGTTGCAGCCAAGCTCCTGCATTCACACCTACCCATGTTCATGTGTATCATGTGGCAAGGATTCATCAAGCACCGGGGCATGCCATCAGCGAGCCCCGTAGACCTCGCTACCCCTCCCTCCCTTTTGCGGCCTTCCATTTCTCCTGATCTCCTAGAGGTAGGCTAGGTGTGCTCTCCAAGGTTTTCAGAAGGTAAAATCCTAGCCCCAATCCTACACTCACAGCTTTGACTCTTTGGCTGCCCTAGCCCAAGGTCCATGGTTGAGGCCATACCTATTCCCACCCCCACCCCCACCCCCGGGGTCACAGCATCAAGAAAGCCCCACCTCAAAGCCACCAATAACCAGCAGGGCGTGGATATTGTAGGTGCGGAGATTCTCCACAATGGCCTCCAGGTGGGGCTTGGGCAGTGTCCTGTGGTTAGAGATACGTTAGCCTGGATAAGGAGGTGTATAACTCACAAAACCAGAGTGCATCTCCTCTCAGAAAAATGTGGGGCTCGGCCTTCCGCAGAGCCAGAGGTCAGTCACCAAAGGGCCTCTCAGTGGCTCCAGATGCAGAGATATGGATACCAGCATGTGAGAGGCCTGGGTATGTACTCAACAACCTCACTGGGCATTGTCTAGCAACGACTGAGGTGGTGACAGGAAGGGACATTCTCTCCAGCCGTTGCAGCCCCACAGACTTGAACAGGACAACTTCCCGCCATCACACAACGTGACCATCCATAACCACCCCAGGCCAACTCTGTAGAGGATCTTGAACCTAAAACCACCAGGCCCTGGGATAAAAACCATGGCCCACAGGCGGAAGGGACAGTCCGTCTCTCATGAGGGACACTTCTGCCCAGCTGAGCTGGGAGGTCTGGGGCTGTAGGCTTAAGGGGCCAGCCCTGGACCTCAGGACCAGAATCTCTATCTGTCCCATCAGCTAGGCTGTGCACCATCCAGAAGCCACTGACCTCTTGGTCCCCAGGACCGAGCCACCACGTCCCAGCCAGCCTGCCACATCATGCCAGCCCACTTCTTGCACCTGCAGGAAGACCATGGCTTTAGGAAGGTGACACGAGGTCTGTCTCAGCAGAGACTCTTCAGGGAGGTAACAGAGACCCCATCAGAGCCAGCCATCACCTCAAAGGAGGGGCCTGGGTCTCAGGGCTGATTATGAGAACAGAGCCCCATAGTTTCTACACTCACAGCAGCCAGGGCTTCCACAAGGGCTCTCATGTTCCTTCCTTCTGTTCATGAATCCCACACCCCCAGACACCGCCTGCATCACCTTAACACCTACCTGACCCTTGGCCAGGCCCTCAAAGCCATCATGCACCACGTACACTGTATGTCCCTCGGAGATGCCAGTGCGCACTGCAGAGCGCACAGCTGCGTTCATGCCGGCAGCTGGAGCCCCCACATTCAGGATGGCCAGGGAGAAGTTGGACTTCAGAAAGGGAAAGGACGGAAATGTAAGCCATGGGGGGCCAGACGGATCCCCAGCCAACTGTCCACCACGTCAGCTCCCTTATACACAGAGTAATAGAGCTGTCACGCTCATTCCAGAAAGTTCTGGGAAAGACTAAGTGAGGAAGTGCAAGCCCTGAGTACGTCGCCAGGTCTCCTGGCTTGATAAGGGGACACCGTGTGACAGCCAGGCTCACAGGCACAGCCTGATGGGCTGGGTCAACAGCTGCTTCCGAGCCCTTGGGCATCAGCCACCCTCAGACTGGAGTGCTACAGCCACGGTGGGGGAGGGGCAGCCACACTGTACCAAGAACAGGAGCACTGGCTGTGGTGCCAGGTTGATATATCCGTAAGCTGTATGAGCCAGTGTGCCAGCTCAGAGTATCTGACTGGGACCCTGGTCCCTGAAGTAGCAGCAGCCCCTTCCTCGGGAGATTTCTTTCCCCAGGGTCCCAGCTATGTGAGAATGCACCAATGTCATATATAGGGCAATTCATTCAATGGTTCTTTTTGTTTGTTTATTTTTGTTTGTTTTTTTGTTTTTGTTTTTGTTTTGTTTTTTTTGAGACAGGGTTTCTCTGTGTAGCCCTGGCTGTCCTGGAACTCACTCTGAGGACCAGGCTGGCCTCGAACTCAGAAATCCGCCTGCCTCTGCCTCCCAAGTGCTGGGATTAAAGGCATGCGCCACCACCGCCCAGCTCATTCAAAGGTTCTTAAGGAGCACTACACTATGTTGTAGTGGGGCCCTGTAGCCACATGCAAAGCTGAGTGCAGGCCTCGGTATAAGGCTAAGACCTGAGGCAGGAGGATGGAATTCCTCTCCAGCCCCAAACCTGGAATTCAGTACCCCCCGTGAGGCAGCCGAGGAAGCGGGAGGCTGGCGGACCCACCGCACTGCACCAGAGACATCTGCCCCCTCCCTCACCTTCTCCTTAGACACCTTCTGGTGGGCGAGAAGCTTGTAAATTTTCCAGTTGTTCTCGAAGCTCCTAGAAAGGAAGGAGACCGTGCAGCTCCCGGCCCTGCACCATCCATCCCTCCAGCCACATACACACAGCCACCACGAACTCAGTGAGACGCGAGGCCGGCTGCCCAACAGTCAGAATGGCACACGGGCATCCCGCATGGGACTCTGGGAGCTGGGTGACTTCTCAGCTCAGGGCCAGAACTCAGATCAAAACCAGCCAGATTGCGTGCGGTCCAGCTTGTCTTGTTGCTACATCCCACCTGGGCATATTCAATACCCTCGTGAGATCCAACAGGACACAAGGGTGTGTTTTCCCAGGTGACAAAGCCATGGCCTGAGCATCCATCCCAAATGGGCCTCAGGGCCAGGTAGGTATCTGCAGGAGGTGGGGCCCCATGCCACCAAGGGCTAGAGTCTACACACCTGCTGTCCCTCACTCCCGTCCTCCAGTAAGGCTCACCCACAGCATCCAAAGCTGGTCATGACTTCTGTCCATCTACAGCACTACGACCCCCAGCCCCATACACTCCCTGCAGGTCCATCCCTGGTACAGCAGTCCCTCCTACACCTCACAAGTTAGCTTTGCCATCACGGAGGCCCCTCCCCTCAGCTCCTACAACAGTGGGTACTAGTACAGGGCGCAGAAGGGAGTGCGGCCCAGGACCTCCAGAGCATTCACTGTCCACAACTCATGCTCGCCCCCACCTCCCCAACTGCCAGAAACGATGGCTACCCCCCTCACCTGCCACGGAGCTGGATGGCCTCCTCAAACCTCTCCTCGTCCATAGCCTTCTGCACGTCCTTTGTCTTAAAGAGAAAAGAGGGCCAGGTTGCCAAGGAGGCCGGACTGCACATGCTGACACAGCCTGCTGGGCTCGAGGAGGGACTCTTAGCTGACGCCTTCACACCACAGCCCAGTTTTCAGGAGGCCCAAGAGGCCCACCAGGCCCCAAACATGAGTCCTCCCTTACTAGTAACAAACCAGTCCTGTGCTTCCCCGGGCTCCAAGCCCCGCAGTCTTGGGAATGAAAGGATTCCCAATCCCACCTCCCAGGCCCATAACCAATATCCAAAATAGCCCTGAGACAGGGCTAGGGACCAAGCCTTCCTCCGGCTCCACAGCCCAGCATTCTGGCACCCCAGCCAGAGCCCCCAAACCTCAACCGAAGCCAGCATCTCCCTGCTTGGCCTCACCTGTACCCCATCCTAAAGTCCCTGCTGTGGCTACCCTACCTGCCAGAGCCTTACCCAATCTACCATCCCTTCCCTCCCATCGGAATCCCAAATACCTAATCCCCCACCTAAGACCACTGCCCCCGGGAAAGGTGAGATCTCGCTCCCCAAACCCCCTGATAACATTTGTCCAACCCTCTGGCCAGCTTCTCCTGGCTTTCTTTCTTTTTTTTTTTTTAAATGTATTTGTTTATTTTATGTATTTGGGTACACTGTAGCTGTACAGATGGTTGTGAGCCATCATGTGGTTGCTGGGAATTGAACTCAGGACCTCTGCTCACTCTGGCCCTGCTCGCTTCGGCCCAAAGACTTATTTATTGTTATATGTAAGTACACTGTAGCTGTCTTCAGACACTCCAGAAGAGGGTGTCAGATCTCATTATGGATGAGTGTGAGCCACCTTGCGGTTGCTGGAATTTGAACTCAGGACCTTTGGAAGAACAGTCAGTGCCTTTAACCGCTGAGCCATCTCTCCAGCCCCTTCTGGCTTTCTGAAGCCCAGAAACCCCTTCCTCTCCTACCGCAATCCTTGCCTCCCCACATCCCCCATCATATACACATAAGCAGTGAGACTTGGAGCGGAGGCCCTGAAAGGTCAAGGGTTCTTCTGGAAGGAGGGAGCACTCACCACTTGCACACACTCCATGAGAGGCAGCCGCACCGACTGATTCCCAGAGAGGCTGACTACACAGGCTGGCGTGTCGGGCGTGGCCTCCAGCAGCGCCATCACGGCCTCCATCCCCATCTTGCTACTCTGTTCAGGATAGAGAGGACAGCGTGGCTTAGGGCTGGCACAGCCCCGCTAGCTGCACACGGGTGCACCAAGACGTCTGCTTGCTCTGCAAACCAACGCAGGCCCCCCGCCGATGCAAACACCCCCGGCTTTCTGAGCCTTCCCCACACTGGCCCAGATCATGATAACATGATCAACAGTCACAATAGCCAAACTGGCTCCATTTTCCACTAAGGTCCCCACAGCCTGGCCAGTGGGCCTGGTGAGAGGATGTACCCAAGGTGTCTCTGACTGAAAGTGCCAGCTAGGGCACTTTCTACAACATCCCTCACTGGGAGCCTCATCTAGGTCACCCTCTGGATGCACATGGGCTGATAGGCCGGGCTATCTAAAATGCCAAGAAGTGTGCCACAGGGGACAGACCACAGCCGCCGGCCCTGGCGTGGCAGAGAGAACAGGCGGGCAGCCAGAGATGAAGGACTCATGGAAGACTCCTTGAGCAGGTGTCTCCAGGCTCACCCTGTAGACATCTGGGCTCAGAACTGGCATAAAAATGTTGGCACTCGGGCAGTAGCCAGACTGTAATCAGCTATCCATTACCCCTCATCTCTGCCAGACAGCATGCACTCCCACCAGCATCCAGGGCATTGGCATAGTGGTCTCAGGACATTTTAGATCCTGGTGGGGTGGTATCGGCCTTGTGCCCAAGTCTTGGACTCCCTTGGCCTCTTTAGAGACTAGAGTTTCATGTAGGGTGCAGAGAGGCCTGGATGAGCCAGGGTGTCCCCTTTCCATGGGTTTGTGTCTTCACAAACCAAGTAGGGCCAAGTAGATGGTACCTCAGGGCTCTTGGTGGAACAAAGTAGATGTTGTACATACAGGAACCAAGTCAGCCCAGCCCCTCAGTACACACACACACACATACACACACACACACACACACACACACACACACACACACACACACACACACACACAGTCCCTTATAAACACACACACAGAGGCTTATAAACATACCAGGACTCTGTCAAAGGCTGAGGGCGTCCCTCCTCGCTGTACATGACCCAGCACGGTCACTCGTGTATCGAAGCCCAGCCTCTGAACCACCAGCTATTTGTCAAAAGAACAGAGAGAGAGTCTGTAGGTTCCTGCAGTCCAGTTGTCCATGGGCCCAGCCCCCATGGTCCACCCACGTAGTCTTAGGTTTACAAACAATCCCGAGCTTCCCCAGAACCAGCCTGAGAAATACGCCACACTATCCAAGTGTGGGGTTCATGTGATTGTGTATCAGTATGTGCAGATCGTGAGTTCCAGGACGGCTAGGGCTAGACAGAGAAACCCTGTCTCGAAAAACCAAAATTAAGCCAGGCGGTGGTGGCTCACGCCTTTAATCCCAGCATTTGGGAGGCAGAGGCAGGCGGATTTCTGAGTTTGAGGCCAGCCTGGTCTACAGAGTGAGTTCCAGGACAGCCAGGGCTATACAGAGAAACCCTGTCTCGAAAAACCAAACCAAACCAAATAAAATAAAATATGTGCAGATCATGTGATCGTGTGTGACTGTACACGGAGGGTCCACATGTTTATGCATAGAGAGGTGTATCTGTGCATGCAGGACGGGCTGTGTTTCCTGGCCTGCAGCCCTGGCTATTCAAAGCTGAATGGAGTCTCTGGTCCCTCTGCTCAGTGTCTGCTGGTCCTCTGTGTTTCTAGTTACAGAGAGAACAGCAAATAAGGAAGAGACCCATCAGAGAATCAGAAGGTATGGGAACACGATCACTGAGGCTGAGGGGGTGGGGGAAAAGGTAGAGGTACCAGGTGGGAGGCTGCGTTTCTCTGAGGGATGCCCACCATCACTGCTGCCGTCACCAGAGGGTAGAGAAACGTTCTTCCCAGTACTAACCACTACCTATGTTTCAGTTCCTTCTGTTTTGAGATTAAATTTCATTACGCAGCCAGGGCTGGCCTAGAATCTGTACGGATGCCAGGCTGGCACAGAACTCACTCTCCTTCTGCCTCTGCCTCCCTAGTATGGGATTACAGGTATGCACACATCTGGCAGCTCCACACTGTTGAGTGCTGAAATCTGGAGCGGAGGCGGGGGTGGGGGAGCACTCTATCACTTGGAGGGCTGACAGAGCTAAGACCTAACACTGGAGTGCTGAGGGACCCCGCCAGACACAGAGACTGAATAAAGTCAGGACCCAAAGGGTTGGTTGGGGGGCTCATAATATGGAGGGACAATGCCTTGGACCAGACTTGAATCCTCAACTTCTCTGAAGATCCCAGCCAGCCACCGCACAACTGGCAATGAATGCCCCAATGCCTGACTTTTGCCCAGGGAGGGGCCAACCCAGGAAAGCCAGGACCAGAGCCTATCTTCAGGAGATGCCACTGGAGTCAGTGGACCCAACCTGCTCCAGGAAGCTGCTGTACTCACATCTTTCACGTAGCTGGATGAGATAGGCTTTCCGTGCCGGTCGATGGCACCCTCTGCGATGATGATGATGTTCAGTCGGGAGCCTCGGCTCCGAGTCTGTCAGAGAAGAGACACTGGGCTCGCTTTCCAGCCATGGACCACTCGTAGGTGTGGCCACCAGGGACAGCAAGCCTCACTAGGACACTTATCTACAACCCACTTGAGCAAGGTAAGCTTTCTCCCCACCTCTGAAAGAGGAAAAGAGATCTGGAGTACATGGTAGAGCTGAGGCCAGCCAACTGGGATCCTACTGTCCCAGGGGTTGGGGGTGGGGGAGCAGCAAGAAGCAATACGCTAGGTAGTGGGGGCAGGGGGTGCTCAGATCCAGGATAGGGTGTCTACAGGGGGCTCACTACATAGAGTCATTCCTATAACCAACGACCCTCAGGCCCCATCTCAAATTACTTCTGCATCCTAAAGTGGGGGAACCCCCACCAATGGCAACTATCAGCCAGGGGTTCCAGTACATACTCTACCCAGGGGACCCATAAGGCCCAACACCAGCTCTCTGTAAAAATGACAGTGCCACTGCTGATCCAACCATCATGGAGCACTCTCACACCTACGCTACCTCCCTCAGAGATCTGACAGACACACAGACTGACTGACTGACTGACTTTCATGAGAATTGCTGTGCCGCACACGCCTCTGAGGCAGCAGTGACCCCCAGAGCCCCTGTAGGGACAGGGTGGAAGCAGCTCGTGAGAGTCTCATCACACAGCCCAGGCTGGCCTAGAATTTGCATGACACGCAGGCTGGCCATCTTCCCTCCTGCTTCAGGAAGCTGGAAGCGGCTTATGAATAGCCCCAGGTGTAGTAGAAGGAAAGAGAGGGCTTCGTGGAAGGGGAGGGGGAGGCTGGCAAGGAGCCCGACCTCCAGGCCAAGGTTGCAGGTGGAGAATCAGAGCCAGGGCTCCTTCCCCTCCCTCGATGGCGCTTGAGCAATGAAACATCCTGTGTCTTCAGGAAAAAAAGAGTTGAAGCTCACAGAGGCCAGTCGCCTTAAACAGACAGACAGAGCCAGGTCCGCAGACCCCAGGGGCTCAGGCCCCACTTGGCATTGCAGCCTCTATCCAGAGGCAACCAGGCCTTGCCCACCTCCATCTTGCCTGTAGCTTCACTTGGGAAGGTTCTAGAAACAGGTCCTGACCCCAGGAAGCTCGACTGCCTGGATATGATGCGCAGCGAGCGAGCGAGCGAGCGAACGAGCAGGTACCACTTTCCCTGGGGACAGGGGACCTCTGGTGTGCCCTGGGCCTGGTCACATGATTTTTCTCTCCTTCAGAACACAGGCTTCCCGGAAGGTAGAAATAAAAGAGCCAGAGTCACAGGGCAGACAGGTTGGGGGGATGAGTGGTCTCTGGGGCTTCTGCAGGGCAGGGTTTACCTACTTTTGTTAGAATCACCTAAGTTTAAACAAAAGAGCTGTGTCCCAAGTAGCCTGCTGCAGACCAAGGGACCAGCTACTTCCCCCAGCTGTCTTAGTGGCACCTCTCCTCCCAGACACACCATCTCTCTTGCTTCCAGGGCCCCCTAGTTAGGGCCTGGGATACATCACCGGCAGACACTTCTAGACAGTCATACGCTGGATTAGAACCCACCACCCTCACAGGAGCACACCTACCCTTTGGGCCTTGACATGGTTACCTCTCTTACAGAGGGACCTTGCTCTGGGTCCTAGCTTAAGAGGCCACGTCTCAGAGGCTAAGAGCTCAAAGCCAGCACTCCAAGAAACAAATTCGCCATGCTCCCTGCACTGGCCACAGAGATGGACCCAGACGGTGGCCTGAATATCTCCACTGGCTCTGCCCACAGTGGCTGGGACCACAGGAATATCTAGTCATCAGCCTTGAGCGACACCTAGGCAACATATGCAGCAGTCAGCACCATGACATTTACACAGGCCAAGAGCAGCCAATAGCCAGCGCTATGACCCTCCCAGTTCCCCAGAGCGAGCGGACGGTTGCTGCAAACCAGTAAGGGAAGGACAGGTCCCAGAGCCACTCACCTCTCCCAGCCTCTCACACATGAAGTTCTCCCAGCCGTCCTCAGGGGGCGATTCAGGGATGAATAGCCAGTCGGCCCCGGAGGCCAGTGCAGACACCAGCGCCAGGTACCTGGAGGAGTGGAGGAGCCAGTCTACTCAGGACCCCCTTCCCTGACTCTCTCCCTGCTGCCTGCCAGGACTCCCTCCTGTTCATGGCATTAAATGATCCACTAATCCATGTCAGACATTATGTGTCCCCCACCCAACTGTTCCCAACAGCCCCCAAGTGCCCCACCTCTCCCGGCCGACTACGATAGACCTCCTCACCCACAGTGCCGTCCCATCACCTCCAACACAAAGGTCCTCTGGTGGCTGAGGAAGAAGAAAAACGGGTGTAGATATCAAAGCCAGGTCTTGGGAGTCACACATTTTAACCCACCACACTAGACCAAGAAGACAGGGGGACTGAAAAAGGACAATGCCCATCTCCTGGGCAGGGCTGCCCTGAGCTAGGAGACACCCACCGGTCTACCAGGCAGCTCTCAACCATCTTCAGAGCCTGGTACTGACCCAGACTTGGCGATCCCTGGCTGGAGCCCAAGAACCCCCTTCAGGAGCACCACCACCCTGGAACACGGTAGCCCCTGACAGCTGGTGTGCACTGCTAACATCCCACTGATACCTGGAGGGATGGGAGCTGAGCCCCAGCATCCCTCCTAGCAGGAGGCATGGGCCTAGAAGCCATCAGCTGAGGATACAGTTGGAGAGCCCAGCACACACGGCCCCTGCAATGTCAGCCCCCCGCCCCAGGAAGCCAACGTCACTACCATGACCCCAAGTCAGCCTCGTGTACATGGGTCCTCACTTACCTTTGGGCAGTGGTGGTGATGGCATCAATGACCTCCATGATTCGGTGCAGGGCTGAGTCGGTGCCGATGGTCATGTCAGTGCCGCAGAAGTCGTTATCAATGGAGCCTACCAGACCTGCGATGCTCAAGTGCGCGTAGTTCTGAGCCGTGGACTCTGAGATCTTGCCTGTGTCAGAGAAGCAAAGGCCAGATGAGGACCATGACCCAGCCAGCCGCTTCAACCTCCACAACCTTTTTCTGTCTCGTCCTCCTTCTATAAGGGGTACAGCCCAGCAAGGAGCCGCCTGAGGACAGTGGGGGCACTGTGTTCCGGGTTCCCCAAAGGAGGCACCTTCCACCCAGCAACCTTGGGACTTCGAATCTAATGTCACCCAAGCCATAGCTACACCTCTGCAAATCGATGTCTATGCCCCACATCAGACTCTCTCCGGAAACAGTTACAAGCATGACCATCACACAGCTGGGAGCATGCTACTGCTGGAACCCAGGGTACCACGTGGGCTTCTCCAGACGGGGAGCCTTGACCTCATGTTGACCTCACTACCTGCAAACTGCTCCACATCGGGAGCGGACCTAACTTCAGGCACACCTCCAAAGCCAGTGAAGGGCCAGCTCTGCACAGACCCACCTTCTTTCACCAGCTCCTCCAGCAAGCTGCCCCACTCGTTGCGGAAGATGTTGGCCCCCGTGAGGCTGCCATCACCACCGATGACACACAGGTTGGTGATGCCGTGTTGCAGCAGGTTGTAGGCTGCAGCCAGGCGCCCTTCCCTCGTGGTGAAGGCCTTACAGCGGGCACTGCCAATAATGGTGCCGCCCTGCAGAGATGAAACAAGAGCCTTCAGGAAGGATGGCAAAAGGTCTCTGGAGGCATTGCTGGATGAAGTGGACCCCACTGATTTAGATGGAGGAAAAGTCTCTAGAACCTTGTATAGCTCCTCCCACACCCTGACCTTTCTCCTTGAGTCCAAGGCCTTGGGGAGTTCCCAACACATCTTAGAACTAGAAAATATACCCCCCCACACATATACACATACAACACAGAACCCAACACACACACCCACACACACTAGGCAGAACAGAATCTTCCCTGTCTCCACCCACAGCCTCCCTGGTCTAGACTACTGTATCTTGATGTATGTGTGTGCGTGTGTCTGTCTGTCATTTCTATGTGTCTCTAGGTGTCTGTGTGCTCATGAGATCTCTGCACCAGAATGCCTCTGTGCATGAGTGCACACCCACACGTGCTCACACACTCTCAGAGTGGGAAGGAGCCACCTGGCTTTGAGCCTCACCAGCTGGATGATGTTAGAAACACTGAGCCAGTTGGCTGGCTTGATGTTCTCGCCTCCTTCCACGAGGCCCTCGTAGCCCTGCAAGCAAAGAAGGACGTTTGAGAGAGCAGTCCCATCATGGCAGAAGCACCATGCTCGCCAGCAGTGAGCAGGTTCAAGGGGCCCAACGGCAAGCCCTGCCACTCTCGGGCCCAGCATCCTACGTGGGACTCCGAGCATGCTCCACATGCCTAAGAGTCTGCTTATTACAGAGGGAAATGCACAGACACCCAGAGACTGTCCCCAAGCTGAGCTCAAGCCATTGTACCCAAGTCAGAATCAAGGACAAGACACAGAACCCCAAGGGAAGGCTGATGTCCTTCAAAGATCTGTCCAGTGTGAGTGGTGGAAATGACCTGGTTGTGATCTAAGGGTGTGCCTTGCTACACGACAGCATAGCATGACACCCTCCCTACCCACGCACATATGTAATGCCTAGTTTCAAAGGCAGAAGAAGTCAAGCTGTCAGGAACACACACCACACACATCTCCTCCCGGGAACATGCACGAGCTTTGGATGGAAAGGAGAACTCACAAGTCCCATGGATTCATGGGCAACTAAGGAAAACAATATCCTGTGTGTCCCCTGGTACCTGTGGCCAGTTTTTTCTTCACCCCAGAGCAAAGCAATGGAAATTCAGGGTGCTGCCCCCCACAGGACCAGATAGGACCTGGAGGTTTTAGACTGGATCCTAACGGGGATCCAACATGGCTCCTTTGCAAACCTCTGCTGTTGCTCATCAGACAGCAAGATGCCAGCCAAGTACCTCTACCACACTGTGAGTATTATACAAGATGGACATGGAAGCCGGGCAGTGGTGGCGCACACCTTTAATCCCAGCGCTTGGGAGGCAGAGGCAGGTGGATTTCTGAGTTCGAGGCCAGCCTGGTCTACAGAGTGAGTTCCAAGACAGCCAGGGGGCTATACAGAGAAACCCTGTCTCGGAAAACAAAAAAACAAAAAAAGTGGACATGGGATATGGGTATTTCTCAAAGGCTATGACAAGATGGATGGCCTCTACCATGAAGTTCTGAAGTCCTCGGAGGGGGGTGGGGGCACCAGGGAGAAAGGACCCTCATGCTTAGCCTGGGCTGTCCAACTCAGGTCTTCTCTGTGCTCCTCCCTCGCTAAGTGGCAGGGCCCCAGAGAGTGGGCAGTGAAGGGATAGCTCAGGCCACGGCAGCCACACAAGCTTGGCCTTCAGCCCTGGAATCTAACCAGAAGGTTCTAAGGAGCCCCAGGTAGACAAGGCACCCCAGTCTAGGGATTAGCTAGCTTTCCTAGTTCAGGCCAGGCCAACGGTAGCTCCTCTGGTCACTCAAGACCTGTAGCCACAACAGGGAAAAATAAGACCATTCATGTGCAAGTCGGAAGACTTCAGACAGCAAAAGTAATTCCTGAAATAAGTCAGATCTACAGAGACTCGGAAAGGTCGGAATGCGGCAGGTCAGGAGGCTAATCACTGTATCTGGCTTAGCTTTAGCTCCTGGAACAGCCATTCCTTGCCAATCAATCCCAGAGTCAGAACGAACATCCTGTGTCTAATAGATAACAGACCTTTTGGAATCTATTACCTTAGCAGACCACTGGTTTCCTTCCACTGACCCAAAAGCTAAGGGTGTCATCAAACTACATCTGGGCCCTATAGAAAAGCAACCCCGGTGTGCTGTAACCACCTCTCTGATAGAGCCAGCAACATAACTTAAACCTGCCTTGGTTTACGACTTTGTTCTGTTAAATGATAAAACATCGTAAAACTGCTTCCACATTGGAACGTGGAATTTGGGGTAACTTAAAACTGTGTTTCTGGCCAGGCAGTGGTGGTGCACGCCTTTAATCCCAGCACTTGGGAGGCAGAGGCAGGAGGATTTCTGAGTTTGAGGCCAGCCTGATCTACAGAGTGAGTTCCACGGCAGCCAGGACTACACAGAGAAACCCTGTCTCAAAAACAACAACAACACTGTGTTTCTGGACCATGGCCTTTCAAACTTGACTCCAGAATAAGCTTTTTTTTTTTCTTTATGTATATGAGTACACTGTTGCTATCCTCAGACATGCCAGAAGAGGGCATCAGATCCCATGACAGATAGTTGTGAGCCACCATGCAGTTGCTGAGAATTGAACTCAGAACCTCTGGAAGAGCAAGTCGGTGCTCTTAACCACTGAGCCATATCTGCAGGTCCAGAATAAGCTTTAAACTGTTTGCTTGCTTGCTTGCATTGACATGACTCAAAACACCTCTGTCACCTATCAATGTCTCAAAGATATCAAGGTAAGCTGTGCTCGCTTCCGGCTGGCTAGGATGTTCTAGAGCCTGCACTTCCAACTCTCCCCATTCACTCTTTTTTGAGACAGGGTTTCTCTGTGTAGCCCTGGCCATCTTGGAACTCCCTCTGTAAACCAGGCCTGGAACTCAGAAATCCTCCTGCCTCTGCCTCCCAAGTGCTGGGATTAAAGGCGTGTGCCGCCGCCGCCGCCGCCGCCGCCGCCGCCGCCGCCGCCGCCACCACCACCACCCGGCTCCCCATTCACTCTTAATCCTAAACAATACCTCTCATAAACCTCACTCTTCCACCTTTAAACCAGTGTATTTCACTCTCAGCTATGGGACCTGGAAAGCCACGAGGCCCCACACAGCCACTGTGGGGGAGGGGGGGGAAGGCCCTTGAGAAGCCACGCCCACGCTCTCCCAAGCTTCAGAGTGCTCTGTTCTGTTTTAAACGTCTTTAGAACCCCACCGGCTTCCGGCTCGCTCTGAAATCCCTCCCAACTGGGAAGTAAGGAAATCTTGGGTGCATGGAGTCCCTGCGAAGGAAAGGCGTGGAGACCCTGCAGCAGAGAAAGAGCAATCTCTCTCCTTCCCTTACCGTAGTTGCTGACACCCTCAAAACCCAGGCACCACTCCTCCAGTGCGGCTCTGAGCTCAAAGGTGCAGCCACCATTTCCTTACCTTGTCATTAAAAGACCACCTACTAGGAGATAAGGGAGGACTCATTTGCCATTTAATTTTAATTAATTAATTTTTTAAAGATTTATTTATTGTTATATGTAAGTACACTGTAGCTGTCCTCAGACACGCCAGAAGAGGGCGTCAGATCTCATTACGGATGGTTGTGAGCCACCATGTGGTTGCTGGGAATTGAACTCAGGACCTTGGGAAGAGCAGTCAGTGCTCTTAACCGTTGAGCCATCTCTCCAGTCCCAATTAATTAATTTTTAAAAGCTTTTTTTTTTTTTTTGAGACGAGAGTTCCAGGTTAGTCTTTTAACTCACAGATATCCTCCTGCCTCTACAGCTAGAGTGCCGGGATTAGAGGCACTCACCACAGAATGGAAGAGGCTAGGATCCTGAGGAATGGGGCCTTCTCTCCAGCTAGGACCCAGCTCCCCCTGTTTGGAGCCCCCATATTCTCAGGTCACCAGCCACATCTGCCAGGCTCCCTTGGCCTCAGATCTGTGAGACTCCACAGCCGGGTTTGCAAAGGTTCTCCCTGCCACCCCCATCCAAGCTTGAAGCCTGAACTGTACTCACACCCCCACACCTCCAACTATCTCTCCTTCCCCTACATCTGTAGAGCAGAGGGCTGGGTATGGTCCTGTCATAACTTGGGGCCAGGGCAAAGGGACAAGGACACACCCAGCAGCGAGAGAGGGAGGGGCAGAGGCCCTATGGGAGGCAGAGCTGCGGTTGGATAGATTCACTGTGTATAAAAGGTGAATACAATGTAACCTCAAGACAATACTGAGGGAATCCAGCAGCCTGCGAGGCACGCAGACAAGACACCCAGGGAGTGGGTGGGAAGAGAAGAAAGAAAATAGCTGGCAGACTCCAGTGTCTGCCCAAAGCGACTTCAGGGAGCCCCTCCATCCCTGCTTTGCTTCTTATAGGCCACAGTGTCAGAACAAACCAGGACAGACAGTGTGGGCCAGAAAGGGAGTGGAGGAGGGCAGTTCTATGCCCCTAAGGCTCTAGGCAGCCAAAGACCTGGGGGTGAGGTTGGAGGTGGGATTGTACTATCTGCCAGACTAGGTAGGGTCCTTCCTATTGGTCCCTCCCTCTTGGTCCTGGCTGGTCTTCTAGTGACTGTGGGACAGTATCAGTGGGCACAATATCCCATAATGTTTCCATTCTGCAGATGTCTCTACTCAACCCCTTTCCCCCAGACAATATCCATTCTGTTAGTCCAGGCCCAGCCACCTGAAAGCCTCCAAGGTGACCGACCAGAGCACAACAGACTACCCCGGGCCACAGAACAATTTGTTCTCTGCAGGAACACATACAGGTTACCTCACCACAGGCCACCCCCCGCCATCCCACTTACCTCATAGATGAGGAAGACTTTGGCCCCCACATATATGCCCATACGAGTTACAGCCCGGACAGCGGCATTCATACCTGTGAGGGAGTCAGACACGCCATCAGTCCAGGCAGGGAGAACTGGACCCTCCCATAGCCCCCCACCCCATCCTAGTGGGCTCGGGGGCCAGGAAATCAGAGCCTGGCATTAAACTCCTCTCTGAAACCTTTCGAAGAATATGGGGGAGAGCGGCAGCTGCTCTTGAGTAGGCCTGGTTTCCTTCCATTCCGGGCTCTGTTGCCTTGCGTATGGCAATAGGAAGGCCCTGGTCTCTGTCAGCAGAGAACCCCACTCTTGCAGGCTCCCAGAGCCAGGTGCTAACCATGGGGCGCAGAGTGTAGGGCCCAGGCCTCTGCTCTGGACAGGTAGGTGGCGCGCTGCCTCTGGCCATACACCTCCCCCCAGGGCCTCAGCGAGCAGTTGAGCAGAGCACCAAGGGTCACTGGCTGTACCTAGCTGAAGGCTGGCCTCCCCGTGTGTCCTCCCACCTGACTGGAAATTCTACTTCTGCTCTGTCTCACACCTTCCCAGCGCCCCCCCTCCCACCCTCCGCAGCAGGAAAGATCACTGTTCCAGAAGTAGCCAATGCCTCCCATTCCCTAAAAACAGGGGACATCCTACACATCTGGAATGCTGAGCAGGGGACATCCCACACATCTGGAATGCTGAGCTCCAAGGCCTAGAAAGAAGAGTCCACAGCCAAGGCCGTGGCCTGGGCTGATGGCTCCCTCTGCTCTCACCTGGGTGAGGACAGGAGAGATGAACTTAGTCAGTCTGCAGCAACCACCAGGCTTTCCTTCTTCCCCTTAGCCCATGCCAGCAGGCCCAGAGGAGGGATCCTGGGTCCTGGTAGGTGGGATAGGAGCCCTAGTGGCTGAGATAGTTTGGAGATGCCAGAGACTAACCAAGGACCCACCATCCAAACCCCGATCGCCTCTGGCTCTGGGGTAGGCCACATACTCTTGGGAAGGCCAATCTTAGCTGTCCAGGGTATCCTACCAGGCAGCCTGGTAGGTGGCAGGGACAGAGGGGGGTGGGGGAAGCACAGGGTTCTGTAAAGAGTAACCCTCCTTTACACCCTAAAACAAAGCCTACACTGAACCCTAGAAACAACGCAGGTGCCAGCCCAAGCAGGGTGCCTAGCACTGCAGAGGACAAGATGGTAACTCTCATGAAGACTGCCCTTCTTGTTGCCCTTGTGAGGGGACGTTGGGGGAGCAGAAGCCCCTGAGAGGGCCACAAGAAAGCTGCTTTGGCAAAACGTTCCTGTTATTGTTTGAACCACTCTGTAGAGTGCCAATCACTGTGCTGTCGGCCTGGGTTTGGAGGACGGGGACACCCCCTCAGCTTGATGCACCTGATGACTCTGTGCTCTGCGCTGAGGCCAGGGGACAAGGGATGGCCAGAGGGGGCAGCATGGTCTTCAGTGCAAACGTCACCTTCCTGCTGTGTGTGCAGAGACTGTGGCAGAGGTCTGCGCCCTACCCTCTGTGTGCCGCTGTCCCCACCATTCATTTTATAGCCCAGAACTCGTGGTGATCCTCCTGCTGTAGCCTCCTAATTACTGGGATTATAGGCCTGAGCTACCACACCCAGCTAAAGGCCTTTCCAACTGCACTTAAACTTGCTTTTCCTTCTCAGACCCAAACAGGGCAAAGACCAGGTCCAATCCAAGAGCCATTAACAGAGAGCAGGCATCGTCTGTTGGCCTGTCAGCGGATATAGCCAATAGCCACCCTGTGAAGAGCCAATGGCTGGTTATGCATTTGCTGCACAAGTTACCTCAGAGACAGGACCTTTGGGAAAACAAGGTGTTATACAGACACCAAAAGAGGATCCTGGGTCTACCAAAAGTGTTACTCATCAGCTAAAAGGCCTATGTCCAATCCCAGACCCCCGCGCAGCTCAGGCAGCTCGCAATACAAACAGGAAGTCAGTGTCTCCCCTGACCACAGGGAAGACAGAACCAGGGAGCCATGTAGCTACAGGGGAGAGGCCCGAAGGAAGAGCCAGCGTTGACCAGTGCCTCAGCTGGGATGTGACTGAGGTCAGCCAGGCTCGTTTGTTGCGGTTGTTTGGTTAATTGATTTTTTGTTTTGCTTTGTGTTTTTTTTTTTTCTACCTGTAGTTATTTTTAAACAAAGCCCTCCAGTCAAACAGACATTGGGAAACAGTAGCCCTCTTCAGCTCACCAACATGGACTCTAGGCCAACAGGAAGGGAGAGACTTGCGTCTCAAAAGGATGGGTCTTCCTCCCCTGGCTCAAAGGAAAAAAAAAAAGAAACCTTTTCATAGGCCAGAGGCAGAGCTTGGGTCGGGCCAAAGAGCTGGTTATCTCCGGCCAGGCAAGGTCTAGGCCCACGTTAGCTTCTCCAAGGAAGACTGATGCTCACATGTTCAATGCACGCAGACGGGGCTCTGTGAGCACACAGAAGGCATGGGGAGAGCCAGCGGCTGACTGGGCACAGAAGCGGCACCAGCCTGGGGAGCACACCCACAGGCAACTTCCAGAATTTAGACAACAGAAGGGCTCCGCTATGCCCCGTGCCAGCTGCTGCCCACTGCCCGATACTGGCCCTACCCAAAGAGGACTCTGGGGAAACCTGCAGAGAGAGATCTTGCCCTGAAGCCAGAATGGAAATGCAGGCAGGTTTTGCTTCCTGACCAGGAAGGGCCTCCTGCCTCTGGTCCCTCTGCCAGCCTCCAAAACAAATGTCTGTCACCCTGGTGGCCCTGGCCTGGCAGCTGTGCACAGAGAGCAGCAGGAACTCCTCCTCTCCCCCCAGAGACCACTCAATATTACCATCCCTCAGACACTAGGCACCCCCTTGCTCAGACAGGAGCCTGAGATGGATAGCCTATGCCTGCCAGAGCCAGGAGCCCTGCAAATGGGATTCAGGACTCTGCTGGCCTCACTGAAATGCTTATCTAATGGGTGAGGTGGCCCAGCTAGGGCCTCTCTTGTGGTCCACTACCATGGGTGACTCTTCCACAGGTCCCCAGCCCAGTCTGTGTCCCAACACCGGGCTGTCCTCTAGGGTACAAGCTATAGCCACAGCCCTGAAAAATGGTCTGTTGACTGCCAGCCTTGATAGACTAGGCCCAGGGCACCCAGTAGAGATTTAAGATTTCCAACATGCTGGGCGGCAGCGTGACATTCTTTTTCTGCCTTCCTGAGCTTGCAACCATGCTTGTAAGATGTATATCCATCCTGTGTTGTTCCCACCGATCTCTTAGGTAAGGGCTGGGCAGTCAGGAGCCGAGCTTTGTAGCCTGTGTCTGTATTTCCTGAAATGTTTGGAAGGAATTGGTGAAGCCCAACGGTGGGGCTCAGGGAAGCTAAGCCCCTTGAAGCCCCACATGCCTTCCTCAACCCTCAACTGGGTAGGATTGTTCTTCATGGACCCAACTAGAGCCAGAGACTTCAAACAACAGCAGTCAGCGCGGAACCAAGTCACCAAGAAAGGGGCTGAGGGGAGGGCAGATTCTCCCAAGTCAGGGTTTTCCCTAGCCTTACCAGGCAGAGCAGAGGCTGTGCATCCTGAACTATTAGCCATGTGGTGTTTGCCCTGTTACAGCGGTGAAAAATGCCCTACCCCTAAAGTTCTCTACCCGCAACCCCTGCTCCACGCGCTCTGTTCTCCACCTAAGTCTACAGGAAGCAGCCCAGGCGAAGGCGTGTGGGCAAGCCTGCCTCACCCTCACCCCATCCCAGTACAGACAAGGTGGGAATCAGAGGCTGCACGGAGAGGGTACAGGATCCCTAATCCTTTCAAATTCCTGGGCATGAAACTTGGCCGACTGCGCTCTCTGAGGTCCCGACACGTGTGGCCTAGAAAGGGACAGCCAAGTGCCCTAAGTCTGCGTGCTACGCGGACACACCCCCAAGCCGGGCGGACCCAAGCAGCGCGAGGGCGGGGCATGCCAAGGCCCGTGGCCCGCAGCACGTACGCCAGCGACCCGGGGCGGAGTCTGGGGACGGGGACCTGAAGCCGCAATGCCCCGCAGGAGGTTAGCTGGCCACGCATACGCAGGTCCCTAGCGAAGGGCAGAGGATAAACCCCAAGGGTCCCGAGGACAGACAGAAACCCCAGATCCATCCGTAAACACGCCATCGCGCCCCATCACCTTGCGCATCACCGCCGCTAGTCAGGACTCCGATGGCTTTGCCAGCCCCGGACATCCGCAACTTCTCCAGGTCCACAGTAGCCATGGCGGCAGCGGAGGCCAGGAGCCGGAGCTGCTCCTCTCCCGCCGCTCTGCGTTCCGCGCCGCTGTCGCCTGTCCCCGCCCCGTGCCGCTGCCAGTGCGCCCGGTTCGTCCCGCCCCGCCCCGGCTCCGCCCCCAGCACAACGTTTGACTGACAGGCTCGGGGACCTGGTCGCCCCTCTAGTGGCTATGGGAGAAGGTAGCTGCTATTGCGCTTAGAAGGGCGGAGCAGCGCACGCCGGTCCACAAATGCCTGCGCAGCGGTTCCGGAACCCTGGGTCCCCAGGCACGCCACCGGACTCTCCAGGCACCCAGCAGTCTGGATCAACGTCCTCACCAAAGGGAATCCACAGCCTGAGCCTGACCGAAGTTTCTGAGCCAGGGGAGTTCATGCTACCGCGAGCTGATTTTACATCTGTCCAGGAGCTGTTAAACGAAACCTGCTGCCAAGTCTCACGGACATTTTAAATCCCACTTGGCCAGCATCCTGGGACTGCCCCGGGGGTGCAGGTAGGTGTGGCTTAGGTAAGCATTCCTCAGCCGCACCTAGAGTTGCAAGTCTCCTTCCAGAAGTTAAGAAAAAAAAAAAAAAGCCAACCAAACAACAACAACAACAACAAAACCAAAAACACACAGAAGCTGCAGTTGTATCTGGGACGATACCCACGTAGCCACGATTCGTCCCATCCCGACTGCTAGATGTAGCTGCGGATTTGGAAGGAGAAGCACGTGGCATCGGCTCATCCTCACTTCAGGGGGATTTCCTAAGCCTTCCCTCAACCCTCACAACCTATAGAGAGCTCCCGGTTCAGGGGCGTGGCCTTTGCCTGGAGCAAAACGTGAGGAACCAGCCCCTCAGGATTGGTGAGAGAGATTCGAAGCTGGTGGAGCAATGGCCAGATGCAGGACTCTCAAGGAATGCTACCCACAGTCCAGAGCGCTGGATCTGGGATGTCATAGTAGGGCGGTCCTGTGGGGATGAGGGTACCCCATCTAATCCGGATGGCTTGTGTTTCTTGCCTGGTTTTGCTAAATTTTTTTAAGAGTTACTTTTATTGCCTGGCGGTGGTGGCACACGCTTTTAATCCCGGCATCCAGGAAGCATTAGCAGGCTGATTTCTGAAGGGTCAGTCTGGTCTACAGAACGAATTCCAGGACAGCCAAGGCTATACAAAGAAACCAAGAACGTGGACGGAAGGAATAAAGGAAAGAAGGAAGGGGTGGGCCGTTTAACTCAAATTCTAAGAACATGTCAGGGCTTTTGTTAGGGTAAAAAAGAAAAGGTTTTGGCTGGAGAGATGGCTCAGAGGTTAAGAGCACTGGCTGCTTTTCCAGAGGTCCTGAGTTCAATTCCCTGCAACCACATGGTGGCTCACAACCCTCTGTAATGGGATCTGGTGCCCTCTTCAGGCCTGTAGACATACATACAGGCAGGCCACTGTATACATAATAAATAAACCTAAAGAAAAAAAAAGTAAAGAAAAAATGTTTTACTGGGTTGTGGGGGATTATAACTCCTGCATAAAAGTCATATAAGGTTAGGGGAGAAAAACTTGTTGTAAAACCAAGTTCAAACTATTTGATAGAAAATACTAGTGTCTAAGCAGAGTGGTGGTGGTGCACGCCTTTAATCCCAGCACTTGGGAGGCAGAGGCAGGTGGATCTCTGAGTTCAAGGCCAGCCTGGTCTACAGAGTGAGTTCCAGAACAGCCAGGGCTACACAGAGAAACCCTGTCTCGAAAAACCAAAAAACAAAACAAAACAAAACAAAAAAACCCACTAATGTCTAATGTGTCTTACAATGGACTAGAAACATCAAAAAAGGAGCATAAAAGCTATATGCAGACTATAGAGCCCTCACAAGTAGCCCCTGGACCAACATTTTTTATCATTATTTTCTTGTAATCTTAGCACCTATGTGTATAGACATGTGTGCCCTCCTGGTTTTTTGTTTGTTCTTGAGACAGGGTCTCTATGTAGCCTTGACTGGCCTGGAACTCACTATGTATGCCTGGCTGCCTATGATCTCACAGAGATCTCCCTGTCTCTGCAAAGGCATGTGCCATCCCTCCTGGCTCCTAGTTATATTCTTAAAAATACAATGAGATTCCACCTCACTCCTTAGAACAGCCACTAGGTCACTATCCATCTACAGATGACAAGTGCTGACCAGGTTGGTCTGGTTGGCGCCCTTAGGTACGGAGGAGAGAAAGCGAAGGGCCTGATGGGCCCTCAAAACTTAAACATTGACTTAAAGTAGGTCTCAGTCCATCTGAAGCAGGTCTACACCGCCAACACCGGTTCTTGGGTTGTCCATGCTATTGGGGCCCCTGCTGTCGGGCTCTGCCCTGTGAAGCCCGGCAGGAGTTCATGCTGCCCACATGTAGCCCGAATATGCTGTGTTTATCTCTCAGATTCAGGAGTCAGTAAAACCAGTAGCCCAAAGTTCAGGGGACTGGAAATTGGGCCTCCTGGGTTACGGTTGGCACAGCAAAGCTTATGCTATCCAGAAGGCAATAGGCCGCCTCCTGGGAGTTAGCAATCAAGCCAACTTTCCAGTAGTCGGGAGCAAGTTAGTAAACTCACAAGGGAAAAAGGGATACACTCCGCCTCTGGAGGAGTCCAGAGTGGAAGCTCTGTGACCCTGCTTCAAAACCCGGAGCAGAGCCTTCTGGGGCAGGCGCGTGCCAAGGCTGCTTAGATCCTGGAACACAGGCCAAGGTCGAAGGACCAGGTCCTTGCTAAGCCCTGGTCCCTGGCTACAGGGAGGGAGGGGCCAGGAGTGAAGATGGGGTGTGGTCAAGATGAGAGGCGGGGCAGAGGTGTGGGCGGGGAGTGTTCTGAACCCCTAGAGTCAGGCCTGATTGAGTAGCCATCAGCCTTTTCAACTCTGGGAGGACCATCCAACTGTCAGAGGTCAAAGCCGGGCAGGCTCTGAGTAACACCCACATCCTCAGCCACAAGGGCCAGGGAAGAGGAAGTTCCTCAGACCATTTTAGTCAGGACAAGTCAGGGATGGATTATTTTTTTCTCGAGTTGATCTGTCCTAAAGGTGAAAGAGGGCTGAGAGAGGCCTCAGTGGTTAACAGTCCTGGCTGTTCTTGCAGAGGACCAAGGCTCGGTTCTCGGTATTTACATGGAAGCTCGACACCGTTCATAACTGCAATTCCAGGGAATCTGATGCCGCCTTCTGATCTCTGAGCTCAACAGGCACACACATGCTGTGCACAGACATAAGAGAAGCAAACACTCAAAGACATAAAATAAAATTAAATTCCTAGAGGAGGAGGAGGAGGGCAGGGGCACATCACAAGTTGCCCTCAGTGAGAGAATACCTTGCTGGAACCGATGGACTGGAACCAAATAAACCAAATCGTAAGCCAAATAAACCCTAAGTAGTTTTGGTCAAGATCCTTTTATTATTAATTTTCTCATAAGCCAGCCGTCATGGTGCGTGCCTTTAATCTCAGCACTCAGGAAGGTTGGGATTTTTATATGAATAAAAATTTTTTACAATATATTTTTAAAACACTTTCCTTTTTTAAATACTTATTAATTTATCTTAGGTATATGATTACACTGTAGCTGTCTTCAGACACAGCAGAAGAGGGCATCGGATCCCCATTACAGATGGCTGTGAGCCACCATGTGGTTGCTGGGATTTGAACTCTGGACTTCTGGAAGAGCAGTCGGTGCTCTTAACCACTGAGCCATCTCGCCAGCCCTGTACAATATATTTTGATCATTTGATCATGCTTTTTCCTCCATCAAGTCCTCGTAGATGCTCCCCACCTCTCTGTACATCTAACTCTATGTTCTCTTTCAAAAAGAAAGAACGACAAAAGAAACACACACACACACACAAACACACAATCAAAACAGGCCAATAAAACAAACAGGCAAACAAAAAAGAAAAAAAAAATAGCAAGACAAAGCTTCCTGATGAGGGCTGACTGATCTATGGGGATAGCAAAGTGTCTTTATCAGTCATTCTATTGCTACGACGCTTTAGCAGAATAATAATATTAGGTGCCCCATCCCTCACCCCGGAGCCCATGACCAGTTTTGCTTCTGGTTCTTGGCTACTTCAGCAGTGCCTGGTGAGAATTCCATCTCAATAAACCCAATCAAAAACATGCGGTTGGGAAAAAGAGGCTATGAATTTAAAGAGGGATAAGGGAATTTGGAAAGGTTTGGAGGGAGACACGTTGTAAAAAATCATCTCAGGAAAATTGTTTAAGTGCCTGGTTACACAGATAACATGTCTACTGCTATTGCAGTAGCATATTGTGCCGGTAGACCTTGGGGTTCTAGATGATGTAGATCTCCCTTTGTAGCTTTCTCCTCTGGTCGTGTGCAGAGCCCCTTCCAGTTCCATGGATGCTAGGCAGTAGGGCCGAAGCTTCTAGTTAGGCTTGATCAGACTCTTATCCATTTTCCCATGGAGCCCTCTCTCTTTCCTGCCCCATTTTGGATTCGGCGCTCTCTCAGCTCCGTTCCGAGGTAAGGTGTTCTTCTCCTGAGACCCATTAAACTGTCTACCTGGATGCTTCCCAGAAACACCCTCCACAAATCAGGAGAACTAAAACTGTTGACCCGCAAGGTTGGGAAGGCTTATTCAAACCTCTCTCATTCTCAGCATTGCTGGGAAGGAGTCAGTCCGTCCTTCTGACCCCGTCCCTTTGACAAATGACCTCAGACTTCCTTTCTAGAAGTTGTAGGGTTCTCCCAGACGTTGTAAACCACACTGGAAGAGGCTGGTCGAGTGGGTCTCCTTCCTACACCTACACTAAGCACTCCCAGGTTTCCTTACTTACTGACTGGTCACTTCTCCATTCTCTGTCCCTCTGACCCTTTCTGGAAGCCTAGTGTCCTTTTCTGCCTTGGATTTCCTTGGTCAAGAGTTGACATTTCTTAACATTCTCACCTATTTCCTAATTCCCTGTTACTCCACTTTCAGATAATGTTCCTTACAAGGTCTTCCAACCTTGCATAATAGTCTCCCTGTCTGCCGTCATGCCTTTGTTGGCCGCAGCTATTTCTGTTAGCCTATGAATGTTCCTTTTGATCTGGGGGAGGAGGAGCTAGGTAGCCCAGACTAACCTTAAATTCACTTTGACTCCCAAGCTGGCCTTGATCTTCCCCCCCAACCCCCAACACAGGGTTTCTCTGTGTAGCCCTAGCTGTCCTGGAACTCACTCTATAGACCAGGCTGGCCTCAAACTCAGAAATCCACCTGTCTCTGCCTCTGGAGTACTGGGATTAAAGGCGTGCATCACCACTGCCCGGCGCTGGCCTTGATCTTGTACCCTCCTGCCTTGGTCTTCCCAATGCTAGGATTTGGCCACAGACAGCACCTGGGTCTGGTTCTATCACTGACCCTCCAGATCCCTAGAAACTGGCTGGGTCCGGGAAGAGTAGGCTCCTTCACGGACTCAGGGCTACACCATGCCTATATTTACGTCTATAATCCTAGAACTGGAGTTACAGGTACTTGTGACTGTAACTTAACAGTCCGGAAGTCTGGAGAGGGCAGATTAGCTTGTTCGAGTGTAGGAAGACCTTTCTGGTCTGCTTTTTTCCCAATTTAGCCACCTGCTTGACTGCAAAAACACCCCAGATTCCCATCTAATCACCCACATATTGCCCACAATGACCCTCACATCCACTCCCACCAGACGCATGTCTCTATGTTTCTGGCTCAAGATACAATTAGGAGGGAGTCACCTTGAAACACAGGCTTTGCAGTATCTGTGCATAGCCCAGTCCAGATGAGGCTCTGCTCAGAGGTAGGCAGGCAGGGGTGACTGAGGAGGGCTCCCTCTGCAGACAACAGAAGCTGTGCCTGCCTCCAGCCACCACGTCGGGGAAACTTTGACCTTGCCCTGCAACGTGGGCAACCTTTGAGATCGGCTAGGCTTGGTTTTGGTCTCACCCGTCTTCCTTTTTGCTCTGGGAAATAAGCATGGTTATCAGAGGCAAGTGGTAAGATGGTTTACCAACTCTGGGAGGAGGGAGGGGAGCAGGGGTGGGCGGGGCTGGAGGCAGAGGAGCTGGAGAGGAGTGGCTGGAGGCTGAGAAGTGCCACAGGATCAGCGACAGTGGGCACAGAGAGAAGACAACTGACGTGTGTGTGTGTGTGTGTGTGTGTGTGTGTGTGTGTGTGTGTGATGTGTGATGTGTACTAGGGTTATCCAGGGTCCAGGGATGCTTAAGGGCAGGAAGGCAGAGGGACTGGTGTAGTGGGTTTGATGTAATGCTGCTTGTATTCTAATGTTAATTTGGGTTCCCCCAAAACCGTTTGCATGTGAGAGGGGGGGGCACTGCCCCCAGTTAATTCTGATTGGTAAACAAAGATGCCGGCAGCCAATAGCTGGGGAGAAAGAGACATAGGCGTGGTTTAAGTTTCCCAGGCTTAGGACCACCATAAAGACAGAGAGGGGGGGGGGACGGGGAGGGAGAGGGGGAGGGGAAGGGAAGGGGGAGAGAGCCGCCATGCCTTAGAAGGGTGTGCAGGAGATGGGAAAGGAGCCACCAGGGGTTAGCTGTGGCCATGTGGGCTGGCCATTGGAGCTAGTAGCAGCCCAGATGAAACATAGTCACAGCATGGAGGGTAGGCAGTTGCTCAGTTATTGTGCTGATTAAGATATATTAAAATTTAAAGGCTGTGTGTGTGTGTGTGTGTGTGTGTGTTTCATCCGGGAACATAAATGGTCAAAGGCAGAAGTAACCCTGACCCAAGATTTATTCAAATATTCACACTACCAACTAGTTGAACACCACATGGGAGGGCAGGGGCGAGGGCTGGAGGCTCTGTCCTGGAGGCTTGTCATTCAAGCGGGGCTGCTCTCTCCGCTGATTCCCAGGCACCCTCTCCAGCCTCTCCTGAGTCTAGTGGTACTGATGAGAGAGCCACTGACTACCACCTCCGCACAAGAAGGGATGCTCAGGCCACTCACTGGGCCAAGGTGTGCTGAGGCTGCCTGCGATGGGCAGGTGGACACATGGGGCTGCAGGCTCAGGCACAGCACTTGGGAGCACTGGCTGCTCTTCCACAGGTCCCGAGTTCAATTCCCACGTGGTGGCTCACAACCATCTGTAATGGGATCTTGATGCCCTCTTCTGGTAAGACAGTGACAAGTGTACTCACATACATAAAACAAATCATACGTGTGTGTGTGTGTGTGTGTGTGTGTGTGTGTGTTTTAAAGAGCACTGCCTGCTCTTGCAGGTAACCTGGGCTCATTCCCAGTACCCACGTGGTGTGGCTCACAACTAGCTGTAACTCCAGTTCCAGGAGGTCAGATACATTCCTCTGAAGTCCCAGGGCACCTGGCATGAATGGCATACAGCACACAGGCAAAATACTCTTACGAACAAAGTAGTAATGATCTTTAAAGACTCCAAACCATCTGGGGAGGGGGGGGGCTTTCCTGTTTGTATGTTTGGTTTTGGCAGGGTTTCTCTGTGTACCCCTGGCTGTCCTGGGAGTCCTGTAGACCAGGCTGGCCTGAGTCTACCACCAGTGCCCAGCATACACATACATTTTTGCAAGCATAGTTTTCATGCCTTAGTTAGGGTTTCTATTGCTTGATAAAACATCATGACTAGAAGCAAATTGGGGAGGAAAGGGTTTGTGTTTCATATCACAAATTACAATCTGTCGTCGGAGAAATCAGGACAGGGACTCAAGCAGAGGCTAGGGAGGGAAGTGGCTTACTGGCTTGAACTGCCTGAAGTACCTGCCCTGGCTTGGCATCTCCCACACCAATCATTAATCAGTCATTAATCGAAAAAAAAAATGCCCCCAAAGATTTGCGCTATTCCTGCTTCTCAAATGACCAAGTTGATACAACACTAGCCAGCACACACACAGATCTATACACGTAACGTAAAAATAAATAAAATATTAAAAATCATCAACAAAACCCAATTCCTGTCTATTTCCCCCTGCCCAGTTCGGGTTTAATTTGGTTTTAGTATCTGAAGAGCATAGCCGTAAGCTAATCTGAGTACTGCAGGTCGCCACCGGGTGGCGCTGTGTCCTCACCGCTCGCGCTGCAGCCTGCGGCTTGAGTCGACCTTGAAGGCTGCTTTTGTCACACCCCACACCCCGGGAAAGATAAGGCGCTTATTCAAGAGGCTTTCCCCCTGTCGTTGC
Organism: Mastomys coucha; assembly: GCF_008632895.1. Classification (NCBI taxonomy): domain Eukaryota; kingdom Metazoa; phylum Chordata; class Mammalia; order Rodentia; family Muridae; genus Mastomys; species Mastomys coucha. The sequence goes on from NW_022196909.1 coordinate 42,754,374, forward strand.
CTCATTGGTAGCGAGGCCAAGGGTGGGTCTCGGCTGGGCTGAATTACACATTCGAGAAAGCGCCGACTCTGCCAGCCTGGAAGGCTGGGAACGTGTCGCTAAGCAACAGGTAGGTGGGAATCAGCGGTCTGCAGACCTGTTGCCTTGGACCCAGGTCCCCTGTTAAGTCCAGGGGATCCTTCAAATGCCCACATCACTGACCATTTACGAGAACTGAGATCTCTTCCAAACTGCCTAAGACCGGATCGGAGCCCTGCAGTCACAAGGCGGGGGTGGGGGGTGGGGCCTCTGGCCAGCTATGCCTTTTCACCCAGAGGCAATTCAGAGTCAGATTCACGTATCCTCACCTCATCCCTACTCGGGCTGTCCAGCCTGTAGGGGAACGGTTTCTAGAAGCACTGCCTTCACCAAGGCTAGACCGGCTCGACATCCTCTATATTCCTTCATCTGCTTCTCCAGTGATCCTCCTCAGAACTTGGGGTCCCACACAGGTACCTCAGAGAAGACAAGGATTGCTCAGAGCTATTCATTCCCAATCCTGGACAACCCCAACACAAAGCCTAGCTCGTGGTTGTTTGCCTAGTCCGGGGCAGCCTCCTGCAGAGGGGAGAGCTAGTGTTGGTCCTGTGCTGTTTATAGCATTTGACAAAGATGTCCAGGCAGAGATGCTGCAGTGGACGAGCTAGAGACACGCACACAAACAGGGTAGGGGGAAAGGGAGGGGAGGGAGGGGAGAGGAGAGGAGAAGAGGAGGGGAGAGAGAGAGAGAGAGAGAGAGAGAGAGAGAGAGAGAGAGAGAGAGAGAGAGAGAGAGAGATCAGACTCTGGAGGGGGTTGGGCAGGCACACTTCAAACTAACTCAGCAGAATTCTTGCCAGGCAATGGTGGTCCCAGCAGTTTGAAGATAGAAGCAGGTCAGGTAGATCTACATAAGTTCGAGGTCAGCCTGGTCTACAGAGTGAGTTCCAGGATCACCAAGGCTCCCCAGAGAAACCCTGTACTGAAAATAAATAAATAAATGAACAAATAAAGGGCTGGAGAGATGGCTCAGTGGTTTAAGAGCACCATCTGCTCTTCCAGAGGTCCTGAGTTCAATTCCAAGCAACCACATGGTGGCTCACAGCCATCTGTAATGGCACCTACTGATACCCTTTTCTGGAACTCAGGTGTACAGGCAGATAGAGCACTCATACATAAAATAAATAAATCTGAAAAGAAAAATCAAAATAATAAATAAATAAAAATTAGATGAGGGTCAGGGACAGAGGTCAGAGGCTGAGACAAAATCAAGAGCCAGAGCCTGACTAGAGTTTGGGGAAATCAGTACATAAACAAACGTGTGCACGTCTTAGTCTCAGCATTCTGCACAGAGAGGCGCGGAGGCAAGAGAAAGCCAATACTTTGCTATTTTTTCATTTGTTTCTTTTCTTTCTTTTTTCTTTTTTGGTTTTTCGAGACAGGGTTTCTCTGTGTAGCCCTGGCTGTCCTGGAACTCACTCTGTAGACCAGGCTGGCCTGGAACTCAGAAATCCACCTGCCTCTGCCTCCCAAGTGCTGGGATTAAAGGCCTGTGCCACCCCTTCCAGGCTTTTCATTTATTTCTGAGACATTGTCTCCTGTAGTCAAAGCTCCCTAGATACCTGGCTCTCCTGCTTGCTCCCATGCAATCAATTACAGGCATGCTTCTTCACCCAGTTTAGAGAGGAAGGCCTTTTTAAATAGTTTACAGTTTAATACATGAACAGAAAGTCTGTACGCATTGTCATTTATAGTAATTTCACATGATAAAATAACTGATCTTTCAAAAAAACATAGAAAGTCTTGAGTGAAGTGGAAAGGTAAGGGGTCTTTGGAAAGTCTGTTGGAGGGTGTTTCGCTGGGGCAGACATGTGAAGGAACGTTCTGTTAAAGTGGACACAGGTGTGAACGGCTCAGGCAGACTGGTGAAGGAACATTTAGCTGAAGCAGACACAGGAGAGAGGATGCTCTGCTAAAGCAAACACGTGAAAGGACACGTGATGGAGGATTCTTTGCTAATGGCAGCTGCATGTATTGGTCTACATTACATTGCAATAGTTGAGCTGCACTTGTCAAGACTCCATGGAGAGAATCACATGGCAGCAGTTGGTTGCAGCTTCCACGGACTCCGGCTGACTGGAGTCATGTGCTGAGGCAAGAGCCATGCTGGGACAAGTCACGTGGAGGGTGGAGAACACGTGATGGCTTGGAGGATGTAAATAGGACTCCACGGAGATGACCCAGACAGAGCTTGGCTTGCTGGTACAGCTAGCTGTGTAACATTTGGGTCTTGGGTCTTTCCTGATCTTCTCTCCCCTGAGAGAGGCACAGTGGAGAACTTCTCCTGGTGTTCCCGTTGGTCCCTCCTGCTGACTCTAGCTAAGGCCTGGCTGTCTCTGCTAGGTCATGTCCCCGCTGTTGCTAACCCAACTCTACCGAACTGGACTGCTGGTGTATCCGGGAAGCGTTTGTGAGTGGATTGAGTGGCTGCTTGCTGACCTGTGAACTGAACTGTTGATTTCCAGACAACACAGACGGGAGTTGCTCCAAAGAATCTTTCTAAAGAGGTCCACTTCTCCTGTATCCTTTCTTTTCCACTATCTCTGGTGGGTGGTAGGCTACAAGAAAGGTTAAACCATTTAAAAACTATCACTAAAAATAAGGTTTTAAAAAAATTAAGGTAGCGGGGCAGTGGTGGAGCACGCCTTTAATCCCAGCACTTGGGAGGCAGAGGCAGGTGGATTTCTGAGTTTGAGGCCAGCCTGGCCTACAGAGTGAGTTCCAGGACTGCCAGGACTATGCAGAGAAACCTTGTCTCAAAAAAAACAAACAAACAAAAAAAAAAAACCAAACAAACAAAAAAATTAAGGTAACACTTGAGTCCGTCTCAGCTCAGCTCTTAGAACTCAACAGGCGAAGACCCTACCTCACACTGGCAATATAAAACATATTGACATAACAGCTCCATTAACTCTTTTTATATTTTTAAAAGTATTTTTAGATTTTATTTATTTATACATATGAGTGTTCCATTTGCATGTGTGACAGAAGCGGGCATCCAACAGAGATGAGCGCATCAAATACCATTATAGACAGTTTTGAGCCACCATGTGGTCACTGAGCCACCATGTGGTCACTGGGAACTGAACTCATGACATACGTGATCGCTCTGCCACATTCAGCTACACTTCCGCCACGTGCAAAGGCTCCCATGGACTAACTGAAGAGGGAGAGTCAACTGGTCTGTAAAAAAGATCTGT
>NW_022196909.1:42759351-42761851 GCF_008632895.1 Mastomys coucha
ACATTGTCCTGATTGTGCTTCTCATGCAAGGGTCCTGTGACAGCCAATACTGGGTGTCACCTTGCCTACGGCGGAGTCATCTAAAACCCAAGCAGCTGGGCACACCTGGGAGGAGCTTTCTTCCGTGGACGGCTTGAGGTGGGATGTACCCTAAGAGCACACTCCCGGCGTGGGGACCACACAGGATGACTGGAGGAAGGAAGTCTTTGCTTTTCCTCGCCTGCTCGGCCTCATTCTTACAGGCAAGGTCATCGTCCTGAGGCTGAGACACTCCTTTAATCCCTTTGGGCCATCTCTCCATCTGTTAACTTTTTTTTTTAAGATTTATTAATTTTTTATTTATGTGAGTACACTGTAGCTGTCTTCAGACACACAGAAGAGGACATCAGATCCCATTACGGATGGCTGTGAGCCACCATGTGGTTGCTGGGATTTGAACTCAGGACCTCTGGAAGAGCAGTCAGTGCTCTTAACTGCTGAGCCATCTCTCCAAGGCAGGAGGGTATAAGATCAAGGCCAGCGCCGGGCAGTGGTGGCGCATGCCTTTAATCTCAGTACTCCGGGGGCAGAGACAGGCAGATTTCTGAGTTCGAGGCCCACTTTCTGGCTCCTCTCACGGACAGCTCACGGGATTGTCAAGGCATCTCTTGTTCCTGTCTGTCTGTGGGTGGTTTGTCTCCATCAAAATCCAAACGTGGACTGCCCATCTGAACTTAACCAAGTAGCTTCTTCAACCAGGCCCTCAGTGCCACCTAGTGGCCACCCGAGGAAACAGCTGCCTCTGCTGGGCTAGGTATGTTTACCTATTAAGGCTCACCTTAATTTTATGCAGAGTGTGTTTTGCGTGTGTTAAGTTATAAATGGAGTTCACCTTCAGCCAGACTTCCCGGTGAATCTGAGGCTTCCAGATGCCACTGGTTTTAACTGGCTTGACGTGGGTTTAACCCTGTGCGCCTGGGGGCGATCTAGGGTTAGATTTCTTTTAAATGGGTCTTTTTTTTTTTTTAAGTTTATTTATTTATTATATGTAAGTACACTGTAGCTGTCTTCAGACGCACCAGACTCTTCTGGCGTCAGATCTCATTATGGGTGGTTGTGAGCCACCATGTGGTTGCTGGGATTTGAACTCTGGACCTTCACCACTGAGCCATCTCGCCAGCCCATAAATGGGTCTTTAGATATATTTAACTTATGTGTCTGAGTGTTGCGTCTGCATGTATGGATATCCATGTACCACATGCATGGTCGGTACTCACAGAGGTCAGAGGAGGGCATTAGATCCCGTGGGCCTAGAGTTACAGATGGAGACCAGACAGACTCAATGAAGTGAAGGAGAAATATTATAGTTGAGTTTGAGGCTAGCCTGATCTACATAGTGAAAAATGTCAAGTGCATCTATGACATTAAGATCCCCTGCTCTCCCCTGCCTCTGGCTCTATGTAGCACAGACAGTTGCTCTTTCTTTCTTTCTTCCTTCCTTCCTTTCTTCCTTCCTTTCTTTCTTTTTTTTCTTTTTTTTTCCGAGACAGGGTTTCTCTGTGTAGCCCTGGCTGTCCTGGAACTCACTCTGTAGACCAGGCTGGCCTCGAACTCAGAAATCCATCTGCCTCTGCCTCCCAAGTGCTGGGATTAAAGGCGTGCACCACCACTGCCAGTTTTCTGTGTTCTTCTTGTTCAATGTGTTCCTTTCCTAAAATAGTGAACTCCTTCCACCCTGGCCTAATTTTTAAGCACCAGGAGTATAGACACCACTCCAAAGCCAACACCCATCAGGGAGCACCTCAAAGCACGGACATGACTTTAATTTCAGAACACAGGGTGGCCTAGCATCTCCACAAAGACCAGGGCCATCTGCAAGCTGAGTCCTGCCAGCCAGAACCTGCCAGCTCTTGACCCTAACCAGCCCAGTCCTCTCAGATCATAGTGCTTCATCTGACGGGGTGAGGTGGGGTGGGGTGGGTTGGGGTGGGGGCCGGTGCTAGGCTGCCCACCCCTTCCTGGGCCACCTGGAGTCAGGAAGAGAAAGGTGGTGTCTCGGCCAGCGGTCGTGCCATGCTCTGGATGGCCCACTGCAGGATGCCGTCGAAGGAGTGCTGGGAGAGAGTGACACAGGAGGTTAGAGCAGTTGACCCTCCCTGGAGCCATCCTGACATGAAAATATCACCCAACCCAACTCAAGGTGGGGGACTGAGAGCCGAGGCCCAGGGGACATGCCGGGGAAGTGACTCTTAATCCAGTCCTCCTCTAGGACAGCCTGTCGGCCCTGGGCTTGGCTTCCTCTTCTTGATGTTTTTGTTTTTGTTGTTTTGGCTAGGTCCTTCCTCTCAGACCTGCAGACAGGACTGCGAAGTCACAGAGGCCGTCTTCAGTTTTTCCAGTGCCCATCTATGCTGGATCCCCTATCGCTCTCTTTTGTGTTTCTGCAGATCTGCCTGTACATGGCCCACTGCCCAGGGCAGGCCTCTGTCCCACAGCGTCTCCCAAAGTGTCAATGGCCATT
>NW_022196909.1:42766851-42780998 GCF_008632895.1 Mastomys coucha
TGGGTCTGGGGGATTCTGAGACGTTTTGTTGTCCTGCCTCATGATGGGGGAGATGTATTATCTGGATAACCAAGCTAAGCCTGTCTATCTGTCTTCCTTCCCTTCTTCCCTTCCTTCTAGCTAATTCACTATTTATTTGTGGTAGTATGTGTGGAGGTCAGAGGACTACTTGCAGACCAAGTCTCTCTCCACCACGTGAGTCTTAGGACTCCATCTCAGTTCCTCCATCTTGGCTGCAAGCCCTTTTACTGGCTGAGCCATCTGGAAGGTCCAGCTGGATTTTGAGAACATCAGAATTGGGTGCCAGGGCTGAGATCTATGCAGCCCCACCCCCCAGGTGCTCTCCCCATGGCCTTTGTGCCTACTGTTATCAGAACAAGTGTCTCTCAGCAGAGCCCTCCCCTGCCCCCAAGAATGCCCATCTAATTCCTAGCCCCTGGGAGTCCACCAGAGGTCCTGTTTTGGGGCTTACGACTGTCCTGTAGGTTCAGAGCTTCCAGGAGATAGCCCCCAGGCCCTAGAGTCCCCCTCACTCACCGGCTGCCCCTCAGTCCCAGCACTCAGTAGAGGGCATAGTGCTGAAGGCTCCAGCAGAGGAGCTGCAGAGGGTGTGGCCAGCAGGTTCACATAGGTGACAGCGGCATCGGTGCTGGCTGCGAGCTCCCTGGATGGGCCCCTGGTTTTCTCTGAAGCTGACCTCCGTCCCAGGAGGATCTGGAATCCAAGGGTCAGTACTCAGGGGCCATACACAGGGCACCGCTCAGCATCACCTAGGAGTCAGGACTGGGCTGCTGTGGTGAGTCTGAGGTCAGGAAGCCTTGTTATAGGCTTAAGGAATGGTTCAGTGGCTAAGAGCACTGGCTGCTCTTCCCAAAGGACCCGGGTTCAAGTCCCAGCACCTACATGACAGCTCAACAACTGTCTGTAATTCCAGTTCTAGGGGATCTGATACCTTCACACAGACATACATGCAGACAAAACACCAATAGACATAAAATTAAAATAAAATAAAATAAAATAAAATGAAGAAAACAGGGCTGGAGAGACCGCTCAGTGGTTAAGAGCACTTGACTGCTCTTCTGAAGGTCCGGAGTTCAATTCCCAGCAACCACATGGTGGCTCACAACCATCCCTAATGAGATCTGATGCCCTCTTCTGGCTCATAGGTGTCCATGCAGATAGAGCACTCATGTAAAATAAATAAATTAACCATAAAGGCTACTCAGGCCGGAAGAGATCATGGCACTAAAGCCAGGGCATGCAGAACTCACAAGAGAAGCCAGGAGATAGGATTGTAGAGAGATAGAGAGAAGGAAAGGGGTGACCCAATATGGGCATACCGGGGTCTCTGCAGGGGGCTCCAGAGGTCTGGACTCCTCAGGCTGGGACAGGTTCTGCTGCACTCTGCCCTGGAGGCAGCAGGAGCATCTCCAGAGGCCACTATGCAGGAGGTCACTAGTCACAGGCATGCCGGACAAAGCAGAGACCATAGGATGCCCCCCCCACACACAACTGCATGGCAGGGATGACTTGAGGACCCTCTGTGTCACCTTGCTCATTCACAGATGGGAAGCCAAACCAGGGAATAAAAGAGTCAGGTACCATAAGGGAAGTTCGGTGGGATATGGGCTATTCATTCCTGGAAGGTGGCTCTGGACAGACAGTCAGGATCCCTAAAGTGCTTCGCTGCTAATTCTTTTTTCTTTTTCTTTTTCTTTCTTTCTTTCTTTTTTTTTAATGCTTTAACAATATTTCTGGGGCAGAAGGCCAGAGGTAACACCGCCTGTCAATTTTCTAATTCAGGAGTCAGAGGCAGCATTCTTACAAGTTTGTGGCCAGCCTGAGCTATATTGTGAGTGCTTGGCCAGCCTGAGCTACATAGTAATTTCCCAGTGGGTTAGGGTTATCCAGTGAGAGCTTGTCTCAAAGTAAACACAACCAAATGCAAAATTTCTAGAGTGAAGGACATGGGGAGGGCAGTGAGGAAGTGGATCCGTTGGTACAAGGTATGGAGCCAGGCATGTATGAGAATGTCCCAACGAAAGCCACTACTTGTTATGTCAGCTTAACATTTTAAAAATTTATTTCCACAGTGCTTCCGATCCTTTCTGACATTTTCTTTCCAGGTTTTCATTCTCTTGTGCCTTGAAAGGGCTATTTTTTCATTTTTCAATGCCGTGCACCCATCCTTTAGTTTGTCATTCTGCCTCTCTCTGAGAAACCTCAGAGCTCCTGGCCCTCGGCCTCTTCTGAGGGGTTCTGAACCGAGGGCTTACCGTGCCCAGAACAACCAGACCTTGTGAACTTTGGTAAAAAGGGAACACCTTGATCTGATTCCTTAGCCCTCTCTCTTCTGATGTCCTCTGATATGCCGCTTTGTGGTCCCGCATGCTAGAATGCACCTCTACTACTCGGGAAGAATAGAAAGCAGGCAGAATCAACAAGATCTCAGATCTCAGCACCAACATACATAAAACAGGGTTTCTCTGTATAGCTCTGGCTATCGTGGAACTCACTCTGTAGACGAGGCTGGCCTCGGACTCAGAAATCTGCCTGCCTCTGCCTCCCAAGTGCTGGGATTAAAGGCGTGCGCCACCACCACCCAGGGCTGCTAATTCTTAAGAATACTCTATGCCCAGTACCCTTCAGCGCTTGTGCCTGCTTGTCGTAGACCTAGCCTAATTGTGCGCTCCCTCAGCTACATTGTTTCCATCCTCAGGACACAGAGGGTCCTGTAGGGATGGGCCAGTGGGGGAGGGGAGATAAGTGCAGCCCTCAGCTACACTGTTTCCATCCTCGGGACACAGAGGGTCCTGTAGGACAGAAAGATAAAGGCAGGAGAGAAAGGAGCCTGGTGGAAGAGGATCAGAGAGACCTGGGTAAGAGCCCAGGCTATCGCCCACAGACTGCTGCATACCTCCCCTTGGAACAGAGGGCTGTGCAGTCAGAAATAGGGGTAACAGCCCATCTTTGTGGGAGTAAGATTTGGGAGGGGGAGTAAGATTGGGAAAAGGCCAGTGCCCAAATATGGCCACCTCTGCCTGGGGACATCACATTATGGCCGCCTTTTGGCCTGTTGGCCCTGAGTGGACCATGAAGCGGGGAACGGAGATACGTTTCAGTACGGTAAGAGAATCCTACCAGGCCCATAGCTAGTTCCCTATTCCTTCCACAGCTCTTCCTGAAGGGCCCTGACTCTCCTCTGTGGAGGCTGCCAGGCTTCATCAAGGTCAGCCGGTACTGGATCAGGGATGGAGAGGTCTGCTCACCTGGGGATCTCCTGCAGAGGTGGGGACAGGCAAGCCAGGTGGAAGGCCCGGGGACAGCCGTCACAGCAGATGAGCTCACCTCCGTCATGACACACGGCACACTCATCCTCGTTCTTCTGACCAGGCAAGAGGGGCCCAGAATGGAACACAGCACCCGCCCGCCCGCCTGAGAGACCCACTTGGGACAATGCTCACCACTGACTGACTGCCAGGTTCCCTCTGGACTCTCTAGTTGGCCCCTGCCTGAGCTCTGCCACAACTCTAGGTCTCACACAGACCTAGGGCGTGTCCCTCTCAGGAAGGAGTGCTGAGTGCCAGGCCGTTCCCAGTGGGAAAACTCTACTAATTAAGATCAAAGTCCCGCCAGGCGGTAGAGGCTCACGCCTTTAATCTCAGCACTTGGGAGGCAGAGGCAGGCAGATTTCTGAGTTCGAGGCCAACCTGGTCTACAGAGTGAGTTCCAGGACAGCCAGGCCTATACCGAGAAACCCTGTCTGGAAAAACCAAAAATAAAAAAAGAGCCTCTGAGTTCAGCCCAATATGGGAGACTCCCTTCATTAACAGGATTTTCTCCTTCTTTGACTTTCTCTGGGGAATTCTAAGTCCCCACATAGGCCTCTACCTGAGGACTGTCACGTAGCCAACTTCCTTTCCCCTGATAAAGCTCCTGTTCATCCAGCATGATGAGATTCCTGAAATGCTTGCCCTTGCTTAGACATTTCATGTACCCCAAGCCTCCAGCCAATGACCTTTGCCCATCCTGGATGTTCCTACCCTCAGACCTCCAAAAAACATTATAAGCCTTGAATCACCCTAAGTAAAGTTGATCTGCCTCCCCATAGCTGGTCGTTCACAGGACTTCCAAACTCCACCCCTATGTGATTGTCTCTGCTCTCAGTGACTGCCCTTGTGGATCAACCGGCCAATGACCCACAAGAGTGGGGAGACCCACAGTTTCCTAGTTTGGCCACTGCTCACCTAACAGGACAGCAGGTGGGCAGGCCCATGGGGGTATCCTGTTAGCCCTGGGTACCTTCTGTCATTCCCCCATTCCCTACCTCGTGGTTTTATCAGGATGGAAGGAATTCTGAGTCTGGATACCACCCAGATGCCAGGCTGTGCTGGCCCACACAGTGACAACCACATACACGGGAATACTTCCACAGGCCCCCAATAACCAGGGCACTTTTGTGGAGCAGGGCAGAACTAGCCCCTTCAACCCTTGATGTCCGGGGCCAGCAGAGTACCTGGCTCTGAGGTGTTAGACTCAATAATCAATGATTGCAGGTACCATCACATCAGTGATGCAGGGGAGGAGAGGGTGAGCTTGATGCTCTCAGAGAATCCTTGTACTCAGGCTTTATCTGCATCCCTGCCCTACCCCCAGCTATAAGATGCTTTTTGTCGTCTGAACAGAATGTATGATTTTTGTTTTGTTTGTTTTCAAGGCAGGGTTTCTCCGTGTAGCCCTGGATGTCCTGGAACTCTGTGAATTCGAGGCTAGCCCAGAGTTCCAGAATTCACCTCGAATTCACAGAGTTCTACCTACCTCTGCCTCCCAAGGGCTGGGATTAAAGGCATCACCACCCAGCTGAATACAGTGATTTTTAAAAGCAGCTCACCTGCTGTGACTAATTTGAAATCTCCTAATCTGCATGGTTGGAAAAAAAAAACCAAAACTTCCAAGACGAGCAGAGGGGGAGGAAGTGGAGAAAAGAGAAGGGAGGAAAGAGGAAGGGGGCTGCCCTCCATGTCCTGGTCTCCCCCCCTCTTTCTTGGGACTTACCTGGTGAACCTGGGGCTCACTGGGGAGGGGTGGAAGGGGAGGGACCCCACACTGCTGACCCACTTTCTGCTCATCTCTACCCTATGAGAGACACAGGGTCATAACGAGGTAGCCAGGGTCAGGCAAGATGGGTGTGACCACCAGTAGTTAGCTCCAAGCCCCTCTGGGAAGCAACTTCCAACCCCCAGGAAGAAATGCTGGCTATTGTGGGGGGCGGGGGGAAGGAAGGTTATCGAAGGAAGGCCCAGCTCCCCCCAAATGGACAAATTAGGTAAAGCTTACAGGTATAGTGACCTTGGCTCGGACCACTGGCTTTAGGCTGCTACCACCTCGGGCCTTGCTCTTCAAACTGCCACTGGGGTCTTCGAATTTGCTGGGTGTGTAAAACTCCCCCCCAACCTGGATGCACTTCTTGGATCCTCCTGGGAGAGAGACAGACTGACTGAGCTCACACTGGGTCTGGCAGAACTGGGGCTGGGTACAGTTAGGGATTCTTTGCCGGGGGACTGTACTCCTTCCTCACAAAGCTCAGAACGGGACCTTACTGGGAACAGGGTCTTGGTGATAGAGTTAGTTAAGATGATGTCATAGCTGGGAGGTGGTGGCACACATTTTTGTTTGTTTGTTTGGTTTGTTTTGTTTTTCGAAACAGGGTTTCTCTGTGTAGCCCTGGCTGTCCTAGAACTTACTCTGTAGATCAGGCTGGCCTCGAACTCAGAAATCCACCTGCCTCTGTCTCCTAAGTGCTGGGATTAAAGGTGTGTGCCACCACTGCCCAGCTCTGAACTCTGATCTTAGCTTGATGGTACACATCTTTAATCCCAGCATTTGGGAGGCAGAGGCAGGCTGATCTCCCCGAGTTCAAGGCCAGCCCGGTCTACTACAGAGTGTGTTTCAGGACAGCCAAAGCTACACAGAGAAACTGTCTCAAAAACAAACAAATAAACAAACAAACAAACCAAGCAGTTAACCAAACTGAAAAAAAAATCCAACAACAAAAAGATGTCATATGGGCTGGAGAGATGACTGCTCTTCCAGAGGTCCTGAGTTCAATTCCCAGCAACCACACGGTGGCTCACAACCATCTGTAATGGGATCTGATGCCCTCTTCTGGTGTGTCTGAAGACAGCTGCAGTGTACTCATATAAATAAAATAAATAAATCTTTTTTTTTTTTAAAGGTGTCATACTAGCTCTTAAATTCAATGTTGTTACAGAGAAGGGTGAAATCAGAGAGGTGTCATCAGTCCGGAGAAAGGTTGTTCCCATAAGTATCGAAACAGCACTTCATGCTAGAGGCAACAGAAGGGGCCCCCAAAGCCTGCGGAGGGACATGTCCCTGCCCCCATCTTGACTTTGGAATCTGTTGTTACAAGCCTGGGGCTTTTTGTTCTAATATTCCCAGGAGAGAAGCCGGGGCATGGTGGCGCATGCCTTTAACCCCAGCACTTGGGAGGCAGAGGCAGGCGGATTTCTGAGTTCGAGGCCAGCCTGGTCTACAGAGTGAGTTCCAGGACAGCCAGGGCTACGCAGAGAAACCCTGTCTCGAAAAACCAAAAAAAAGATTCTTGGGGCTGCTCTGACCAGGGCTGGCATGAGCTCCCAGGCCACTCTGGCTGTCCTTGGCATCCAAGTCCAGTGTCCAGGATGGAGGAGATGCTATGGAGCAGAATCTGAAATGCTGAGTGTGCCTGGCCCCAGCTCTGACCTGTTCAGATGATCCAGGTGGCTGTATAAGGTGATCCTGCTAGCCAACCTAGCAGGCAGGCCATTGTGGGAGGAGCCTGGACAAAGAGTGGGTGACTGGACAGGACAGAGATAGGCAAAGCAGGGCAGTAGGATGTGGTGGGCTGTCTTGGTGGGCAGTATGGTCTCTTGAGAGAACTGGAGCACACAGGGAAACTTAGGATGTCCCCTGTGACTAGCAGCACCCACCGAGGTGGAGGACGTGGCATTCCATGGCATTCCAGTGGTCACGATGAACCACTGGCCTGACAAAAGATTCCCAAAGCCAGCATATCTGAATGTGGTACACACTGGCCGCCTTGTGCTCAGCGGCAGCCATAGTTGCTCTAGAAGCACTTCCTTCCATTTTGAAAGCCTGGGTCTTTTGTTTGTTTTGTTTTTGTTTTTGTTTTGTTTTGTTTTGTTTTTTGTTTTTTGAGACACGGTTTCTCTGTGTAGCCCTGGCTGTCCTGGAACTCACTCTGTAGACCAGGCTGGCCTCGAACTCAGAAATCCGCCTGCCTCTGCCTCCCAAGCGCTGGGATTAAAGGCATGTGCCACCACCGCCCTTCCTGGCAGGCTGCTTCCATGCATTTACCTGACTCGAACACCTGCTGGATAAGGATCCCTTCCACGGCCCCTCGGGTTCCCGGAGCATCCCCGGAGGCCACAGTCACAGCTCTCTGGACGGAAGCTGCCATGGTCTGCATTCCTGGAGAGGGTCCGACACAAGTAGATGAACAAGCGTGAGCACAGGGCTGTGGGGACAGCGGTGTTGGGTCTTGTAGAGCCCAACAGCCGATTGACAGGAATCTCATGGCGGCGTGGGACCTGCGTTGTTCTGGGGCACAGAGTTCCTAGGTCATCTGGGATGAGGTCCAGGAAGCACAGGTGGATGGTGGTTGTTGGGTGGGTGTGGTCAAGGTTGGGCCCAGCTGAGGAGCAGGGAGAGCATCTTTGTGGTTATGTTTCTGGGATGTCTGGAAGGTTAGGAGTATAAGAATGGGCAGAGGTCTGGAAGGAGACCCCCAGGGCCTTGTGGGTGGGAGACTGACAAGACAGTTGGATCTAAGGAGTCCCTATCTTTCTCTGGCTTTGCCATCCAGCTGAGGCCAATGGGATCAGATCCCCTCCAACCTCCACTCTTGGCCTCACTCACCGTTTCCCAGTGGGAGGCGCTGTGACTCCAAGTTGCCCTCTGGCTTCTTAGGGGGCTTGGTCTTTGGGTGGGAGCCTGTGAAAGGGGAGGTAAAGGTAGCCCGGGGCCCACTTTTCTGGGCCTGGGTTGGTGTTGATGGATCCAGCGTATAAATGGAGGTTGGGAGAGACCAAGCACCTGGTAAGGGTCAGATCAAGGGTTCCCTGACTCCCTGAGGATCCTTAACCTGTGATAGGCTGTTTCCTTCTTCAACAGAAAGGCAATCAAAACCACCTGCCTGCCTCACCGGCCAGGAACTCAGCCTTCGGGACAGTAAGACGCTGAGAGGCTGTGGGCCTCCTCCAATGCTCAGGTCTGAGCGCTCAGAGGTGACTCTGTGACCCCCTGCAGGCTGGCCCTGGGGTGGGGTCAGTAAGAAGCTCCTGAGAGCCGGCTGGGGAGGGCCCAGCAGCCCTGGCTAGCTCCTCTTGAGTATACCTGGGTTGGAGATGCTCTTTGAAGCCAGAGTTGCTGGTGGGGTGGCTCGGGGCTCCTCCAGGGCTCTTCTCTTGGTAGGGGGTCTGGGTGGCAGGACCGAGGCCTTGGGACCAGCGAGGGGCTTCCTCCCTTTTCGAGGCTGGCTAAGGTCCACATCTGCAGCTCAGGGAGAGGAACAATGGCCCCCCTGTCTTAAAGCCTTAGCTTCAGGGTGAACTCTAGAACGGGACAATCTTGAGGAAGAGAACGAGCAGACCTCTGCCCTTGGCCTCTTAGGGTCTGCCCAAGTCTAGTGGTTCCCCTAAAACACGTTCTGACTTATATCCATATCCCGAGCGCTACCCATTGGCTGTGAGCATCAGCACAGGCCCACCTTTTGGGAAGCCGTCGAAGATTTTATGCAGGCGGCTGTACCGCTCCAGATTGTAGTCCTTAAAGAGAATCCTCCAGAAATCCAGGATGGCCCCACTGTCTCGGGTCAGGAGCCAGGACAGCAGGGCGTGGAAGGCCTGGGGGCAGCCTTCCTTCTCCTTCAGCCGGAGTGTCTCCTGCAGTGGCAGTATCGGGCTACCTGGGCACACCATCCCTCCAACCCCTGCCTGCCTCTTTCGAAGAAGGGAGACTTGCCTACTCCTGCCAGTCCCTGGGCCCTGGGGAGTCCCTGAGTGTGAGGCTAGGAAACTCACCTGGAACTTGACCTGGAGAAGTCTCCTGAGGAGGGCTTGGGACCACTCCTTGGCTGGTAGGGGGAGGGTGTGGGTATAGTATGGGTGTGGGCAGAGGTTGGAAGGGATCACCTAGGCTGTGGGTAGAGGAGTGGGTAGAGGGGAGACTGAGGGGGCGCGGCAGGAGCCCACCTGGAACTTGTCCTCCGGGACCACGTCGTGGTCGGCTAGAGCATGCAGCAGCGGAAAGGCGCTGTCTATGGCCACGGCGATCTCGGTGCGGTGCAGCCGCAGCAGGCGGCGCAGCATCCCATCCCCACCAGCCATCCTCCCGACAGGGGCTGCGCTTCGGCGCCCCCTGCTGGTCCTCGCGCGCTTCTCTCTTCCGTGGGTGTCTTGGTGCTCTCCGGAGAGGCCCCTGTGAACGTTTGTACTTACTCCCCAGAAAGGCGACGTCTGCCTGGCTCAGCGACTCTGTTATATTTTCAACCAGGAAAGAGCAGAGGCTGTTGTTTAGCCTGGAGCCAATCAGGGCCCAGCTTGCAAACGCTGGACTAGAGACTGACCTACGGCTGGGTTCAGGAGGCCCTGGTACCCTTCCTTGGGCGATCCAGTGCATCGGCCTGGGCTCGGGGTAGAGGAAGAGGGAAAGTCGCCCCTTCAGTCTCCCTACAGAGGATCTGTTTATGGCTTAAAAACCAGGACTGGCTGGGAAGATGGCTCTGTGGACTAATTGCCTTCGTGGGGAGGCAGAGACGGGAGTGACTGCAGATCTCACTGACCAGGCAACTAGCTGAATGGATAAACTCAAGGCTCAGGGATAGAACCTGCCTCAAAATATTAGGTGGAAAGCTGGGCGTGGTGGTTCATGCCTTTAGTGCCAGCACTAGGGAGACTGAGGTAGGCGGATCTCTGTGAGTTTGAGGCCAGTTTGGTTGAAAAAGTGAGTTCTAGGACAGCCAGGGCTACACAGAGAGAAACTTTATGCAGAAAAACAGAATTTTTTTTAAAAAGTTAGGTGAAGAACAACTGAAGGAAATGCTCTACATTCACCTCTAGCTCCATACACATGTACATATGCAAGCAAGAGCGTGCATGCACACATACACACACCCCCACACATACACATCACACACACATATACACACACACCACATACACACACACACCATACATATATACACACACACACACACACACCACACACACATACACACACACCATACATATACACACACATATACACACATACCACACACACACACATACACACACACACACACACACACTGAAGTTAAAAAGAGAGGGACCAGAGAGATGGCTCAATGTTAAGAGCACGTGTTGCTCTTGCAGAGGACCCAGGCTTGCTTCTTAAACACCCACATGATGGCTCACAGCCCTTTGTAACTCCAGATCCAGAGGATCTGACGCCCTCTTTGGCTTCCTGTATGAAGTGCATGAGGTTTGGTACTTCATGAACGTGGTGACCAAATGTACATGCAAGCAAATCACTCAAACACATAAAAAATAATAATAAGGTAAAATAACTGGGGGGAGGGGGAGGAGGCAAATTAGTGCTTCTAGCCACAGCCTGGCTGTCCAGATGTGCTGGTACCTCTGGATAACCACAATAGGAAACCTCTGTAATTGGCTGGACAGTGGACCTGGCTGGGAACCCCCATCTATCCTAGGCTGGGCTGGATAAACATGTGATCTAAACATCTGATACGCAGGATATCCGATAGTTGACCCCTGCAAAAGGGTTGTTCAACCCCCAAAGGGGTCATGACCCACAGGTTGAGAACTGCTGCTCTAGACAAATTCCTGTCTTGTTCTCCTCCTACTCCAAGGAGCAGTCTCAGGATTCACGATAGAGACCAGAGGGTAGTGTAGCCTGAAAGGTAGGGCCTCCATGCAAATCAGGGAGGTGTCCTGGAGGCATATGGATAGGGATGCAGAGGTGGGCACAAGTGTGAAGTGTGCCCCCAGCCAGGTGAGAGGGTACAGCTGCAAGTGGCTCAGGTGGTGGCAAGCTTTTAGAGCAAAGTGTGGTCAGGTCTGTGCAGGGTCAACCCCAGTATGAGTGTTGACAGCTGAGTCGAAACCAATGGTAAGACCAGTTAGCGTAGCACTGGGCTATGTGGTACAGTAAGAAGAGAGCTCAGGCTGCCTAGGCGACTGATTCAGTTAGCAGCATCACTTGGTATTCTCACAGGGGTGGCCACCAGAAAACCACGTCCCGGCCTTGGTCTGCGGAGTCCTACCTCAGAGTCTCCATGTGCTAAGATTGTTCTCCACTCAGTGGTGTGTGCTGGGAGGGGACCAGGCAGGAAAAGAGGGGGTGCGGTATCAATATTGAAAGTAGGTAAGGGGGTTCAGCATGAGGACCAGGTGTTGGGGGAAGAGGGGAGAGCTTCGTTGTGGAGGGTCAATCACTTCAGAGCCGGGGTGCGGAGGAGAATGTTCTAAAGGTTGTGAGTGGGGATCAGGGTCCTCCCATGACCCATCACCGGGCTCTGAGCCGTAACCATTGCACTTTTGGAAGTGGCTATGGGGCGACTGACGTCTGCACTGTGCCTCCCACAGATACTGAGAAGGAAGTGTTGGGTGATGCCAAAATGGGCTTCTGCTCCCTGAGAGACACCTCCTCTTCTTCATCCCCAAAGGAGGTTGCTGCTCACTGGCCTCTCCCACTGTCTCCGGCAGGTACGAATTTACTATAGAAACACTGACCCCCTATCCCCCCCGTAAGCCTAGCATCTAACCAACATGACTCCTGCTGCCCGGAGCACAGAGATGCCTCACTGGCCTGGCGGTGTGGACACAGGCCCCAGTCCTTTTGGTCCCTGCTCATCTCAGGGTCTCAAGACCACAAAAGGGTACTAATGGAGTCTCTGGGTCCACCAGCTCCAGAATACACATATCAGGTACCCAAGATGCCGGAGGCATGTCAGGTGCCTTTAGGTGACCAGGTGCTGATCCTGTGGTGGCTCAGCCAGTCCCTTGTTTAGTAGGATTACTATTCTCCTAACTTCATGCCTGCAGCCTGGGGGTTTCTCCCCCATTAGGGGCTTCTCCTTAAATGGGGATTTTTCTGCCAAAGGCAATGGATAAAGAAGAACTAAGAACCGCAGTGTAAGGCCAAAGTCTGCACTTTTTTTTAAAAAGCCTGAACCCGCACCCGGGGGCACCCACCGTTGGCCGAGCCCTAACTGTTGCAAGCAGGCGTCCCCCAGCCTCTGACGGGAGATCAACAGAAAGACTCCTGTAGAATTTTGGACTTTCCGTCGCACGTGGGGGTTTTCCGAGACGGTCTACACCCGCAGGTGGTCTGTAGCTGCTATACTTAGAGGAGGTGGCCTGGGCGACCCATGCCCACCCAGGAGCCCAGAGTAGGGCTACACCTCAGGTTTTCAGAGGCCCCAGTGTGTGGGCTGCGTCCATGATCCTCAATGTCCTTACCCCCAAAGAGATTGACCACAGAATGGGGGCTAGCCCAGGGCAGTTACTCCACCCTACAGAGGTGCAGAGAACCAAGGGCATGGTGGCCTGGGTCAGGGTTGGAAGGAGCTCTAACAGTTCTGGGCAGAGAAATGGAAAGCCCCATCTGTCCTTAGCAGAGGAGGGATGGAGGCAGGTGCTGGTGATGTGGCTCGGGGTAGGGACCTGCTAGGGGGCTGCCACAGGCCTGGCAGATCTGTATGCCAAGTGTGTGCTTCAAAAGCCAACCATGCCCACCTGTTATCTTTAGGTTAGAACTGGTAATATAATAGAAAATATTCCTAATACCAACAAAAAATATCAAACAGCCCGGAAATTCTCACAACCAGGGAATTCCTTATTCATTGTTGTTGTTGTTGTTGTTCTTGCTGTTATTATATTGATTAAATTTTTGGTTGAGGGGCCTGGAGGTTGGGGTCTCCTATAGCCCAGCCTGGCCTGGAAATCACTATGTAGTCAAGGATGGCCTTCAACTTCTGATCCTCCTGCCTTGACTTCCGGAGTGCTGGAGTAGGCATGTGCTCCCACACCTGGTTTATGCAGTCCTGGGGCTGAACCCAGGGCTGGCTGCCTGACAGACATCTCTAACTGAGCTGTAGCCAAAGTCCTGTTGTTTCCAATGGAATCCCACAGCGTAGTCCACTCTGGCCCTGACTCCTGTGCCCCAGCCCCGGGCCTGCTTCTCTTCCTAAGTTGCTGGACCACAGACTCTGGCCAGAACTCACATTTTCACAGAGGAAATGGAAGGGCATGCCACTGCCTGGATTTAGCATCTTAAAAATCCAGCTGTTTCTCAACCTAGACAAATGAAAGAGTTACAGCTAAATTTACATTAAATGCTGGCCCACAGCGAGAGCAGGAAGTGCTCTTAACTGCTGAGCCGCCTCTTCAGCCTCAACACAGAATTTTTAAAAGTGTGTGTGTGTGTGTGTGTGTGTTTGGAGGTTAGAGGACAGCATGTGAGAGTTGTTTCTCTCCTTCCACCATGTGGGTTCTATGGACTGGACTCTGATCTTTAGGCTCGGGGGCAGGCACCTTTCCCTACCGAGCCATCTTGCTGGGCTTTCTTGTTTTTTGGTTTTTTTTTTTTTCTTCAGAACTTGCCTAATATGTGTACCATGCCAGACAAGTGCATATGTACACATATGTACTCAAATAAATATAATTTAATTAATTTGATTTAAAATAATTTTAAAAGCCCAATAGGTCTGTCTTAATATAAAATGTTTCCACATAAAATATAAACAAACAAACAAACAAACAAAAAACCATTAAAAGGCATTAGTGGTATTGGGTGTGATGTCTCATATCTGTGATCCCACAATCCAGTAGGCAGAGGCAGTGAGTTTAAGGTCAGCCTAGGCTACATAGTGAGTTACAGGATATCCTGGGCTACAGAGTGAGGCCCTACGTTAAAAAACAAACAAGGCTGGGTGTGGTAGCACATACCTTTAATTCCAGCCCTCCGGAAGCAAAGGCCCCTGGATCTCTGTGAATTCCAGGCTGCCCAGCCGGGCGACTACAATGAGAAGTGTCTCAAAAAGAAAAGGAAAAAAAAAAAGAGCC
>NW_022196909.1:42781008-42794174 GCF_008632895.1 Mastomys coucha
AAAAAAAAAAAAAGACAATGCAAGAGGACCGCCAACCTCCAGCAGGACATTTTTAAAAATACCCAAAGGATTCCCGGAAGTTGTGATGTACGCCCTTAATCCCAGCCCTGGGGAGGCTGAGGCAGAGGCAGGCAGATCTCTGAGGGGCCAGTCTGGACTACTTAATGAGTTCCAGGGCAGCCTTGGCTACACAAGGAAAGCTAGTCTTGGGGGTGGGGGCGGGCGAGGGGGGATGGGGAACAACCCAACTGTTACAAATGGCCCGAAGTCTGGATGTCTAACTCAGTAGGTGGAGGCCCGCAATCCCTAAGGCCATACCCCTGGGTCTGGTGGTTTCTAACGGGTAATCTCTGCCTTATCAAGGTGGGGCAGGGAGAGGGGAAATTCAAGTCAGTCTTGATTACTCAGTGAATTCCAGATCAGCCAGGGCTCAGAGAAACCTTAACAAAAGGGGGAAGAAAAAAAAAAGAGAGAGAGATAAGAAGAGATAGAAAACCAGGAAAAGCCAGAGCAGAGGGATTTATCTGGTTACAGCCCTCAGCTGCAGGCCGAGGCGGAAATGGCTGGAGTTTGTAGCTTGTGCCAAATATCCAAACAGATGTTTCTCCAGGTTCAAGTACAGTGGTCATCGGTGTGCAGTGAGGTGTGGGGGTCCTCCAGCAGGTCGGGCAAATGCGATGTGCCGGGGGCCCCTATTCCTTTAACACTGAGTTTCGGGACAAGGGACCTGGCTGTCTCCTGCAATCTTCCCCACTCTTTAGTTCTTCAGGTAAAAAGCACTTGGCCACCCCCGCGGCTCTGGCCTGGAACACTGGGCTGAGGTGAGCAGTCAGGTGTTTTTACTGGACGGTGACTTCCATATCGAACTTTGTGGAAGTCAGTGGCCCTGCCAATCGAAGCCTGGATTATGCTGCCAGGGTCTCCCCATAGCCTGGCCCGCCATTAAAACCGCTGGTGGATTAGGCTAGCCACTGTGGTATCCTGGTAGGGATTATTGGCCATGAATAGGAAGGATTATTGATTAAGTACTTTGCAAAGAGGTTGGCAGGTCTTCCCTCCGGTTACCCGCAGGTCACCCTTGTGGTCCTATGTCTTCTGCTGGGATCTCCATTTTGTCTCCACCCAAGGCTCTCTTCCTACCCTTCCCCCACCCTTTGTCATTTGCTCCCTTGCCCTACCCATCCCCGCCCCCTCCCCACACACAATCAGGAACCCTACCTCCCAGCTCTGTAACCTCAACGTGTGAGGCCTGGAGCCTCACTTCTCCCACCCCTACCCCATTTCAGCCCTGAGCCCTACAGAAGTCCACAACCCCTCCTTTGCACTCACTCTCTCCCTCCTCCACCCTTTCCCCAATCCCTCTCCCACTCAGAAGGCTTCCTAAGCCCCTTCAGCCCCGCCCCCGCCCGCCCCACCCCCACTCCTCCCCTCACGTGCTGGTCTCCTTAAGACCCGCCCCTGAGTGCCTGCCCCCACACCCTTCCCAGGCCCTCATAGGCTCCATCCAGCATTACGTCCTCATCCCTACCTACCTTAAGATCCCCTTTAACCAGCCCTTTCTCTCTCTCTCTCTCTCTCTCCCCTCTCTCTCTTCCTCCCCAAATTCTCCTTGAAGCACTAAGAGAACAGAACTCTCAAACTCTCTCATAGGGTTCTGACGACCCTGCTGACACACCCGCCATCCCTTGGACACCGATCCTTCTAGCCGACTACATCAATGGGTTCCCGGGAGACACCTTCTTCTTGCTCTAAGGCCCTTGAAACCTTGAACCTGGAGACTTCGGACAGCTCTAGCCCTGACCCTGACAGTCCTCTGGAAGAGCAATGGCTGAAATCCTGTGAGCTCCTCAGGCCTTTTTTTTTTTCCTTTCCTTCTCCTTTCTACTTTTGCCTCCACTTACTCCATAGGGTCCTTATAGGGGTTCTGGACTGTCACTAGAAAGCAGGTCCTAGACATTCAGACAGGGGCAGGGGGAGGCAGGGCCACTTTGTCTGGGACTGAATGGATGAAGGGTACCCCATAGGGCACCCTCTCTTACCAGGTACCTCAAAGCCCATGTTGCAGTCCCTAATCTCCAGTGGATGGGGAGTTGTCACCATGGCTTGGCTGGGCAGTTCTAGTGGTTTCCCTGACCTCTGTATTGACTATAGGTAGCTGTTTTCCTGCTTGTATCTTGTGTCCCTTTGAGGTCTCCCTGTAATGATGGCTTCTCCATCTCCAGCCCCAGACCTGAAGGAGGAGGTCAGCATCGAAGTGATATTGGAAGACTCCAATGAGCCTCTGTCCCCACCCTCACCCCCTACAGGCAGAGGTAAGGCCCTACCCAAGTAATGGATTTATCTCTTGGATGTGGCCTTTTTTTGGGGGTGAGGGGGAGGGTTTCCAAGATGGGGGTTTCTCTGTATAGCCCTGGCCGTCCTGGAACTCACTCTGTAGACCAGGCTGGCCTCAACACCAGAAATCCGCCTGCCTCTGCCTCCCAAGTGCTGGGATCAAAGGCGTGCACCACCACTGCCCGGCTTGGATGTGGCTCCTTAGATAGAAGAGTCCCAGTCACCTCAGAAGACAAGTTTGCTATGTATGTTCCAATGAGGAGCCCAGAGAGAGGAGGGGGAGGAGAGTGTTACTTCCTTATTTTTCTCTCTCTCACAGAGATCATCTGGCACGAAGTCAAAGTGAACCAACGCAACATCGAAGGTGAGTTTGCACACTTACCTGTGACCCAGAAAAACAGTTGCTAGCCCTGCCAGAAAGACTTGCTTCAGCCTCACTCAGGCATCCCAGAGAGTGAGGAAAAAAATCCTGGTACCCATGAGATGAATTCTCCCCATTCCCCCCCATGCCCCAACACCAGACTCACTTTAAGGCTCATAATTGAAAATGTTTATGTATCTGAGCTGGGTGGCTCTCACATTAATCCTAGAACTCGGGAAGCAGAGGCAGGAGGATCTCTTGAGTTTGAGGCCAGCCTGCTCTATAGAGC
Organism: Mastomys coucha; assembly: GCF_008632895.1. Lineage (NCBI taxonomy): Eukaryota > Metazoa > Chordata > Mammalia > Rodentia > Muridae > Mastomys > Mastomys coucha. Next base: position 42,783,993 of record NW_022196909.1, read on the forward strand.
TAGTTCCAGGATAGCCTGAACTACACACACACACACACACACACACACACACACACACACACACACTGTCTCCAAGCCCCATCCCCACCCCCAAATTATATTTACATAAGCCATGATACCTTCTAATTTGAGACTAGGCTAAGTGTTCATTTATCTTGCGGGAAGCCCTGGGCTCTGTTCCCAGTACCCTATAAACTGGGTGTGATGACACACTCCCGGAATCTCCCGCATTCTAGAGATAGAGGTGGAAGAACCAGATGTTCTAAGTGAAGCTGAAGCTAGCTTGAGATACACGTGACTCTGTCAGAAAGAGCAAAGAGGAGGGGGCTGGTGAGATGGCCCAGTGAGTAGGAGCACTGACTGCTCTCCCGAAGGTCCTGAGTTCAAATCCCAGCAACCACATGGTGGCTCACAACCACCCGTAATGAGATCTGATGCCCTCTCCTGGTGCGTCTGAAGACAGCTACAGTGTACTTATGTATAATAAATAAATCTTTAAAAAAAAAAAAAGAGCAAAGAAGAAAATATGTGCATCCATGAGCATGTACATCCATGAACAGGCACTCCAGAGCTCCCCGCCAATGATCTATTTCTCTGGATTGGCCAATTTGGGCATCCTTGGGTTTCCATGGGGGATTTTAATCTCACCATGCCAAGTCTGCAAAAAGCCATGGGGAATTTGGAGGTTGTCTACACATTTCATTTGGGGCATCTTCTTTTCTTCCCCATTAAATCTTCTGGTCTATGACCCTGATACCTCCCTGCTGGGTCCTCCCACATCTCTCTCCCTCAGGATCTTCAGGTTGCTTTGGCTAACCCTCCCCCCTGTTTTTCCCTCTGCTTTCTCTCTAGACATCTGCCTCGGCTGTGGGACTCTCCAGGTGTATGCTCAGCACCCCTTGTTTGAGGGGGGAATATGTGCCCCGTGTAAGGTAAGTAGGGGAGGTAGCGGGACTGTCATGACGTGGGACTGGAGAGGGAGATCACGCACACAGACGGCCTTTGGTCTTCCCCAACCCCCTTTCAGGATAAGTTCCTGGAGACCCTCTTCCTGTATGATGAGGATGGACACCAGAGCTACTGCACCATCTGCTCTTCCGGGGGTACCCTGTTCATCTGTGAGAGCCCCGACTGTACCAGGTGAGGCAGGGCCCAACTTCCTATTGCTCCTCCCAAAAGAACCACTTCCCCCCACCTCCAACATAGGAGGCAGTGCTGAAGGATGCGCATCTGCCTCTGGGGTGCCTTCACAAGTGCAATAGCCACCATTCAGCCATTCCTTCTCTTCTTAAGCGATATGGTGGGCCCGGGACATAGGCAGCGCATTCACCCTCAGTTGTTAAGTCACTGTCCTGAGCTCCTTCCATGGTGGTCCCCTGCCCTGTCCTTTTGGATATCTTCCTCTTTACATCCCTGACTTTTTTTTTTTTTCTTTCTAAATATGGAACCCTTCAGGAATTTGCGTGTCATCCTTGCACAGGGGCCATGCTAATCTCTGTATTGATCCAATTTTAGTATATGTGCTGCCGAAGCGAGCACTTTTTTCTTTTTGGTTTTTTGAGATAGGGTTTCTCTGTGTAGCCCCGGCTGTCCTGGAACTCACTCTGTAGACCAGGCTGGCCTCGAACTCAGAAATCTGCCTGCCTCTGCATCCCAAGTGCTGGGATTAAAGGTGTGCGCCACCACAGCCCGGCACATCCCTGACTTCTAACTGCCCCCTTCCCGGGTCAGCTGCTCCTTCCTGGCCAGCTGCTCCTGGACATTTTTTTTTTTTCCCTCAGAGCCCTTAAAAAATGTGTGTACAGGCTTCCAAACTGTGGACAGACTAAAGGGTTTTGAAGTCCACCATTGCATATACCACCTCACACATTCCATTGCTGAAGTCTCTTTTCCGGCCTGCAGCCAGCCCCACTCACCTACCACTAAGAACAAAGCCAGAGAGAGGCAGATAGTTTCCCTCCAGAACCCCTCCAGGGTTGGCCTGGCTCGTGGTCCCCTGATGGTAGTATGACTTGGGTAGCAGGACTTAGAAAAGCTTTTGGTGGCTTTTCGGTTCCACTCTAGATGCTACTGTTTTGAGTGTGTGGATATCCTGGTGGGCCCCGGGACCTCGGAGCGGATCAGTGCCATGACCTGCTGGGTATGTTTCCTGTGCCTGCCTTTCTCACGGAGCGGACTGCTGCAGAGGCGCAAGAGGTGGCGACACCAGCTGAAGGCCTTCCACGATCGAGAGGGGGTGAGGACAACCGGTGTGGGGGAGAGGCTGGATCTGCCACCAGCTGCAGGCTGTGGGCTAGCATCATGCTTGCACATCGCTAGATGGGGCTGAGGCTTGGCCTTAACATCCCTTGGTATTTTCCTTTTGGAGAGCAGGTGTCACTGATGTTTAGTGATAGGATCTCTGGTAGCCCAGGCTGGCCACAAACTCACTATGTAGTTGAGGATGGCCTTGAACTTCTAATCCTCTGCTTCTACCGAGTCCTGGGACCTCAGGCATTGTATTTCTAAGGACTGAACCCTAAGCCATGGGCTTGATACAGGCTTTCTTTTTTAATTTTCTCTCTTTTCAGTCTTTCACGACAGGGTTTCGCCAGGTGGTGGTGGCACACGCCTTTAATCCCAGCACTTGGGAGGCAGAGGCAGGTGAATTTCTGAGTTCGAGGCCAGCCCTGCTCTACAAAGTGAGCTCCAGGACAGCCAGGGCTACACAGAGAAACCCTGTCTCGAAAAACAAAAAACAAAAAAACCCAAAAAAAAAACAAAAACAGGGTTTCTCTGCATATAGCCCTGGCTATCCTGGAACTAGTCCTGTAAACCAGGCTGGCTTTGAACTCAGAGATCGGCCTGCCTCTGCCTCCAGAGTGCTGGGAATAAAGACCCGTGCTTACCGCTGTCCAGGCTCTACACACTCTTTACCAACAGAGTTACATCCTTGGTCTAAAAAGCCTAGGGGATGACTACTGGTCACAAGTAGGACAGAAGCCCCCTCTCCACAGACACCTAAGTTCATCATACTGACTTGAATGTTTAACCAACACAACATCTCCTTGTGCAGCCAGGGCTGCAGTTCCCCTGGGTGAAGCCCAGAGGTGACAAACCATTCAAAGGTACACAAGACTTAACTCCTAGCTTTTTTTTTTTTTTTTGGTTTTTCAAGACAGTGTTTCTCTGTGTAGCCTTGGCTGTCCTGGAACTCACTCTGTAGACCAGGGCTGGCCTCGAACTCAGAAATTCACCTGCCTCTGCCTCCCAAGTGCTGGGATTAAAAGCGTGCGCCACCACTGCCCGGCAAGACTTAACTCCTGAGGGAAGAATGGAAGTCATCCCTTCCCTAAGATGGCCAGCCGAGGTCATAAGTCAGGGACCTGCAAACACAACCCAGATTTGGAAGTGGGGTCTCTGAGGCGTCACCTTAGCTGAGCTTGAGAGCTCAAAAGCAGTTAGTTGGATGCGTATGAAATGGAGGGAACCCTTGTACGTTTGGAGATGCACAGGAAAAGACCGTGTAGTGAGGGATGGAGGCCTTGGTACCACCATGCCAATAGGAGCCATTGTGTGCTGGGCCCAGCTGCTGGGCAAGACCTGGGATGGCTCCCTTGAAACCTCAGAGGCTACCAGCCCTGATGTCCCCTGATTTCAGACTCCTGGGCTATGGAATGGTTTTGCTCTCCTGGAGTCCTTGGAGACCTACAGAGTTATCCTCTGGGGGGAATCCGTTTTTGGTTTTGTTTTGTTTTGTTGTTGTTGTTGTTGTTGTTGTTGTTGTTGTTGTTTCTGAGACAGGGTTTCTCTGTGTAGTCCTGGCTGTCCTAGAACTCACTCTGTAGACCAGGCTGGCCTCGAACTCAGAAATCTGCCTGCCTCTGCCTCCCAAGTGCTGGGATTAAAGGTATGAGCCTCCACTACCCAGAACGAGGGGGAATCCTTTATCTTCTAACTTCAGAGAAAGACCCTGCCTCCCTTTGTAGATCTATGGGGGTCCAGGCGAGACACCTAGACCCTGGAGTGGGTGGTCTTGGCCTCTAGGGAGGAACGGACAGCACTGGTCACAACAGGGCCAGCCAGGCCTTGGCAAGCAAGTCCCAGATGACTCTCAGTTGAGTCCTGAGCATCCAGGGAAAGACTGTCACAGGGGTCACTTAATTATAACAGCACTCACTGGGTAACCAGCATGCATCCTTTTGCCTTTCTCTCTTTTCCTTCTTCCTTGGCTTTCTTTCCAGGCAAGCCCTATAGAGATCTATAAGACAGTGTCCCCGTGGAAGAGACAGCCAGTCCGGGTGCTGAGCCTTTTTGGGAAGATTGATAAAGGTAAGTAGAGTCACATTAAAAAATGACTCTCCAAAAGAGGGCACAGGAGGGTCCCAGGGTGTTCTGATGTCCTCTGCCTGGCCGTAAGGATCTCACTGGCCATCTGAGATGTGAAAGCAGGGATTCATGGTAGCAAACCTCTTCCTCAGACTCCTTGAGCTCAGAGAAACCGAGTATCCCAGGAAAGCATGTGAGGTCAGAAAAGAAACCTCCCAATTGTGTGGCCAAGCCAGAGGAAAGGTGAAAAGGGTTGGAGAACCAGGACCCAGATAGGGACCGGCCTTCCGTAAGAGGAGGAGGCGGCAGGGATAGGGAGGGGCAAGCCTGCAAGGGTCGAAGGGAATGGCTGCTGGTGAGGTGGTAGCCTCGCCTCTCATACTTACGCTCCCCCAAGCCCCCCACCTTCCCGAACCTCCCAACCTGGCCACTTTTTCTGGGATCCCTTCTCTCAAACTGCTCTGACCTCCCCTGTGCACAGCAAGCACAGAAGCTGGGAAGGTGCTCTGGTCTCTGGCTAAATCATATTGTACTTAGGATACTAGCGAAGGTGTTCAGTGATGACCCCACAATGTGTTACAGTGCGGTATGTGATAGGTATGTGATAGCTACAATTGTATCATTAGGCTCTAACGAGGAAGCCTAGCAAGGGCTGGACTTGATCAAGTTCTCATTCTTGGAGTCTGAGGATAACCCACCTGCTCTGTGGGTCCCCAGCCTGGCTGGTTGTCTAAGCAAGCCAGTGAGAGCATGACTCAGAAACAGCCGAGTTTTGCAACAAATTACTTCACTTTCTTCATCAAGTAACGCTCAGAAAGTTTGCCCTTGAGCTCTGCGGCTGAAACCATCAAGCTGCTAGTCCATGGCTGGGAAATTGCACTGTCTTAGATCCTCACTCTGGGGAACAGAGCCCACATGTGCTGTATCCATCTTGTCTCTCCTCCATCGCCTCCCCCCTCTCCCTGCCCCCCCCCCCCCCGCCCCCCCCCCCCCGCCAGAGCTAAAGAGTTTGGGCTTTTTGGAAAGCGATGCTGGTTCTGAGGGAGGAACACTGAAGTACGTGGAAGATGTCACCAATGTTGTGAGGAGAGACGTGAGTTGAGGCAGGGGTGGGTGGGTTCCCCAAGGAGGGGTGGGTGTGTTACTGGGAGGGGCCCAACGGAAGGGGCAAAAAGGGAGGGAGGGGGCCCTGGAGGAGCAGGGTTGAGCGTGCAGGGTGTGCAGCATTTTGCTGGAGGTGTCCAGACCAGCATGGGGGTCCTGGCTCCATCCTGGTGTGATCACACCCCACCCATGCCTCACAGTGGGAGATGGGGACAGAATGCTTCTATGGCCCTCAGCCCTCATCAGGGCAAGCAGCCAAACATCTTGAGATCCACGGGGCTGGTTTCTGCTGGCTGATAGAAATGTGATTGGGAGGAGGGGCTCAACCTCACCCCACCCTCTCATAATTGCAAGTCCTGAGGGGAGTGTCAGGCAGTTGTCTGGAAACATCTTCCAAATACCAATCGGGTGCTGCCTTGACCTTGTGATGGGACCTCTTCCTCTCCTGCTGTGGGCATACTGGCAGGGTGCCAGTGCATTAGGGTCTAGTTATACAAACAATTGGGGTGTTGGTTTTTAACCCAGAACCCTGCTTCTGCTGGATCCCAGTTAGTCATTGCTCTGTAGGAGCCTAGGTGCACATCAGATATCAGGTAAAAAAAAAGTTGGGGTACATGCTGGGCAGTGGTGACGCACACCTTTCATCTCAACACTTGGGAGGCAGAGGCAGGTGGATTTCTGAGTTCGAGGACAGCCAGGGCTACATAGAGAAACCCTGTTTCGGAAAAAGAGTTGGAGCACAGAGAACGAGCACAAGAGCCATCTGGGTGGCAGTCCATTACTCTGACAGGAATGGGAAGGTCCAAGAAAGGAGCTTTTTCTTAAGAGAATGTCCAGGGCTGGCCACAGGCTAGTCAGTGGAGGCACACACCTTTTTTCCCCCCTTTGGTTTTTCAAGAAAGGGTTTCTCTATATAGCCCTGGCTGTCCTGGAACTCACTCTGTAGACCAGGCTGGCCTCGAACTCAGAAATCCATCTGCCTCTGCCTCCCGAGTGCTGGGAGGCGCACGCCTTTAATCCCAGCACTCAGAAGGCAGAGGCAGGCAGATCTGTGAGTTCTAGGCCAGCCTGGTCTACAGAGCGAGCCAGGGCTACACAGAAAAACCCTGTCTTGAACCAAGAGGGGGAGGAGGGGAGGGAAGGTCCAGGACTAGAGGAGTCAGATTGAAGCAGGGCTCTCTGGGCTCTGGATCTTGGGCTACTTGTACAAGTAAATAGAGGCTCCTGGCTTGTCTGCACTTGAGGCTGGTTCTTTCATTCTCTTCCTTGTCCAGGAAGTGACCCCGTCTGGTCTAAGTGGGGATTGTTTATGGCTACCACACAGTGTCCACCCTGCTGTCTGCTCCCAGCTGCTCTGCTCTCAGCACAGCCAGTGATTTCCCAGAAGGATATGGGAATCCCTTAGTCTAAATGGGTTTATGTGCTCCCTCCATGACTGGCCCTTTTTAAAGAGCAACAGTTACCAGAGAAAGAATCTCAGGCTTTCAGGGAGTGCTCTCAGGCTACCACTGTAATGGGCTTGTCCTGAGAGTCAGTGTGTCTGGGGGTCGCTGCCCATGTGGGCCCCGAGGCTTAACTAGGAGGTCTGTCTGGGTCACCCACAAGGTACGTCTCTGGGGGAGATGATTGGGTCTAGAGGCCTTGATGCTGGTCTCCAGTAGGGGGGCACTTGGCTTTCAGCCAACTCTGTGTGTTCCCTAGGTAGAGAAATGGGGCCCCTTTGACCTGGTGTATGGCTCAACGCAGCCCTTCAGCTGCTCTTGTGACCACTGTCCTGGTAAGTTTCAAGAAATGGGACTGTTTTTAATCTCTGATCACTTGAGAATCTTGTCTTCGACCCTGTCACCTATAGTCTGTCCTCTCACCTGCCTCTTCACCCCTTCCTACCATTCTCAGTCAGGGCAGAAATCACACACTGCATTTTAAAACCAGCACCAGCTTCCCTGGGCTTTTTTTTTTTTTAAAGATTTATTTATTTTATTTATATGAGTACACTGTTGCTATCTTCATGCACACCAGAAGAGGGCATTTTATCCCATTACAGATGCTTGTGAGCCACCATGTGGTTGCTGGGATTTGAACTCAGGGCCCCTGGTGCTCTTAACCACTGAGCCATCTCTCCAGCCCCTTCCCTGGGCTCTTAACTGCCAGATGAGCTTGCACATGCTCAGGGTACTGTTGGATGAGTTCTAGACGAAGGTGGATGGTGGCTTTCCCATCTCCATAAAGGGAGAGCAGAGGTACCCAGCATTCACAGAGGCTGTCCTGGCCCTCCCCACGGCCCTCTCCATCTGCACTGGTCTTCCCCTGGTTCGTTGGCAGGCTGGTACATGTTCCAGTTCCACCGGATCCTGCAGTATGCGCGGCCTCGCCAAGAGAGTCAGCGACCTTTCTTCTGGCTATTTATGGACCATCTGCTGCTGACTGAGGACGACCAAGTGACAACTACCCGTTTCCTTCAGGTGGGTAGGGGCCTAGCCTGTTTCCGGGTCTGGGACTCTCACTTCCAAGGCCTCTGCTGCCCTAATGTATGCAGAGCTTACAACGTGGACATCAGGCACCTGAGACACAGATTGCCAAGTTTCAGGAAAGACACTGGTCCCTGTAGGGACACATGGCCTTGGAGGACAATCTCCCCTTCTCCAACACCACTCAGCTTACTATGTACAGTGTACAAGTCACACCCACCCAGATCGATGTCCCCTCCCTCTGTTCACCTCTCAGCTCTGCACATCTGCACACACCACACGCATTCCATACAACACACATACACACAAATTTGGTTAGAACTGCTGGGAATAAACTATCCTTGCATTCCCAGGAAAACCCACTTGGCCTTGGTGTGCTCTTTTTCTTTTAATTTAGTTTAATTTTATATGCACATTGGTGTGAGAGTATCAGATCCCTTGGAACTGGAGTTACGGACAGTTGTGAGCTGCCCGGTGGTCCACTGGAAGAGAAGATGGTGCTCACAACCACTGTGTCATCTCACCAGCCCCCAGTGTGCTATCTTTTTTAACTCTTTTAAAGCTAGGACTCTCTGAATTGACAAGTGTAAAAGGAGGTTGGTCTGCGATTTTCTCTCTCTCTCTCTCTTTCTCTCTCTCTCTCTCTTTGTAGGATCTTTGTCAAGTTTTTGTTTCTCTGTTGAATCTGGCTCATGAAAATATTTTACATGGTAAAAGAATTCTATAAAATTGTATTGCTTGGTGCAGCTTTAACCAAAAAAGAACTGTGAGCTGGGCGTAGTGGCACATGCTTTTGATTTTAATCCTAGCAGAAGCAGGTGGATCTCTGTGAATCTGAGGCCAATGTGGCTATGTAGTGAGTGCCAGGCCAGCCAGGGCTACATGGTGAGACCTTGTCTCAAAGAGAGAGAGAGAGAAAGAGAGAAAGAGAGAGAGGAGAGAAATCTTTTGAAGCATGTGGAGATTTTGTCTTTTTGTTGTTCTTATTGTTTTTTCCTTTTTTAATTTTTATTTATTTATTTATTTGGTTTTGGTTTTGGTTTTTCGAGACAGACAGAGTTTCTCTGTACAGCCCTAGCTGTCCTGGAACTCACTCTGTAGACCAGGCTGGCCTCGAACTCAGAAATCTGCCTGCCTCTGCCTCCCAAGTGCTGGGATTAAAGGCGTGTGCCACCACCACCCTGCAATTTTATTTACTTTTTATGTAAATGAGTACTGTTTCTCCTTTCAGACACACCAGAAGAGGGCATCAGATCCCACTACAGATGGTTGTGAGCCACCATGTGGTTGCTGGGAATTGAACTCAGGACCTCTGGAAGAGCAGTCAGTGCTCTTAACCGATGAGACGGCTCCTTATTGTTTTTTCTTTTTTCTTTCTTTCTTTTTTGTTTTGTTTTGATTTGGTTTGGTTTGGTTTTTCAAGAGGGCGTTTCTCTGTGTAGCCCTGGCTGTTCTGGAACTCACTCTGTAGACCAGGCTGGCCTCGAATTTAGAGATCTGCCTGCCTCTGCTCAGATTAAAGGCACGTGCCACCATTGCCTAGAGCTTTTTTTTCCGACTTTTCAGACTTTTGGAAAGTTACAATATCCTGGAATATAACCCATTTCAATCATGTTTGAAAAAAAGTAATTTTATAGACTTGATCAAAGTGATCTCCAGATTTTACTTCTTTGTAGTTATTTAAGGAAAAAGGAAGCAGGCGGATTTCTGGGTTCGAGGCCAGCCTGGTCTGCAGAGTGAGTTCCAGGACAGCCAGGGCTACACAGAGAAACCGTGTCTCGAACTCGCTACTCCCCTCCCCACCCCCCACCCCCCCAAAAAAAGGAAAAACGAAGACCATGCGAGCGGGGCCAGCCCAGGTGGCCTGCTGACAATCTGTGCAGTCATGGGAGAAGACTGCCTTTGTGTCATGCTGACCCCCAGCCCCCTCTTCTCCCACAGACAGAGGCTGTGACCCTCCAGGATATCCGTGGCAGAGTCCTCCAGAATGCTGTGAGGGTGTGGAGCAACATTCCAGGGCTGAAGAGGTATGTATCTCCTCAGGGCAGGGGGGGATATTGAAGATTCAGAGGCAGAGCCAACTGTGCTTTCTTAGGGCCAGGTGTGCCCAGACCCACGTGCTCCATCCGTGTCTGAGAAACATCTACCACAGTGCTGTACACAGTTGGTGCTCAAGGTGTCCCTGTGGACTGAGGGGCGCTCATCACCCACTACCTCCTGATCTTGCCTCAGGACCGGCCAAGCGTCCCCTCATTCTCAGGAGAAAGTCTAGACTCCTAAGGACTTTTTCTCAAACTCCGCA
>NW_022196909.1:42794184-42818474 GCF_008632895.1 Mastomys coucha
ACACTCGGGCTCGTAACCATTCATATATGGTGACTCAGCTCCCTAACACATTCCCACACCCGCACACAGACACCCACTTGCTTACAGACAAGTGCACAGGTGGACTGAGCCAGTTTGAACTTTTTCTTCTGAAACTGCTAAGTCATGTCCTTTCCTGTCCTACACTGAGTTTCTGGAAACTTCCCACCCACCTCTTACATGCCAGCATTCTCCTGGCTCCTCGCCACTCTTGCCCGTCATGGTAGGTACCACCAGGTTCCCTCACCTGGATGCTGGGGCGGAGTGGAAGGGGCTATGGCTTGCCCAAGCATTGCATTTGGAAACTTCTGAGGTATTGTCTCCTGTCTGCAGCCCCTCCCGATAGATACTGTGGGATGGGATAGAGCAGGAGAGGGACAGTGTGTGAGCTCATCCATCTATCTGCAAAAGGAGCCACGTTCCACTCACACGGGCCATCCTTAACAAACATACTTTAGAGTTAATCATCATGGTACAGCCAATCCTAGTACATGTGGCTGTTCCACTCTTCTTTTGTATTTAATTTTTTAAATGTGACTGTAATTGTAACTGTAATTTCATTTTGTTTAAAGATTTACTTATTTAATGTATTTGAGTACACTCTGTAGCTGTACAGATAGTTGTGAGCCTTCATCTGGTTGTTGGGAATTGACTTTAGGACCTCTGCTTGCTCAGGCCCAAAGATTTATTTATTATTATACATAAGTACACTGTAGCTGTCTTCAGACGCACCACAAGAGGATGTCAGATTTCATTACGGTTGGTTGTGAGCCACCATGTGGTTGCTGGGATTTGAACTCAGGATCTTCGGAAGAGCAGTCGGTGCTCTTACCCGCTGAGCTATCTGACCAGCTCTCCACTCTTCTTTTGAGCTGCCCACCATGGGAGCCTGCCAGGTTTGTAGCTTGTAGGGTCAGCTCCTTTCTTTCTTTTGTTCATTTTTTGTTGTGGTGGTGGTTTTGTTTTGTTTTTGTTTTTTGTTTTTTCCAAAGCGGGGTCTCTCTGTATATTTCTGGCTATACTGGAACTTGTTCTGTTGAATTCAGAGATACCCCTGCTTCTGTCTTCCCAAGTGGTGGGATGAAAGGCATGCATCATCAACTCCTCACTCCTCTCTCCTCCCCCAATCTTCAAGCACCCTATCTCTTTTCTGATTGAGGTGCCTGCTTTTTTTGTTTTTGTTTTTCTAAATATGAGTACACTGTCGCTGTCTTTAGACACACTAGAAGAGGGCATCGGATCCCATTACAGATAGTTGTGAGCCACCATGTGGTTGCTGGGATTTGAACTCAGGACCTTCGAAAGAGCAGTCAGTGCTCTTAACCGCTGAGCCATCTCTCCAGTCCCGGTACCTGCTTCCTCCAAAGGGAGTTGAGGGCCATGTGCACCTGCACCTGATACTTACGGACACTTGGCTCCTGAAGGAAACTGACGGCTGTTTGCTTTCAGGGAGACTTCCTAGTGGGGTACTTGCCCACTGAAGTAGGGATCATCTTGCCAAGGTCATGGACTCTCATGCAACATCTGCCTCCAGACAACCGTTGTCCTGGGATGGGGGTGGGGTGCACATGAAGACAGGGTGGGATGTAGGGAAGGTGGATGACGGTGTATATTCTGACATGCCCATTTTGTCTGTGCCCAAAGAGATGGTCCTTAACTCCACCAAGGGCTGGGCATACGGAAAGGGGATGCTAGGTATCTTATCTTCAAAGCTGAGGATGAAGCTTACACATTCCCAAGAGCTGGAGTACTCCGTGTAAGCTGGGTTTGCTGTGTCAGGCCTCCTGGGAACTGTGCGCACACTTGCAGGGGCTCACTGATCTGTTTTTCCATAATTTTTTAAAAATTCACAACATTATATCCCAATTGAAGTCCCCCTCCCAGTCCCACTCTTGCAAATTCCTTCCTCCATTATCTCCTTTTCTTCTCTCAGAGAAGGTGCAAGCCCCACTTGGGTACCACCCCATCTTGGGACATCTAGTCCCAAGAGGACTAAGTACATCTTCTTCCACTGAGACCTATTCAGGCAGTCCAGGTACGGGAAGCGGGTCCAGTGGCAGGCAACAGAGACAGAGATAGATAGCCCCTGTTCCAACTGTTAGGGGACCTATATAAAGACCAAGCTGCACATCTGCTACAAATGGGGGTGGGAGGGGGGAAACAAAGTTCAACCCCTGAGTGCTCTTTGGTTGTGGTTTAGTCTCCTTGAGCCCCACAGACCCAGGTTAGTTGACTCTGTAGGTCTTCTTGTGGTGTCTTTGCCCCCTCCGGCTTGCTTAATTCTACCCTTCTCTTCCACAAGACTCCCTAAGCTCTGCCTTATGTATGGCTGTGGGTCTCTGCATCTGTTATCATCTGCTGCTGGGCGAAACCTCTCGGGAGACAGTTAGGCTAGGCTCCTGTTTGCAAACATAGCAGACTGTCATTAATAATGTCCAGAGTTGGCTCTTTCCCATGGCGTGGGTCTCACGTTGTGGCACTCCTTCAAGTTGGCCGTTCCCTCAGTCTCTGCTCCATCATTTATCCCTGTGCACCTTGGAAGCAGGTCAGATTTTGGGTTGAAGGTTGTGCAGATGCGTTGATGCCCCCTCCTTCCTGCCTGGCTAGCTCACCGATCTTTACTTTTACTTACTCTGTGTGGGTCACTGCCTGGGTCGGCTCCTATCCCTTCCTGGCAGTTTCTTGGCTTTCTCTTCTTCACACCCAAAAGGGGACGTGCTGGGCTCGATCAAAGATTGAACATCTCACTTGGGGTGTGGTAGCACACACGAATTTGCTTTTAATCCCAGCAGAAGCAGGTGGATCTCAGTGGTTCGAGGCCAGCCAGAGCCACACAGGGAGATAGCATCTTGAAAGGGAGTGAGATTAGAAGTTTAATCTTTGGCAACCCTGCCTGTTCCCAATCTGTCCTGAGGCAGGTAGGAGGCAGGGCCATGTCTTCCTCTGCTTCAAGATGTGGAGACCCCATCAGGTCCTCCTGAGGGTCCCCAGAGACCACAGGCAACCCCTTCACCTTGTGGAGGCCTCGAGGCTGTGTCCCTCTCCCCCAACCTCCACCCCTGCCCCCACCCCCAGCACCTCATCCAATACTGCAATTCTAACAGGTGACTCTTTTCCTTGGTAGCAAGCACACGGTCCTGACCCCAAAGGAAGAAGAGTCTCTGCAATGCCAAGGAAGAACCAGAAGCAAGATGGCTGCCCAGAAACTTGACTCCCTGGTGAAGCACTGCCTTATCCCCCTGAGAGAGTACTTCAAGTATTTTTCTCAGAGCTCACTTCCTCTTTAGAAATGAGTCACCCCACGATGAAAGTCTTTCCTAGAACCATGGCAGTCCTTCTTCCTATGGCATTTTCCCTCTGCAGAGCTTTCTCTGGTTGGCTTGCCAGCCTTTGGGGTTCTCCCTCCTGTTTTGAGTCCCCAGGATGCAGATGCCCCTGTGCAGCTCACTGTGGGGAGTGGGAGGTACCCATGGCTGTGGACATCCTGATGGGATAACCTGCCATGCTTCTCTGAAACTGTGTGTACCTGTTGTGAAGTTTTTCAAATATATCATAGGATTGTTACTGGTAGTGTTCTGGTGTGGTGTGTGAGACTACTATGTCACAGTGGTGACACTCGCCATAGACCCTGAATTCCTGCCGCCCTGCCACTTGCTATTTGCTTTGAGGTTTGAACCCACTCACCTTCCCTGTTGCTTCACAGAACACCCCAGCCCATTGCTGAAGCGTATACCTGGGGAGCAGACCATGTGCCTGCTGGGTTGTCCTAACACAATGGGAGATGTTCCAATGAAGCTAAATCCATTGGGAAGTGTGGACTGGTCAGTTTTGAAGTATATAGTGAATTCTGATTAGCCATAACCTCCCCACCCTCCAACATACATGTGTGCACATGTATACATATATACATACATACACACACACACACCTTGGATCTAGATCCCAGCCATTAAAGAAACTCAAACTGGCTGGGCATCATAGCTGGGGCTCAGGACCCACTGGAGTCATGTTGGCTCTGGGCTCTGAAAGGAAGCTGGGTTAAGGTTGGACCCTGAAGTATGAGAGGTCAGTAGATATCTGAGTCTCAAGCAATCTGGGGCCAGTATAGTGGGTGGTTCAGTGTACACATGCTCTCAAGCCTAATGACGTGAGTTTGATTCTTAGAACCCACTCCTGTGAGTCATCTGCTCTCCACATGTGTGGTGCCACGTGTGAGCAAGATATGGGAATCCTGCTTAGGCCAGGGTCTACCCACTCCATGGGCCTGATACGGCAGCAGAAGCAGCAAGCATGAGCCCACGACCACCACTGACCAGACAGGTGGCAAGATCTCTGCATGGAGTGGCAGCTGCTTTTATCCCAGGCTATGACACTATGTGTTCCCATCCATCATTGCTCTCTCTCTCTCTTTCTCTCTCTCTCTCTCCTTTGATTTCTCTGGCTGTCCTAGAACTCCCTCTTTAGACCAGGAACTCACTCTAGACCAGGCTGGCCTCAAACTCAGAGGAGATCTGCCTGCCTCTGCCTCCCAAGTGCTGGGATTAAATGTGTATGTCAAAAAACACGTGGCTTTTGGTTTGCCTTAAAATACTGTACAAGCAGAGCATGGTGGTGTATGCCTGTGATCCCAGCACTAGGGAGGCAGAGGCAAGAGGATTGAAAACTGGAGGCCAGCCTGGAGTGATCCTGATAGGCTCTGCCCCACAGTTGCCTGGCAACGGGCTGGTAGGACTGACTCACTATAAAAGGGGCTGCTTGCCCCCTCCTCACTCTTACTCTCTTTGTCCTTTCTCTCCCCATTCCCCTCCCCCATCTCTCTCTCCACATGTCCCTAACTGTTGACTCTTTTTTTCTCTTCTCTCTTCTTCTCTTTCCCCCCCTCCCCCCTGCCTTTCTTTGTCTCTACTCCCTAAACTCCCCTTCCTATGCCCTAAATAAAATCTATTCCATACTATATCCGTTGTATGGCTGGTCCATCATGGAAGGGGTGTTTCAGCATGGACCCGCAGGGGCACCCCCTTCCACCTCACCATACCGCGCCTCTACCAAACATATCCTGATTCTCTTTATAAAACACAACAGATCCTGTCTCCAAGCCAAATGAAAGCACGAGTCTGTATCTGTGATCCGTGCAGTTCAGGGCGTGCATAACTCATGGGGAATACTTAGTATCTTCTCCCCGCCCCCAGACAGGGTTTCTCTGTGTAGCCCTGGCTGTCCTGGAACTCACTCTGTAGACCAGGCTGGCCCCAAACTCAGAAATCCGCCTGCCTCTGCCTCCCAAGTGCTGGGATTAAAGGCGTGCACCACCTCTGCCCGACAGAATACTTAGTATCTTACAGCAATGGTTCTCAGCCTCTGGACCACTGCAACCCTTTAATACATACAGTTCCTCGTGTTGTGCCGACTCTCAACCATAAAATTGGTTTTTTTTTTGTTACTACTTCATAACTGTAATTATGTTACTGTTATGACTTGTGATGTAAACATCTATGTTTTTTTTTTCCTGATGGTCTTTGGTGACCCCTGTAAACAAATTATTCAATCCCAAAGGGGTGGCAATTACAGGTTGAGAACCACTCTTCCACCACTGTTGGGTAACTTACTTGGTGGTGCCTAATTTCCAAGAAGCAAAGGTGAGATTTGAACCCAGCCATGCATTTGCCACTGTCTCCTGCCTTGATAGCCGGGTCTCCCACGGGCTCCTCCCCCACATCTACCCAGCTCTGCCTAGAGTCCACTTCTAGCCAAGATGTGAATCACTTCCTTGCTGTACTAAGAAGACCCCTTTGTTTAGCAGCATTTGGCTTTCTGGGATCCCAGATGTTGCAGAGGAGTGCAGGGCACCCATTTTTCCAGAGCTCCAGTCCCTGCCCCTTTGCCAGCCATAGCATGGTCCGGATCTGCCATAAAAGCCCCTTCAACCTTTGCTCCCTTCTGTCTGCCTGGAGGAACTACTGGGTGAGGATCAGTCAGCCAGGTAGACACAAGGCAAGAAGTGGCATAAGTGTCAGCCAATGGGGGCGCTGTTCAGGCCCCTGGGCATCAGTGATAGGCCCAGATGGTGATGCCTATCCAGAGAAGCCCCGAGATTAGTGCCGGGTTGTTCTGTGACCGGACTGGGGAGCCTATGGCCAGGGGTGCTGGAACATAGGGCATGGTGCTACCCTACCGGCTCCATGTGCCCACTGATGCTAAGGTGACTTCCCAACACGGCCTTCTGCTGAGTTCTCCGTTGCTGCCGACCTAGCGAGGAGATGAGTGAGTGCGAGGAACTAACCCTGATGTGATGTGGTACCTAGCCTCTGGGTCCACTCATTGGATTATCTCTGCCAGAGCCCAGGGGTCAAGTTCTGATAACTTCTGTTTTTCCTAGCACACAAAGAAGATAGCCCCTCTCCCTACAGGAGGGCCTCCAAACTCGGCAGCTCTGGTCACCACCTCTGTTTGTCTCTTCTGTTCTCCTGTGCTTACCCTGGCTTGCTCCCTGTTGTGGATAGCCAAAAGCCAGAGATTTTTGGTTCCTGTCTTCCTTCCTCCCTCCGTCCCTCCGTCCCTCCCTCCCTTCTCTTTTCCTTCTTCTTCTTCTTCCTCTTCCTCCTCTTCCTTTTCTTTTTCAGGACAGGAAAGCCCTGCCCCGTGTAGCCCTGGTTGTCCTAGAACTCACTCTGTAGACCAGGCTAGCCTCAAACTCAAGAGATCCACCTGCCTGCCTTCCCCTGGTCTCCGCATTCCCAATTCACTGGCAGATGGGGCGGCGGGGGGTGGGGTGGGGAGCATGAAATAGCGTGAGGAGCACATCCTTAAAGGCCCAGACACAGACTCAGCACCTATGAACCCTTAGGCCTCTCCCAAAGTGAGTGTCAGAGAGCACGAGGTTGGAAACGGGATTGCCAAGTCTGGCTGGCTTCGGAGGAGAAAATGGAAACGTCATCCTGTGTCCCACAACTTTATCCCTCACCAAGCCTTCGAAGTTGGGCGATGGGAGAGCTGGACCTGAGCGGAGCCCCGTCTTCTCCCGTTCTTCCTCCTGGTGGCCCCCTCTCTCCTCCCACCTGCCCTGGCTTTCACTTTTTAATTCCTAGTCGTTACGTTTTCCGCTCATCTACCGTATTTGGTTAACCCAAGTCCGGGCTTCTACAAGACAGGGCGGGACACCGGGCTCTAGAAGAGAGACGCAGCGACCAGGCCGGGAATGTTCTGGGCAGCGCTGGGGACCAGCGGCTGAGTATCGTGTCTTCCTACCTGCACCCTAAGCCGCTGTCCCCAGCCTTTCGGCTTTTGCGCTCGCCGGGATCCACAAACCACCCCACACCCTCGCACCTGTAACTCACGCCTATGTCCCCGAGCCTGCCCAGCAGCGGACTGGGCTGCTCTCCGGAGCCGGAGGGCGGAGGCTGAGCTCCCCGCCCCTTCCCGCCCCTAGGATGTGGCGGGAGGGACGGACCGAGGGCGGGGATCCTGGCTGTGCCTAATCGGTCAAGCGCGCAGCGCTAGCTAGCTCATTTACAGCCGCTCTCCTGCCACCGAAGCCTCAACAATCCCAGATTTCCGCGCCCCTAGTCCTGGAAGTCCTCCCCCCCCCAGTTCTCCGTGACCCCCGAGAGCTCCAGAACCCCAGCAGCTCCAGCTCTCCGCGCTCCGAGGTCCAGCACCCCGGAGTCTGCGCTCGCACCATGCAGCTAAAGTGAGTCCGGTCGCGGTTGTGTCCCGTGGGTGGGGGGGAGTGGGGTCGGGGAGCCGGGGACCCACCCGAACTAGGGCTGAGAGCGCTCGACCGTAGCGTAGCGGCCGGATACCGGCGCAGATGTGCCCGGTTCCCGACGGGTAGCGGCCACACCTGGACCTGCCGGCCTGGACGGCAGGGGGCGGCGCAGGGCTAACCTGCTGCACCCACGGACCAGAGGACCGGGCGCGTGGGCGGCTTGTAGGAGGAGGAAGGGCAAGAGCAGGGACTGAAGGTGAAGACTCACGCCGCCCTGGGCACTGGCTTAGCCGCCGCCCTTCTCCCTGTTGATTTCCCAGAACGGGAGGATGTGTGTTACCTCAAAGGCCAGCTGATACCCAGTGCATGGGGACAGGGCACCTCCTTGTACACTTGACTTCCCTGGCAGATCTAGACTGGGCAGGGGGAAGTGGGAGGTGTGTGTGTGTGTGTGTGTGTGTGTGTGTGTGTGTGACAGTTTTGCATTCTCTCAGGCACTTGTACGGTGGACACTCGGTCTCCACTAGCTATGGTGAGGACTTCAGTCCACGAGTGAGAGTCTCCAGGGAGAGAAAAGGCTACGGAGTGCCTAATGGCCAGTAGCTGGCTTGAGTTTGTGGTTTGCCCACTAACTATTCCTGCCGGTTCTCTCTCTCTCTCTCTCTCTCTCTCTCTCTCTCTCTCTCTCTCTCTCTCTCTCTCTCTGTGTGTGTGTGTGTGTGTGTGTGTGTGTGTGGCTCCCCAACGGTTTCTCTTGAGACAATCTTCTGAGAATTTCAGGGCTGCTGTTGAGAGAGAGTGAGGTGAGGTTTCAGGAATTTTTTTTTTCAAGACAGGGTTTCTCTGTATAGCCCCGGCTGTCCTGGAACTCACTCTGTAGACCAGGCTGGCCTCGAACTCAGAAATCTGCTTGTCTCTGCCTCCCAAGGGCTGGAATTAAAGGCATGGGCCACCACTGCCCAGCAAGGTTTCAGATGTTAAAGGTGTGTGGGCAACTGTGAAGTGTCTGATGATCTGCTGCAGGGTCTCAGCCCCTATAGAGAGTCTCCATAGAACAGATGGCCTTGGGAGACTGAGCAAGCTCTGGCTAGAGCATCCAAGGCTGCTTTAGAGTAGGGTGAAGTGCCCCCCTTCCCACTACCCTTCTTCCCCTCCCCCTCACTCCCACCACCCACCAGGCCTCTAAGAGGAGGTGGTTAGGCTGAGCTACACAGGACACAGACTTTTGTGTATGACCAAGGGTCTGGGACAGGGTGACTCTCCGAGTTTGGTTTCAGATGGTACTAGCCCTCTCCTACCTCCTTTGGGGCCATCAGGTATCTCCATCTCCTTCCGACTGCAGCTTGTATCCATCCCTCTACAGACGGTTAGGTCGCAGGGAAGGGGGCACAGACCTCAAAGCCAGGGCTCTCAGAACCCTTGCTCCTCATACAAATCAACTGACCTTCTGGGTTTGGGAGCTGTCAGGGGATGTGTGTGTGTGTGTGTGTGTGTGTGTGTGTGTGTGTGTGTGTTTTGGGGCTGGGATGTGTATGGTCCTGGTTGGATTCTCTGAGGTCCTCTTCCGAAGGAGTTCGCGTTTTTCTCCTAGGTGTCGATATTTTGTGTCCTCGGGAACCAGACAGCCTGTTTGGAAGAGGCACCATCTTTCTAGAGGGTTCTTTTCCGGTCCTGGTCTGCTCTTGCTGCTGTTTGGCAGTCTCTGTGCTGGTAAGTTCGGATGCTTCATGCTGTGTGGAGCATAGATGCCGCACATTAGGGAAGCCCTGCCCACTGTCCCTACAGCCTCCCCGGAGGCCCACTGGAGAAAGCTGGATCCCCATACCTAGGCTGATAGGTAGATTTGGCGGTCAGAAAGGGAAGTGGTTTTTTCTAAACTTTAGACTTCTCTTTGCATTTCTTGCTTGGGGTCAGTGGAATGCCCCTCCTGGTCTCTCTGTGTGGTGAAATCATGAAAGCCACTTTTGAAGAGAGCTAGGAGTGAGACCCTGCCAAAGCTAGGGAGGGAGCTAGCCTTGGCACTAGGTGGAAGCTCATGCCTAAGCTCCTGAGGTTGCTACAAGACACTCGTGGGCTCTCCTAGTGAACCTTAGTAATGAATTCCTTTCTTGCCTTGGTGGGTTAGGACAGTATAGATGCTTGAATACATTGTATCCCTTTTGAACCTCTGCAGAGGCTGAAGTTAAGGAAGTCCATGCAATGGTGGGCAGTGATGTGGAGCTCAGCTGCATTGAGTCCCAAAGGCGCCATTTCAACTTGAACGATCTGTATGTCTATTGGCAAATCGTCGATAACCAAAGCACTGTGGTGACTTATTACCTGCCTAACGAGCCAGGGATGCATGTGGATAGTTCCTACAAGAACAGGGCCCATCTGTCACTGGACCGCATGAAGCAGGGTGATTTCTCTCTGTACCTGCAGAATGTCAACCCTCAGGATACCCAGGAGTTCAAGTGCTTGGTATTTACAAAGTCCACAGAGTTAAGCAAGGTTGTGGAAGAGGTGGTCAGGCTGCGTGTGGCAGGTAAGACTCTCAAAGCAGAGATTGGCTTTGCCCAGCATGTTGCTCTGGAAAAGTCCTGAAGAAACCCCAGTGTGGACTGTCTCAGTGGTGGGCTTCTATGCATCCATGGGGCTCTGATCATCATCATCTTTTTTTTTTAAGATTTATTCATTTATTATATATAAGTACACTGTAGCTGTCTTCAGAAGAGGGTATCAGATCCCATGACAGATGGTTGTGCGCTCAAGGGTTAGGGTTAGGGTTAGGGTTAACCATGTGGTTGCTGGGATTTGAACTCAGGACCTCTGGAAGAGCTGCCAGTGCTCTTAACCACTGAGCCATCTCTCCAGCCCAGAGCTCTGATCTTAACAGAGTCCAAACTCAAGGCCCCCTGGTTTCAGAGAACTGCCCATTTAGCCATCTTTGTCATCTTCAGGTGGCTAACTGAACTGGAAGTAGATGGTGAGAACTGAGTTAATAGGGGAGTGTGGGGTGGGGTGATGGCTCATTAGGGAGAGTGCTTACGCCAGGACCTTTGTTCAATCCCACCCTCCGCCTAAAGTAGGCCATAGTAGCATGTGTTTGTAGGTCTAACACTATGGAGGCAGATAGGTGGACCTTTAGGGCTCGCTGGTTAGCTAGCCTAGCCTACTGAGCTTTGGGCCAGTCAAAGATCCTGTACCCCAAAGCAAGATGGTCAGCTTTTGTGGAGCAACACTAGAGGTTATACTTTTTTTTTTAAAGATTTACTTATTTTTATTTATGTATATGGGTACACTGTAGCTATAGATGGTTGTGAGCCATCATGTGGTTGCTGGGAATTGAATTCAGGCCCCTCTCGCTCTGGCTCTGCTCCCTCTGGCCAAAGATTTTATTTATTATTCAGTGTAAGTACACTGAAGCTGCCTTCAGACACACCAGAAGAGGGCGTCAGATCTCATTACGGATGGTTGTGAGCCACCGTGTGGTGGCTGGGATTTGAACTCAGGACCTTCGGAAGAGCAGTCAGTGCTCTTAACCGATGAGCTATCTCTCGAGCCCCGGGGTTCTATTCTTACGCATGGGCACGGGCAGCCCTCCCTAGCCAGCTGTTCTCAAATGTGTGTGCGCGCAAGGAGTAAAGGATGCTGGAAATCTAAATGAGGTTGGACCTTAGGGGAATGCTTATAATCCACCAAGGATTTAGGGCTACTTAGTGGGAAGGCAGATGTGTGTCCAGTGAGGAAAACTAGCCCCACATGAGGGAGCAGGAGTTTGGAGTGGGAGCTGTCGCTACCCATCAGGCTCAGTGTCCCTCTCTCCATCCCCACTCCTGTTAGCTACAGTAATTACTTTTCCAGCTCTATAACCAAGATCCCCGATACATACAACAAAGGGATAGAGATGTCCCATCACAATTGTTTCAGACCATCCTGGAGGGACAGGCATGTCAGGACAAGACCAGATGGTGGCAGGAACGTGTGGCAGAGTCTGCTTAGCACACAGCAAGCCAGGATTCCGGGGGGGGGGGGGAAGCCAGGCTGGCTCTTAGCTCTTTTTCCTTTCCTTTGAAACATTTATGTGTATGGGGGTTTCGGCTGCATGCGTGTCTGTATACTATGCGCGCGCTTGGTGGCCACAGCGAGTCTAATCTAGTGGGACTGGAGTTACAGATGGTTGTGAGCGTCCATGGGGGTGCTAGGAATCAAACCCAAGACCTCTGGAAGAGCAGCCAGTGTTCTGAACCATTCCTTCTAACACTCCCCTCCTGCCCCCATTTTCTCTCCTTATCCATTCTCCCAATGCATGGTGGGAGTTAATTCAGTTAGTCCCCTAGACCTCCTTATAGACAAGCATCGGGAACAGATGGGTTTTGGTCCAATCAAATTGGCAGTGAAGATTTAGCCATCTATATCTATGGGGCATTTCAGCTTTGTTTTAGTCAGACATCCCCACTGGTCAAGCCTCCCTCACCGTTGCCTCCTTTCCCTGCAGCGAACTTCAGTACGCCTGTCATCAGCACCTCTGGTAGCTCCGACCCCGGCCAGGAACGTACCTACACCTGCATGTCCAAGAATGGCTACCCAGAGCCCAACCTGTATTGGATCAACACAACAGACAATAGCCTAATAGACAGGACTCTGCAGAATAACACTGTCTACGTGAACGAGTGGGGCCTGTACGACGTAATGAGCACCTTAAGGATCCCTTGGACACTTTATGGGGATGTTATGTGCTGTGTAGAGAATGTGGCCCTCCACCAGAACATCACAAGCATCAGCCAGGCAGGTAAGGCCCAGGCTGGGGCGTAGGGACTCTGGGAGCATCCAGGTTGTAGGTTAGGGGAGGTTCAGAGTCATAAACAGACTCCTTACAGATGATCCCTATCAGAGGCAACAAGGGAGGCTCTTGGATTCTGGAGGCAGGGACAGTGATTGCGGCTCAGGAACTCCAGGCAAATGATGACCATGCCTGTCACCCACAGCAGCGAACAGCGGATTCTTTTTTTTTTTAAGATTTATTTTATGTACATGAGTACATTGTCGCTGTCTTCAGACACACCAGAAGGGGGCGTCAGACCTCGTGACAGAGGGTTGTGAGCTACCATGTGGTTGCTGGGAGATGAACTCTGGAAGAGCAGTCAGTGCTCTTAACCACTGAGCTATCTCTCCAGCCCCGCCCCACCCCCCCAGCAGCTGACTCTTGAGCTCTTTAGCCAGTGAGAGCTGAGGATGTCCAGGGCCCGGTGCTCCTCAGCAGCCACAGAACTTGATCAGGATGGGGAGGAGGCCATACTGGGACACTTCCCCACTCCCATCCCACCCAAGGGAATTCAGCTATAGAACACAAAGACATGACCCTCCCCAGAGGCCATAGCTGTCCCAGTCTAGGTAAGGAACTAGCCGAGCGGTGGTGGTGGTGCACGCCTTTAATCCCAGCACTTGGGAGGCAGAGGCAGGTGGATTTCTGAGTTCGAGGCCAGCCTGGTCTACAGAGTGAGTTCCAGGACAGCCAGGGCTACACAGAGAAACCTTGTCTAGAAAAACCAAAAAAAAAAAAAAAAAAAAAAAAGAATAGGTAAGGGACCAAGCCAGTCACCAGATATTAAAAGAATGATCGTATTAATAAGAAGTAGCTCAAATAGGTGACCCGCAGAGGGAGAATGCCAGGAGGAGGAGCTTGGAAGCTGGGGTGCTGTGGGGTGGTAAATAGCTGTCTTCTTTGGGATCGGTAATGGTACTGGCATTCTTAGTGGGCACCAGTGTGTTGTACAAGCATCAAAGAGCATCACCCCCCACCCCCCGAAGAGCCTATATTTCTTACATACATTCCCTTGTAAGCCTGGGGAACAGTGTGTCCAATTCTCATAATGGGACAGGGGACCTTTGCCTGAAAGAGCACCCATATACCAGCCTGAGATTTTACAACTCCCACAGTGATAATAGGAGGCCTTTTGTTTTGTTTGTTTTTGTTTTTTGTTTTGTTTTTCGAGACAGGGTTTCTCTGTGTAGCCTTGGCTGTCCTGGAACTCACTCTGTAGACTAGGCTGGCCTCGAACTCAGAAATCCACCTGCCTCTGCCTCCCAAGTGCTGGGATCAAAGGCATGAGCCAACAGGGTCTCATGTAGCCTAGGCTGGCCTCAAACTCACTGTATAGGCAAGGTGACCTTGAACTCCCGAACTCTGCCTCCACCTCTGGAGTGTTGGAATTACAAGCGTGTGTCCATCTGCCCGTCCGTCTGGCCATGCTTAACCCTAACCCTAACCCTAACCCTAACCCTAACCCTAACCCTAACCCTGAACCCGGGGCTTGATATGTGCTAAGTAAGCACCGTGCTCTCTGAGCCCCACCCCCAGCCCAGTTTCTCTTTCCTGCAGATAGTCTCACTGGAAACAACGACGGGATCACAAAGAACCCAGAGGAAACCCCCAAGGAGGGGACAACCCTCGTCTCCGTCCTCACTGTACTATTGGTGGCTGTGGTTGTCACTCTCCTCATCATCACTGTGTACAGATACCGGTGTCCCCGCCGAAGCTATACAGGTTTGCGTGAGACTCGTTGTTGACCGTTTCCTATGGCTGCATTGGTTTCCACAGCTTCCTACACTTTTTTTGAGAAGATTTCATTTAAGATCCAATTTTAAAGTCGGCCAGTGGTGGCGCACGCCTTTAATCCCAGCACTTGGGAGGCAGAGACAGGCAGATTTCTGAGTTCGAGGCCAGCCTGGTCTACAGAGTGAGCTCCAGGACAGCCAGGGCTACACAGAGAAACCCTGTCTCGAAAAAAAAAATCCAATTTTGAAAGCATAAGCATGCTTAGCAACCGCCCGAATCCTCCCAGAAGAGGGTTAGGCCCTCTATTTTTCAAAAAAGATTTATTTATTTATTATATGTAAGTACACGATAGCTGTCTTCAGACACCTCAGAAGAGGGCGTCAGATCTCATTATGGATGGTTGTGAGCTGCCATGTGGTTGCTGGGATTTGAACTCAGCAGTCAGTGCTCTGAACTGCTGAGCTATCTCTCCAGCTCCCAACTCTCCATTTTCAATAGAACCAAGCTAGTGGTGAGATCACATGGTCCCAGGCTCAAGGGGATGATGGAGCCTAGATCCAGAGGTGGGACAGATGAGCTGGGTAGCGCTGAGCCTTTAAAGGCACAGGCTCACACTTAACTCCCAGAAGGACAGTTCCCAGAGATGGAATATATAGTACATTTCTATGGATGCTGTTCTAAGTTATGGGCAAGTATATTCCTGGAATCTTGTGCATTCCAAGGACAGGCCCAGAAAGTGCCAGAGTCACCACATCCTACACATGGGCCACAGTATAGGCTTTATGGCCAGAAAGTCTAGAAATGCTAGAAGGACTCATGACCAAGAAGGAAGTTGGGGAGGAAAGAGTTTACACAGCTTACACTTCCACATTGCTGTTTATCACCAAAGGAAGGCAGGACTGGAACTCACACAGGTAGGAACCTGGAGGCAGGAGCTAACGAAGAAGCCATGGAGGGATGCTGCTTACTGGCTTGCTTCCCCTGGCTTGCTCAGCTTGCTTTCTTATAGAACCCAGAACCATCAGCCCAGGGATGGCACCACCCACCATGGGCCCTCCCACCCTTGATCACTAATTGAGAAAATGCCTTACAGCTGGATCTCATGGGCGCCTTTCCTCAAGGGGGGCTCCTCTCTCTGTGATAACTCCAGCTTGTGTCAAGTTGACACACAAAACCCAGCCAGGACAACCGCTGAGCCCGCTCTCCATCCCTGACACCAAGTATCTTAAAATACTCCCTGCACACTTACTCCTTGAAATCCATCTTCCCTTCAAAGCAAGGCTTTCTGGGGAGCCCCTCCCTGTGGGAGCCCCGGGGAAGATGGGAGACAGAAGGGATGATGCTACTGTGAGCCCACCCTCCATCAATGCCTGAACTTCTCTGCTTTGATCCACAGGACCCAGGACTGTTCAACTTGAACCCACAGGTGAGTGTGCCTGCGGGGAGAAGCGGGTTGGCTGAGCTGTCATGACCTTTCAGACCTTTGGTTGGTAGTTTCCCTGTACTCGAGGATTCCAGAGATGCAGAAACCCTGTCCTGTGATGGAAACTTCTGGACCCTGCACAGCAGACAGCCTGTCCTAGGTCCCTGGGCCCCTCCTGCCTCTTCTCTGCAGAACCCCATAGACTCCTCTGTGACTCTGGCAGCCCAGAGTTATGTTGTTGGTGGTGTAGCCTCTATAGTTTCAAGAACGGCGGCGGGTGGATTCTGTAATCTCCAGAGGTGTGGATTCATATCCCGATTTTGGAAAAACATCCACAGAGGTATTGGTTGACCACCGGGAGATATCCCCGCTGGCTTTAATTAATTGTACTACCTCAAAGTGACTGTGCCTTCCTGAACCCTGGCTCTCCCATGGTTAGAGATGGTAGTGTGTGTGGTCCCCTGGGTGCAGCGAGGCCTGTTTGCTGACACCCACCACTCCACTCCAGACTAGACACAAGCTAGTATCAGGCCACTTGGGAGCCTGAGTTCTGGGCCACCTGGTCCTCACCCAGTCATGTGACTGCGATAGCAGCCGCTTCTGGGTTTTTAGCCCCTTTTCCCTCACCAGTCCCAGGAAGAATCATTTGTCTCCAAAAATTAAAACAGAGCCTGGTTCAGCAGCTCGAGCTTGCCCGAGACGGCCATGCGGGGAGGCAAGGCCTATCTTCACCTTCCTCTCTTTTCCCAAGACCACGCCTGACAGGACCCTGTCCAGGCTGTGGCCAGGGTTTCTGTGAGATGCCACCAGGTGGATGTCAGACACAGCTTCAGAGTGGACTCCCACAAGCAGCCTGGTGACAGAGGAGGACAATGGGCTGGGACGGAGGCCAGGAATCCCTGCAAGGCACAGAGGCGTGATCCCGGAAACCCGCGGGAGATCTCTCCAGTGGGCAGCAGCAGCACCAACATTATCAGAATATGGAACCTCCAGTGAGTCAGTACAGAGGAGAGCGGCTTGTGCGGTCATCCTTCCCCGACACGTGACTCAGTCCCGGGAGCTTTGAAAAAGGGCATTTGAGCCACTCTGGAAGCACCTACAGATTCTACTGGAAACATTCCCTGCTAGGGTCCTTCAGTCGGGGTGAAAACCTGACTTTATTTTCCATCTCAAGCTACTTGGGCCTCCTAGAGGATACATGGGGTTTTGTCTACAGAAAACCTGCTGCCGGCTGACCGTGGTTAGGCTCAGAGGTTTGGGGCATTCGGCTTCATGATATCCATGGGACATACTTCAAAGCAAAATATGTCCCAGGTGCCCCATAACGGGTGCTTCTCCCTCAAGCCTGACTTCCTGTGGAGACAGAGGCTTCCTGAAAGCCTTGAGCTCTTTCAGATTGAACAGAAAACCAGAAAACGGGGAGGGCAGCCCCATCCAGTCTCAGCAGCCCGTGAAGACCTCAACTCCAGCCTCCCGGGTCTCCATGTTGTCAGCCAGAATAGAGCTAGTTGTTTTGTTTCTAGATGGTTCTGCAATGTTGGCTGCTTGGAAACCTAAGTATGCAAGTGCAAGCTTCAGGTTGACGCAGTAGGGGGCATGGACTCCCCGATGGAACCCAGCGTCTGACCCTAGTTGAGGGCAAGCTCCTTCCCACCCAGAGACCTGGAAATTCTGGACAGCCAGGGCCTGCCTGCTCTGTGGCTGGGGCTCAGTGCTGACGGATGTGTGAGATCTTAGGAAGGAGGAGTGCAAACCCTGGGCTCAGGCTCCCGGGGATCAATGTTTGCAAGACCTGTCCTTTTTTTTTTTTTTTTTTTTCCTGCCCACATGGACTTATTCTTCACATTGACTTACTCAATGAGTGGAGAGAGCGAGCCGCTTACGTTCTTCCTGTAAACAAAGCATTACTTACCTGTAGAATAGCAACTGTCGTTTATGGGTCTTGAGTCAGCAGCTACAGCAAACAAGCACAAGGAGAGAAGTTGGGGTGCAAGAAGACGGGGTGCAGGGCCCCCAGGATAGATGTGTGGGAATTAGTGGCCACCCCAAGGCCCACAGTTCCAGAACTCAGGGACTCAGGTGGGTCTGTGGCAGCCAGGCAGGAGTACCCTGCCTACTTTAACTTCTCTTGTCAGAGGTAGTTTAGGGTCAGAAAGAGGTCAACCCAGTGAGCCAGCTAGCTGCCTTGGGGTACCAGACACACCGCCCCCCCACCCCTGCTTATATAGGCATTGGGAACCCTTCACAGACCACCGGCTGTACAGTCACTGTCACCTGCTGGTCCCAGCAGGTCCCCACCTTCCCATGGAATCTTGGGAGCATGGCACACACCTCCGTCCCGCCCCACAGCACATCAGCATTCAAGAGACTTGCCCTATCACTAACCAGCCCAGAACCTGTGGTGGTTCTCTATCTGGGTTGTAGATGGGGCATAGCGACTTCTAGAAAACCTGACGAGAGAATAAACATAAGATGGGTTTTCTGCCTTGTGTCTGGTGGCTTGTGTCAGTGTGGCGAGTCTGTCTCCATCAGCCCAGATGTTGCTACCACGATAGGTGGCTCTGTTCCTCGGGGGGTACGAGTCATCACCCATAACAGGGCAGGTTGTTATAGCCCTGACTCGGAAGCCAGAGGTCTCTCCCAGCATCCCATAGAACCCAAAAACTGTCCCAAGGGAGAAGGCCCTGACCTCACTGGTCAGCTAGTAGGTGGACAGGGCAGGTGGCCCCCAGCTGGGACTCATCATCACATTCCGTGCCTCAGTTTCCTCTCTGTGAAGCGAGACCCCTGGTCTGTTCAGGAGAGACCTAGCCTGGCATGACAGTTGTGGCTCTGGAGTGACCAGCCCAGCGTCAAGAGAAGATGGCTCTTCACTGCTGTGGCCTGCTCTGTAGTGGGTCTGGGGATGTTTCAGCTTACCCTCTTACAGAGTGCCCATCCCTGCCAGGGTCCGGCACCGGCTTGACTGCTGGATCTCCCTCCCAGTCTCCAACCTTTTAAACAGAAGACAAGCCCGTGCATCTAATGGGGCAGCAGCCTCTGTGGCAGTCAATCTGGGAATGATTTCATCCTTTGCAGCCCTTTGTCCCACCCACAGATGAGGATGCCAAGAGGCCAATGAGGTGTAGACTTGTGGAGGCTCTGGCTAAAGCCTTCTCGCCCACCCTGAGGCTCCCCAAACTAGAAATTCCCTGAGTCCCCACCCCACCTCTGATCACTGGTAGGGAGTCCCTCCTATACCGGCAAGCGGAGATGAGGCTTCATGCTGTTTAGACTGTCCTTGCCCCAAGACCCCTGACACTCCCTTCAGACATTCCCACCAAGTCAGTCCTCCTGGGAGCTGGTGGATTGTTGGCTTCAAGCAGCACAGTCCAAGCCCAGAACAGAAAGGGCTGCTGATTTCACCATCTTCCTCCCCTTCCCCTCCCAGCAGGCCTCTAAGTCACATGTGGCCACCACACACTGCTTGTCCCCACCTCCCCTTGACAAACAGGAGCTGAAACAATCCCCTACCCCCTCCCCTGATGTCCCTTTCCAGGTCCCAGGCCATGGAGCTCTTTCCAAGGGCCCCACCCAACCTCCGAGGGTTTGAGTAGTAGTTGTAGGGCCTGTTGCATGAGCTGCGGTGGGTAGGAAGCAGGCTCCAGGAACTTATTTCCCAAAGAACTAGCACGCACCGCCTCCCCCCACCCCCCAAATTGAGGCAGCTGTTGAGTTGGGAAGCTGCAGACTTGGGTAAAGACATAAGAAATCTCCACTTTTAGCAATAGGGACTGATATGCATGCAGACACCATTACTCTATACTACTATCCCTCCTAGCCTGGGTTACAGAGTGAGTTTGAGTTCTAGGACAGCTAGGGCTATGCAGAGAGGAGAGACCCTGTCTTACACACACATACACACACACACACACACACACACACACACACACACACACATACACACATATAGTTATATGGTGGTATATATGTATATAGTTACAGCTATATATAGTTATATAGCTATATATATATACATGTTATATAGTTTTATATGTGCATATATATAGTTATATATGTGTATAGGTATAGCTATATAGTTATAATATAGCTATATGTGTATATATATATATATATATATTTTATATATATATATATATATATATAAATCATACTGTGAGACCCCCTCCCAGATAGCTTCTTTTTTTTTTTTAAAGGATTTATTTATTATTATACATAAGTACACTGTAGCTGTCTTCAGACACACCAGAAGAGGATGTCAGGTCTTATTATGGGTGGTTGTAAGCCACCATGTGGTTGCTGGGATTTGAACTCAGGACCTTCAGAAGAGCAGTCAGTGCTCTTGCCTGCTGAGCCATCTCACCAGCCCCCAGATAGCTTCTTTTTTTGTCTTCCTTCCTTCTTTCCCTCCCTCCTTCCTTCCTTCCTTCCTTCCTTCCTTTCTCTCTTCCTCTACCTCCTTCTCCTCCTCCTTGTTTGTTTGATTTCAAGACAGGTTTTCTCTGTGCAACCCTGGCTGTCCTGGAACACTCTATAGACCAGGCTGGCCTTGAACTCAGATCCACTTGCCTCTGTCTCCTGAGTGCTGGGATTAAAGGTGTGTACCATCACTGCCCAGACACAGATGGCTTCTTAAAGAACAGCTAGGCAGAGGTGGCATATGCCTTTGGTTCCAGCACTTAGGAGACAGGCAGTCAGATCTCTGAGTTCAAGGCCAGCCTGGTCTATAGATCCAGTTCCAGGGCAGCCAGGGCTACCCTGAGAAACCCGGTCTTGAAAAACAAAACAAAACAAACAAACAAAAACACTGGCTCAGACCTTCGTAACTTCCTCAAGTTTTCTGGCTTTTTCTTTTTCATTCTTGAAAAACATCCAGACACCATGGGAAACATCCACAATCAACAAGCCTAGCCGTGACACTCTGTTTGCAAGTTGGAGCGGCTGAAGTGATGTCACCTTAATAAAAGAATGTTGAATCCAAACTGCACACGTAATAAATGAATACTGTGTCCTTACTGTTCAATGACAGGGCTCGTTAAGTTCCTCGGTAGACCTCAGAGCAAACACGGACAGAACACAGAGCGCTACCATAACCACGCTTGGGTTTGAACGATGTAGAGCTGGGATTTTTCACCCTGTTACCTCCTTTTCTTATGTCATAAGTAACAACCACAATGTCTATTCTTTAACCATTTCCCTCCTCTCCTTTCTCCCTGTTACAGAATCAGGTGGCCAGCCTGACTCCACAGGGACTTTGAAGACCATCTGGAAACAAATGTGCTTTGGTTTTGAAGTGGGTTGGCCAAATATCATCTGCAGCATGGGACATATACATACACACACACATACACACACACACAAATATACATACACACACACATATATACATATACACATATATATATACATACACACACACACAAATATACATACACACACATATATACATATACACATATATATACATACACATACACACACACACATACACAAAAGCCATTTGTTCTGTACACCAAAACTCAGCATTTTACACTGAACAGGTTTGCTACTGAGTTCATCAACTACTGGTTGAACCCAAGGCACCCATTTTCCTTTTTTTTTTTTAAGATCTATTTTATTTATTTTATGAGTATGAGTACACTGTAGCTGTACAGATAGCTGTGAGCTATCATGTGTGTGGCTGCTGGGAATTGAACTCAGGACTTCTGCCGGCCCCGCTCACCTCCAGCCCAGGTGTTATTCACTGTAGCTGTCTTCAGACGCACCAGAAGAGGGTGTCAGATCTCATTACCGGTGGTTGTGAGTCACCATGTGGTTGCTGGAAATTGAACTCAGGACCTTCAGAAGAGCAGTCAGTGCTCTTACCCGCTGAGCCATCTCCCCAGCCCCCAGCACCCATTTTCCTAATCAACAGTACAGATCTATCCAGACGAGCCTTATCATCTCCACCTGGGGTCATGGCCCCTCTGGGGGTTGAACAACCCTTTCATGAGGATTGAATATCCGATGTCCTATATATCAGATATTTACATTATGATTCATACTAGCAGCATAACTACTAGTTATGAAGTAGCAAGGAAGATAATTTTATGGTTGGGAGGTCACCACAGCTTGAGGAACTGTATTAAAGGGTTACAGCATTAGGGAGGTTGAGAATCGCTGATCTATTGATCACCTATTGGGAACAGGGATTGACAAGTTTTTCTTTAGAGTCTTTTTTTTTTTTTTTTTAAGTTCATGGGTGAGCAGCAGTGAGCGCCCATGATCAGGGAGGCTCAAGCTGACTGAATGTCTCTCCTGAGACCCTCCCTAGTGGCACTTGGGGTGACCAACTGCTTGGAAGCCTGTAGCCACAATCAAGTGTGTGGGTTTGGGTTTTTGTTGTTGTTGTTGTTTTATAAAGACAGGGTTTCTCTGGGTAGCCTTGGCTGTCCTAAAATCACTCTGCAGACCAGGCTGGCCTGGAACTCACAGAGATCCACCTGCCTCTGCCTCCTGAATGCTGGGATTAAAGGTGCACACCCCCACTGCCCCTCTCTGTTTCTTTAGGCTCCTCTAGCAAGAAAGCTCTGTGGACATAGGTGGATCAGAATTCTCCCACCACCTCCTCCAGTAAAACCTCGCAGGGGATCCTAGAGCCAGGCTTTCTGACAAAAATCAGGGGTTTTCATTTATTTAAATGACTAATGGTCTACTTGTGAGTGGTGTTTAAGAAACCATCTGAATGGCGACTTTGGAGGAACCTTGGAACCTGTCTGTCCCATTGACAATGAAAGAGAAAAAGAGAGAAAGGTCTTGGGTCAGGATTGCCCTTTCTCTACCCACAATCCCTAATGCATCTGGACTCACCAAGTGAGGTCCGGCTGTGGGGAGAGGCTGGACTAAGTAGCTGAATTTTTGCATTTGCCCATGGCTCAGTGCCCTGCATCTCTGTTTCTTTAGTCTTTCTTTGGACAGTGTTATCCCTTTGTCTCTCTCCCTACAGACACTTGGGCTCAGGTCTCCTACAGGGACTATGTGCATCCAAGATATTTTGGATGCTGCTGTGCCTCATACCGCTTGGTTTGTTATAAAAGCCACTATCTCTCTCTGTTTAGACACAGGCTCAGACAGGCGCCAGAAGCCCCACTTACTGAGTCTACTGAGCACAAGCTATGTACTGGATCTGCTCTGCTCCAGCAGCACAGAACCAACCCCCGAACCCCAGGTTAAGACATTTCCAATGAGTACAAACCCAACCATGTTCCCAGAGCTGGAGGCCAAGGGAGATGCAGAAAAGGAGGCATATGCCAGCCCATCAGGCCATTGCAGATATCTGAAGCTCCACTGGAGAGATCCCAGAGCCAAATTCACCATGAACAGTGTCAGATCCAGGACAAGGGACTGAGGTGCATATTTTACATAACAAAACAGATCTGGCTTCCACAGGTTCTCCCAGCATCCCTCAGTCTCTATCTGGAATACCCCATCCCCCACCCCTGAACTTTCCAGCCCAGGGGCTGGGCTGCCCTTCCCCCAGAGGGTCCTCCCAATATCATCCAGACATTTTTGTCTCCTCCCTCTCTCTCTCTCTCCACTCATGCCCTCTTCTCTGTGCCCACTTCTCTCTTTCTCTCTCCCACTCCTATCCCTCCTTTCCCCATAGCAACTTTCCTGGCCTTGGTCCTTGGAGCCAGTGAACTCACACACACCTGAGAGCACTTTCTCAATAAACCTGCCTTTAATATAATCTGGCTCAAATAAGTTCATTTCACCGATGGTGGAGGAATAATCTATCAAATGGCTTCTATCTAGGAAGTCTAGAATTTGGGTTCTGCCTCACCCTGGGACTCCATCCACCTACCAGTTCAGAAATTCTTCTAGTGTTAGTCACTTGCAGAAATCCCAGGGAAACAATTAGAATTTAGAATTATCAGCCCTTTACCATCACAGCTGATGGGCAGGATAGGCCCTCCCCCTTCTGGGGAGACAACTGGTTATACAAGCTTCTCGCCTGTGACTTGGCCATGGGTCTGCTGGGACCCAGCTGCCTTTCAGATTGCTAAATGGGGCTCAATATTCATCCAGTGGAAAGTTAGTGGCCCCTTGCTGTTCCAGCAACTGGTCTTAGCCTGCTGGGATCCAGATTCCATCTATCATCAGGATAGAAGGCTCCATGGCACATCCACAGGAACTCTCTTGGCCGCTAGGATAACGATGTCCTCTGACCTCTGCAGGTCCCCTGGCCATAATGGCCAAACCAGGGGCAGGTCAAGGGGCTACACTGAGAATTGGGCAGCAGCAGAACTACACTCTAGAATCTAGAGACCTACCCACTGGTGCTGCAAACATGGAAGTCTGATTTCAGAGCCCTGGTGTGTAATCCTCTTCTTGTTCCCCTGACTTTGGGGTGAGTGGTTTCAGCCATACCTAACATACCACTCTGTTGCTTCCGGAGGCTTCCCTGAAGATGCCACCTTTATTGCCAACACTTGGCACACATTGTGAGGGGCTTAGGGAACACAGGGGACCTGGAACTGAATCTTAAGCTTCGCCCAGCCAGATAGCAGCCCATCTGAGTCTCAGCCCACACCATGGATTATTCCTCCACCATCGGTGAAATGAAC
>NW_022196909.1:42818484-42871610 GCF_008632895.1 Mastomys coucha
ACTGAGGGATGCTGGGAGAACCTGTGGAAGGGTCTGCTCACAACTGGGGCTTGGGAGGGCAGTTTATCCTGTTGATTTTTACATTACTGATATTTCTTACTCGAGGCCACTTTTTAAACCCTCCAGCTTATGACTGCCCTTCTGTAAGGCAAAAGAGATTGCAGACCACCTTCCAGGGCCGTCCGGAGACCCTGTTCCTGCCACCCAGCCCCACCCTCAGAGTTCACGCAAGGTGAAGTCACCTTGAGGCGGCTCCTTTCTACCTTTCCTCTTGATTTACTCAAAGGAAGAGCAAGGACAAGCCCCCAGGAGCCATATGGGGTCCAGATAAACAGCCAAAGTCCCTTGGGGGGGTATGCCCCCTATAAGGAGACAGACATGAATTAGCCTCAGTATGAATTTCAGGCTTGGGATGACGTTGGCTCTTGTGACTACTACAAGTCTGGCTAGAAGAGAATGGCTCAAGAAATGAGAGAGAGCTAGGTTGATCCCCTTACCCACCCTCCCCTGGGCCCACATTTAGCTAACCAGAGCTTAAGGGCTCAAGAGTGGGGGAGGAGTGAAGAAGAGCTAGAGCAGAGTGGATGTCCCTGTGGACCTCTCCCAGGGGTATTGAGTAGGAAGCCTGCCCTCTCCCACCCCTCCTCCTCAGGAGACGACTGGTTCCCTGGGGTCTTTGGCTCAGACCTGGCCGCAAGAGAGCAAAGTACCCAGGCCTTCAGACCCTAAGCTCCTATCCTCTAGACTGGTTGGGGGTTCACAGCCTGGGGCTGGAGGGAGGGGGATTCCCCTTCTGAGAAGGAGCCCTTGGAATGCTGAAGGTCTCCGTCACTTCCAAGTCATTCTCAGGTATACAAACTTGAGTAGAAGTCCTCTCAAATCCCAATTGAGAGTTTCCGAGATACACGATGGGAATACTGGTGGCCATCTAGGGGGCCCGGCCTTCTCTCCTAGGAGGGTCAACTCCTTTTCCCTCCCTGGAGAGACCTGAAGCACGAGAGTAAGAGCTTTATCCCCCCGCCCCCTTGGGATGAGCGGAGCCTGGAAACACAGCCATAGGGCTGGGTCCTCCCTCTCCCCCTATTGGTTCTGTTTAGATACATACCCCTACGCCTTCCAGCTATTTCTTCTTGCAATGTATTCTGGGAATGAGAAGCTGCCATCTTGGAGTTGGTCGGCTTTAGCATCCCTTGTCCACCTATACCACGAACTGTCCTTCAACTTCCAAATAGCAAGATGCATTTATTGACTTTTGAGGCCTTGGGTCTTGAAAGTGGATCGGAACCAGGCTAGGAAATGTAGCTATTAGGGGTCGGAGGGCTCTGGGGGCTGTGGGGGCTGTGGGCGGTGGTACTGAGGCGTTTTGTTTTGTTCTGTGTTTTGTTTTTGGAAACAGGGTTTCTCTGTTGTAGCCCTGGCCGTCCTGAAACTCACTCTGTATACCAGGCTGGCCTCGAACTCAGAAATCTGCCTGCCTCTGTCTCCCAAGTGCTGGGATTTCCCGTCGCCACCACCAACCAGCTGTACTAATGCTTTCTTAGGGCAGAGGGTGCAACCAGGGACGAGAGCACCCCTATTTGTGATACCTCACACAGTAGGAGGAACTGGGCTGAGGGAGGCTTCTGTGGTAGTCTCAAGGGGACCCCCTGGTAGGAACTTCTAAGGCCAAACTGGCCCCAGTGAACTGTGAGCCACCTCCTCACTCCATACTAGGAGCTGCAGCCACCACCATGAGGCTAGACCTCCGGGCTGGTCTAACTCCAGGTCAGCTGCTACTGCTCTGAAAGATGGTTGTCACAGGGTTGCTGAGCTGTGTGGCCTTAAAACCAGCATCGGAGACCTGGAGGGACTTTCCAAGCTGTTGAATGGCCTGTTCTGCTGTAGGAGCTGAGTACCTCATACTTCTGGGGGGTGGGAGGGTCCGTTTAGACCTGCGGGGGGGGCATCCTGATCAGGATTCTCAGCTTTTGTTTCATAACTGGTTGGCTTCTCCATTCATATACCAATTTGAGGAAAGAGGGAAAAACAAAAACAAAAAAAACAAGCTTTCTTTGAGTCAGTGTGATCTGTTCCAGGAAGGGTTATGTCGCAATCTCTACTTTTATCAGTGTTCTGCAGTGACCAGGAGAAAGCAGAAGCAGTTAGCCTGGGCTCTTGGAAGCTGGGATGGTCCAAATAGCACCTGTCAAGATAGGGCAAGCCAGGTGTCTTCTAGCACTCATTATATGATAAGGTCCCCAGCCAAGACAAGAGAAATATGAGACAGTAAGGGCACATAGAAGAACTGCTGTGTATAGGACGAGGTCTGGGTGATGCCTTGGGTACAGGTCAGAGGTCAGTCCCTCCGTGCTGTGGAAGGAGATGGCTGGAATTGTTCTCTTCTTTGAAAAAGTTAGGACAAGGGATCAGAACTAGCATGCTTACGATTCACGAGGCATCTCAGTAAGGACTTCACTGGGGTTTATTAGGGTGGGAAGAGGGCGTACGGTGTGTGTGTGTGTGTGTGTGTGTGTGTGTGTGTGTGTGTGTGCACAGTAGATGTTGAGTTCCTGTCTGCTTCTCTAGCCTGAAAGAGGAAGTGGGCACTTTCGTAGACTCAGGATCTGTGTAGGAGAAGATCTTTCTGCTGAGCCTGCCGGTGTTGCTGGAGCATGGGAGTTTCATTTCCTGAAAAGTCTAAGGGTTCTGAACACAGCAAGGGGCTGGGTATCCCAGAAGACAGACCCTTTGTGAACAGGCAGGTGGTGCCCGTTTGCCTAGCTAGGGGATCCCTGTAAGGGTGATCAGGAAATGGTCAAATGTGTCTTTTTTTTTGGTTTTTTGAGACAGGGTTTCTCTGTATAGCCCTGGCTGGCCTGGAACTCACTATGTAGACCAGGCTGGCCTCGAACTCAGAAATCCACCTGCCTCTGCTTCCCAAGTGCTGGGATTAAAGGTGTGCGCCACCACTGCCGGGCGGTCAAATGTGTCTTAACACTGGCCTGGCAGAGCTGGAATGTACATTCTCTGTGGGAAGCCATGAGGAAAGGTTTACAGACACAGGGCCACTCCTAGATGAGAACCTGGAGTGCCCCTCTTGGGCTGGGATGAGACTGTCCCCACCTTGGGCTCTGGGGAAGATCTATAGAGTAGAAATTCCCCTGTGGGTCCTGGGAACATTGGTACCCATTGCCAGCTGGGACCAACTCCATCCAACAGGGCTCAAGGTGAGTCTTGGCGATGTTCTGAGAGCGTTTGGCACACAGAGATGGGTGAACAAGTTCTTGGCATCTGCCATTCTTGTATCCACTGAACTCAGCCCCCCAGGTGACAGAAAAATGACCGGAGGCTTAGCTTGAAAGCGAGAGACATAGGAAAGCACCCAGGAAGAGCCCCCGCAGAACACAGGTGCTTGGGGCCAAAGACCACCTGCCAAGAGCATCCATCTCTGGAACAGGGGAACACACCATGCCTTAGGTGAGCCGGCACGAGTGGGTTTACCAGTAAGCCTAGCATTAGAAGGCTAGGAAATTATAGCCACTATAAGGCTATTAGGAGATGGAGCAGCTATAATCTCCCAGCAGTTATAGGAGGTCTTGAGAGGGACCAGGCATTAAAATGAAGCTCGTAGCATGTAAGTGCAGCCCAGGCCAAGTGTCCTTCGAGGACCCCACTCTTCTGCTGGGCCCTCCAGGACCCTAAGGACAGTGTGGCAGCACAGACTGTGTCTTTTCCTGAGTGGTCCCATCTTGATGTTCCAGAGAGGGGCGTGAGTCGTTCTGACCACATTTATAATCACAAACGGTTGCCCAGGCAGAGGTCAGCAGGGCTGGATTTAAGGAATCCTGACCTTGATCCAATGCAACCCAGCAAGCGCTGCCAGGGGCATGGTCACTGCACACAGCTTTCCCAGCATGATAACCCTTAAGGAGACGTCAGGAGAAGTGGGTAGAGTCATCCAGACCATGTGATGCTCAGGATGGTCCTGCACCTCCCTGACTCCTCAGCCCATTCCTCCCCCCAACCCCCACCGCACACACATCACTGTAACACTGAGGACAGGGTAGAACCTGACTGGCAGCTCCCAGGTGCCCTCCAGGAGTGTGCTGAATTGTTGGCAGGCACAGCAAATTCTGTTCTCTTTAGTTTGGTTTGGAGAGCAGATTTCCCAGCTCACCCTGCTCCCTGATCTCTGAGGTCCATCAGGGCTGGGGACCCTCCCCAGCTATGCATCTAGGTCCTGGCATGTTCCATTGACCGTAAAGCTACACCTGTCAGGTCCCCTGTCCAACTGGCCAGGGAGTCGTCTTCTTTTTTTTTTTTTTTCGAGACAAGGTTTCTCTGTATAGTCCTGGCTGTCCTGGAACTCACTCTGTAGACCAGGCTGGCCTCAAACTCAGAAATCCGCCTGCCTCTGCCCACCAAGTGCTGGGATTAAAGGTGTGTGCCACCACCACCTGGCTTCCAGGGAATCTTCGAGCCCTCTACTTGGGGCTGTAGGTTAAGTCCATGAATGAACTTTTCATCAGTTCAGTTTAAAAGCCCCATTGGCCCTGAACAGCGTATCATGCCCGTGTTCTTTTGCAAGTAGTCATTTGCTTGGATGACGCCCCAAACGCTATTGTTTTCTCAGGAAACAGCCTTGGGCTCTGGTTACTCAGGCTCTGGGGTTTGGATGAGAGCAACTCACTTGATAAAGAGAATTTTAATCAGTTCGGTTAAAACAACAACAACAAACAAAAACAAAAACAGGCTGGAAAGGTGGCTCAGCAATTATGACCTCTGGTTGCTCTTCCAGAGGACCCGGGTTCAATTCCCAGCGCTCATGTAGCAGCTCACAACTGTCTGTAACTCCAGCTCCAGTGGATCCAACATCTTCACACAGACACACATGCAGGCACAACAGGAATGCACATGAAATAAAAAGAAATAAATAATTAATAAAATCTAAAAAATGACCCCTCCTCAAAAACAACAAAAACCAAAATAAATAAATAAATAAATAAATAAAACAAAAAAAAAACCTACCCACCCAATGTTTTTGTTGAGCTGGAGAGATGGCACATCAGTTAAGAGCCCTGGCTGCGTTCCCAGACAATCTGGGATTGGTTCCCAGGTTGCAGCTCACAATGTCTGTAACTCCAGTTTCAGGGCATCTGACACCCTTTTTTCACCCCCATGGCCGCTGCACACATGTGGTGCACTTACATACATGCAGACAACCCACAGGTACACATACAATAAAATAGAACAAAAGAAATAGACAGAAAACTCAGCCCTCTTTGTTTATGACAGTTCCTATTGATACTCCTCCAAGGACCCCAAGTTTGTTCCTGTGAACCCAAGATCGAGGATATTTTTCTTTTCTCCATTCATTAATTGCTCCAGTACTCATTTGTTCATCCCACACTCTTTAATTAACCAGCCATTAGTTCATCTGGCAGTCATTCATTCATGTAATACTCAGATCCCATTCATTCATCCCTCATCACACCAATCCATTTGCCCATTCATTTGTACTCTTCCATCTACTTCACTCATTCATTATACACTCACTCATTCATTCATTGATTCATTCATTCATTCATTCAGTGTTCTAGGTATTGGAGACGTAGGACAAATACAAATGTCAGGTCAGTTGGAAAGTATCAGCTAAGCCAGGGGACATCAGAGTTACACCAGCTCTGGAGAACATGAGAGATGACCGGCCAAGATGGAACCCTTCTGTGTTCTGGGAAGCTATCTGAGAGATGATGTTGGTTGAAACCTCATTCGTCAGCTCCTGTCAGTCCTGGAGATGAGAACTGCCAGGAGTTTGACATTCATACCCTCTTCCTTGGAGGGATGCCCGACTACAGATCTGGGAAGAGCCTTACCAACAGGCAGATTCCAGGAGGGCTGGCCAAGCATGACGCAGAGGCTGGAACAAGAGTTCTTGCGTGGGGCTGACAGGATGTGCTGGGGTTGGGTAGGGCCACCTGGGCTGAATCTCAGTTATGCAGATGGGTCTGCTCCATCAACCACACCCCAGGCTTGGCATGAGGTGACTGTAAAATGCCTACTACCCTTATCTTGGTAGGCACGTCTGTTCACTAAGGACCTCTTGCTCTTTTCCGGTTCATGTTCCTGGATTAAGTTTTATTCTGCTGTCTCCTCGGGCCGAATGGTGTGAATTCTTGATGGTGGTGGGTGTGCTGTACCCACCTGATCTGCTTAGTGGCTGATGGTTCCTTGTGTCTTTGCCACCAACACAGGCTCCAGATTCCTAAGCATTCTGGAATAGGTACTATGTTCTGGAAGGACATTGGCAAGGCCCTGGAAGTGCTGAGGGGCGAGGGAGCAGCAGGCCCTGAGTTCCTTTCTGAAGTCACCATCCCCAGCTGATGGAAAGTCCAAAGTCTCAGATTACCCGTGGTCTAAGGTCTACCCACCTTAGGAGGGCTGTACTGAGCTACACTATGGTGGGCGGTGGTAGGCTCCCAGCCAACCACTGTTTTCCTGGAAAACACGTGGCACCAGAGCATCTGGCTCAGCAGAAGCCTGGGAATTTTCTCAAAGCTGTTGATTCTTGATCAGACAAGACTTGGAAACTACCTGCTATTGCCTTAAGTCTGAGACTGGGTGCCTGTGCAAGTGGGTGTCTGTGCATGTGGGCACCCTGCAGGTGGGTGTCCGTGCAGGTGGGCATCTTGCAGGTGGGTGTCTGCAGGTGGGCATCTTGCAGGTGGCTGTCTGTTTAAGTGAGTGTCCTGCAGGTGGTTTTCTGTATAAGTGGGCATCCTACAGACAGACATCTACTGTAACTAGGCAGGCATCTTGCAGATGAGCAACTGTGTAAGTGGGGATCATGAAGGTGGCCAACTACATAAGTGGTTATCTTACAGGTGGGCATCTATGCATAGATGCCTGTAAGTAGGTATATCCTGCAGGTGGACACTTGTGAGGTGGGCATCTCTGAAGGTGTGGAAGTAGGTATTCTGCAGAAGGGCATGTCTACAAATGGTCTTTCACATGAAGACCATCCTTGTCCCAGACATCCCTGCCTTGAGGATGCACACTTTCTGTCTGCCATTGCCACCTCCCCAGGATGAGGTCTCCATGTCTTGCCTTTGTCTCTCATCCTAAACGAACAGTGCCCACTCTTCTGTGGGGCAAGGCCAACGTGTCAGGGTGGTACAGGTGATGAGCACCTACTCATTCCCCTGCCGTTGGAGGGGCCCTCTTCCTAACCTTCTAGGTGTCTCTTCTCTTCATGGGATGCTCTGAGATCCCCCTGTAATAGAGATCCATCCAGTTCCTTCGGGCCCAAGGGCCCCTGGGAAAACTTCCCCGTGGCTCCAACTTTTACTACACTGAGAGCGAGGTGACAGATCCCACTTGGCTGGAGGCTCAGATCCAGTGAGTCATCCAGGTCTGAAATTCTTCACGACCGTAGTAGGGGCAAAACCATAGTCAATGTAGAGCTGGGGCAGCTGGCCTTGTGGACATGGAAGATGGGGGACCTGGAATTCTTCACCACCATAGGGGCAAAACCATAGTCAATGTAGAGCTGGGGCAGCTGGCCTTGTGGACATGGAAGATGGGGGACCCGGGATGGCAGGTTCTTTGAGGACAAAGGTTGAATCTGCCTCAGGCTCTTCACCTCTAGAAGCCTCCTCCCAACTTGAGGCAATGGAGTCCATGTGGCACAGGTGCCACCAAGCACTCAAGAGGAAATAGAAAACAACTGCGGCGCATCTGCGCGTGGGTGGCCAAGCAGACACGGCAGCGGCAACCTCCCAAGGGATGCGGGCTCGCAGCTCAAACAGCAGGGCCGTTGGGTGGCCAGTCCATTTCGGACCAAGGCTTTCGGTGTCCATGGAGGCAAGGAGATGTAGTGAGAGGATCTGCATCAGAGTGAGCCTCCTGGGAGGATGGGCCAAATTCTGACCATCCGAGGCCA
The DNA here is from genome assembly GCF_008632895.1 of Mastomys coucha. Taxonomy (NCBI): domain Eukaryota; kingdom Metazoa; phylum Chordata; class Mammalia; order Rodentia; family Muridae; genus Mastomys; species Mastomys coucha. The sequence continues at coordinate 42,826,406 of NW_022196909.1, forward strand.
GCTGGCTGTCAATCAGCTATGAGCACACAGCAGAGGTTTAAGGAGAGACCACAGTGGTCAGAGCCTCTGCGGGTCACTACCCAGGGCCAACAGCCAATCGGGAGGCCTGGGTAGCGAGTGTATGGTCAACCCGATAGGTTAGTTGTAGGGACACAAACCTGCCCACACTAACAGTGACCCTGTCAGTCCAAGCTGACACCTGGTCATGCTTGTCTCCGATGTTTCCTGAGATTACTCGTGCATGTCTCCTCCGAGGCCGCACATCCGGGGGCTTCCCTAGACCGGAACCAAGTTGTTGCTCACAGGACCATATTTCTTTCGATTTGATGTGTCCCATGGGAGCCACACCTCCGTGAGCACGTTGGTTTCACTCTCTTATATCATCAGTGGGTAGGGCAGGACAGGGCCTGGGCGATGTAGTAGGTACATTTTTTTTTTCTTTAATGGATGAAACAAAATAACGGACAAAAGCAACTTAAGAAACTTTTTTTTTTTTTTTTTAAAGAAAGGGGCTTTTTAGTTTACAATTCAAGGTCATGGCAGAGAAGGGATGGCAGAGTCAGTCTCTCCCTCTTCCTCTCCCTCTCCCTCTCCCTCTCCTTCTCTTTCTCTCTCTCTCAATTTTCAAGACAGGGTTTCTCTGTGTAGCCCTGGCTGGCCTTGAACTTGGAGATCTGCCTCCCCAGTGCTGGAATTCAAGGCATGAGCTATTATAGTCCAGGACCCCAGCCCATAGAATTGTGCTCCCCACATTTAGTTTATACTTTGTGTCTCAGCTCACCCAACTTAGTGACAATTTTGGAGGATTTGGTTTCTAAAAAAAATAAACAAAAACAAAAAACCCACAGAAACATTATATGTTCTCCTTTTAATCTCAGTGTGGGATATGGGGGTTGCTTCAGATTGTCCACAGCAGCTGACTAAGATCTGCCTTGTGCTCTAGCAGGGGCATGGTTTTGCCAGCTGCAGATAGTTTCTTTGATTTTAGGACATTTGGAATTCTGAGGACTTATGACTTATATATATATATACACACACATATATGCCCTGCGAGGTAACAGGGCTTTGGTTGGTTGTTGGTTGTTGTTGGTCACAGTTTGTTAAGTTGTGTGCAAAGAAGAAACAAGAAGAAATTAGATATCCTGATGGCAAAGATCAAACTTGCCCCAAAGAACTCCACACCCTTAATCAGCAGGAAGTAGCCTAACAATAACGGCTGTCTTCGTAGGGTTTCTATTCCTGCACAAACATCATGACCAAGAAGCAGGTTGGGGAGGAAGGGGTTTATTCAGCTTACACTTCCTCACTGCTGTTCATCATCAAAGGAAGTCAGGACTGGAACTCAAGCAGGTCAGGAAGCAGGGGCTGATGCAGAGGCCATGGAGAGATGTTCCTTACTGGCTTGCTTCCCCTGGCTTGCTCAGCTTGCTTTCTTATAGAACCCAAGACTACCATCCCAGGGATGGCACTACCCACCATGGGTCCTCCCACCCTTGATCACTAACTGAGAAGATTCCGTATAGCTGGATCTCATGGATGCATTTCCTCAAGGGAGGCTCCTTTCTCTCCGATAACTCCAGCTTGTGTCGAGTTGACACACATACCAGCCAGTACAATGCTGCTCCCTTTACAACCCCTGACTTATTCAAGGATCTCTTTCCTTTCCTTTATCCCTGTTTCTCTCTTATCTAGTGTTAGGGGGCTGAGAGGGTGGAAGAAAAGGGATGGAGACAGGTGGAAGAAAGAAAAATTCACAAAGTAGCAAAATCTAGCTACAACCCAATCTAGAAACTCCCCAACAGACACACCAAGAGGTTTGTCTTTAGGGGCTTCTAGATCCTATCAAGTTGCTAATCAATGTTAACCATTACATGTAGACCCAGGAGTTCCCACTTAACCATCCCTAAGCTAGTCACACTAAAAGATAACCTTTGAAAAGAGAGTAGCTCATGACTGTCTGATAGACGGACTAAGGGTGCTTCTGTGGTAAAGATGTCGTCATTTGGTTCATTTTAAGGGAGAAAACTGGTCAGAGGTATAAAAAAAGTTTACATGGAGTTAAGGAATATGGTTAGAGCATTGACTCTCAACCTGTGGGTTGTGGCTCTCCATAGGGGTTGAATATCAGATATTCTTCAAGTCAGATATTCGCATTATGATTCCAACAGTAGCAAAATCAAGGTTATGAAGTAGCAATGATACTTTTTGGTTGGGGGTTACCACAACATGAGGAACTATATGAAAGGGTCGAAGCATGAGGAAGGGTGAGGGCCACTGGCTAGATGGAGATACTTGCTGTCCCACTTCCCCTGACTGGGAAGGTTTCTGATTCTCTGGGGACACTCCCAACCACATTGCCCTGTGCTTGCCAGGACTCTGTCCCATTTCCTCTTATCCACCTGCAGACACTCCGGTCCACATGCATTGATAGATGGGCCACTCTTCCCGAAGCACACCATGCCCTGAAGGCAGACCTACTGGCCTCACTCTAGGTAGGACAGCCCATTTTTGTGGACCCATGGGTGATGGTGTCTGGAGCCCAGAGCGAACTAACTTCTTATATCTGATGGAAGGCTAAGGATGAAGGGGGAATGAATTAGCCCCAAGCTTATATGGCTCAAAGTGGAAGAGGCTGGACAGGAAGCCCAGTGTGGTGCAGAGTCCTGGGAGAAGAGACAGCATGGGGGTGGGGGATGGGGAATGGTCAGTACTGAAGCATCTGCTAGGCAGATGTGGCCAGCTGGGCTGGACTGGTCCACTGGGTTTGGAGCTCTGTGGTGTTTTATGCTGACTGTATTTGACAGAAGAGGAGACTCGTCTCTGGGAACATCTGTGAAGGCTTTTCTAGGTTAGGTTTATTAATGTCAGAAGACCCATACTCACCTTAAATGTGGGCAGCACCATTCTATACTTGAAGGTCCTGGACTCCATTAAAAAAACAAACAAACAAAACAAAAACAAAACAAAACAAAAAAACCTGCTGGGCGGTGGGCGGTGGTGGCGCACACCTTTTATCCCAGCACTTGGGAGGCAGAGGCAGGCAGATTTCTGAGTCCGAGGCCAGCCTGGTCTACAGAGTGAGTTCCAGAGACAGCCAGGGCTACACAGAGAAACCCTGTCTCGAAAAAACAAAACAAAACCAAACCAACAAAAACAAAACCAAAAAACAAAACAAACAAAAAACAATCCAAGAGCTAGCATGCATCTCTCTCTCTCTCTCTCTCTCTCTCTCTCTCCCTCACTCTCTCTCTCTCTCTCTGCTTTCCGACTGCAGCTTCGAAGTGGCCAGTGGCCTTGAGCTCCTGCCACTGTGCCTTTCTTATAGGCCAGGATAAAACCTTCTTGCTTTGTATTAAGAGGTATTTGTCAGGTATTTTGTTATAGCAGCGAGAAGAGCAACAAATACAGGTATGGCCTGTCCTGTGGGGCTGGGAAATCACAGCCCACTCTCTCATGGCTACTCTGCGGGCAATGCAGGTGAGTTCCTGGGGCGATAACTCCTGACTGTAGCTGGCCTAAGTGAGGAATAAGAATGGCCTTCCTTGAACCAAACTCTCCTGGGCTCAGTGGACAGCAGATGGTACCTGGGTCCCTTTTCTGAGGCATGGGTGAGACCCAAGGTGCTGGATGACTTTGCTCAGCCATCAGGGACCTCAGTGTCTAGTGAGTCAGTCACTCAGAGGACACCCTAGGATTGTGAGCTCTGTGAGAGCAAGTGACCTTCCCTAAGCTCAGAAGCCCTTGTGCTAGAACAAGGCATTTGTTCCCCAGAGAAGGACATTCCAAGTTTGCAGCCTTGATTTTCCTGACTATTAAGGCCTTGTATCCATGGCTCCCCAAAAAAGAAAACAGAAAGCCCTTCCCCCACCCTGCACAGCTTGGTCTCCACCAAGCCCAAAACTCTCTTGGCAGGGATTCTAACCGCTTTGGTCATCCATCTATAGGCATTTGTTGAGCATCTACTACATACATGCTAGGAAGGCAGCTGTAAGAGGCAGGTGTTTATAATCTCTGGTTCAGGGAGGTCACAACTTAGCCCAGAGTCAGGAAAGAAAGTCTAGTGCCGGCAAGAGCAGGAAAAGTCCCAGCACCACCCAAGGCACCACAAGCTGTCCCAGATGCCCAGAGGGACAGCTTGCATCAGCGGAAGGCTCATTTACAAGTCTTGTTATGCAAGGGCCAGAAGGCCTGAGAGACAAGCAGCTTGTAAGTGGAAAGGGCTACATTCTCATCTGAGGCCAGCAACACTGTAGCAGGAGAGATGGGGGGGAGGGGCTAAGTGAGGACTGTAGGATGAAGTAAGTCTGTGAAGGCATTACGGAGCTGGCTCGAAGAGAAGAGGGTGGGTTTCTCTGTCCTCACGGTGACAGCGGTGTCCCTATGCAGCCTGCCTTGGGCAGAAGCACCTGTGTGGGCGGGTTTCATGCATCTGCTCCTTTTTCCTGAGTGTCCTAGAATTCTGAAGGCTCCAACTGTGTCTCAGTGTCTTGGGATGACAAGGGATCGAAGGGACCCAAACTCTCTAGGTGGATCTTGGTACAGCTTCTGTAACAGGTGCTGGGAGGTATTGACAAACCTCCTAATCACACAAGGATCGGTGGGCTGGACACCTCTGACACCATTTCATCTCGTTCAAAGCTGAAGGATCGGAGGCCCTGACTGTCATGGTTAGTGTCCCATTTCAGATGTCCCAAAGGCACCCAAGAGTCTCCTGAGGTGTCCCCTAGCTGAGTAGGCACCTCACAGGGACAGAGAACATGTGGGGCCTCAGGCAGTGAGACTCTCTCAGAGTCTCCTTGTAGGACGGAGATGGTGGATCGTGGCGGTTTGAACATGCTTGGCCCATAGGAAGTGGCACTATTATTAGATGTGGCCTTGTTGGAATAGGTGTAGCTTTGTTGGAGGTAGTGTGTCCCTGTATAGGCAGGCTCTGAGGGCTCCCAGTGTTCAAGCCCCACCCAGTGAGGAAAAGACCCTCCTCCTAGCTGCCTGAAGGAGAGACTCCTCTTAGCCGCCTTTGGATTAAGATGTAGAACTCTCAGCCCCTTCTCCAGCATCCATGTCTGGATGTTGCCATGCTCCCACCTTGATGATGATGGACTGAACCTCCAAACCTGTAAGCCAGCCCCAATGAAATGTTGTCCTTTATAGAAGTTGCTTTGGTCACCTTGTCCATTCACAGCAATGAAACCTTCACTAAGACAGAGATCAAGCCAACCACACAGGGTGAAGGCATCTCTGACCCCTGCCCCACCCAGTTCCCTGTAAAACACGTGGCTTAGTGGGATCTGACGTCAAACAAAACTGATGCGGAGTGTGTGGTCTCCACTTCTGCGCTGTCATGATGGTAACAAAACCTTCTCCTGCATTTCCTGACTTACTCCTGTTTGCTTCCTTTGGGGTAGGTGGCTGGACCTGATGTTTTGGAAGCCCCAGCATCAGGGCCTGGCTCAGCACCCTGGTTACCTCAATGGTTGTCAGGGTCTCCATTTCTTCCTTCCTTCCTTCCTTCCTTCCTTCCTTTCTTTTTTTTTCTTTTCTTTTTTGGTTTTTTGAGACAGGGTTTCTCTGTGTAACCCTGGCTGACCTGGAACTCACTCTGTAGACCAGGCTGGCCTTGAACTCAGAGATCCGCTTGCCTCTGCCTCCCAAGTGCTGGGATTAAAGACATGTGCCACCACTGCCCTGCTCAGGGTCTTCATTTCTAGATCCCTGACACACTAGACTTCAAAAATTGCGGAAGAGTCACAATTCTAGCCCCACCTCACAGATTGAGTACAAACATCGGGAGTTTATATTTCGCACCTCTGGAGGCTGAAAGTCTGAGGCCAAGTGCCTAACAAGGGTGCACAGGATGTCACTGTGCTCTGTCCTGGCAAAGAGGAGAAAAATAAGTGCCCTAGATTTCGGATGGGATCACTAACGACCTGAAGGGCTTCTCCTCTATGACCCTGTCACTCACAAGGTCCCCCACCTCCTAACACTACCCTTGTAGGGGCAAGAATCTCAACATATAAATTCTGGGGACACAGCTACTTGGGCCGTAACAGTAGGCACTTTTCATGAGCAGGAAACATCCTTGTTCTAGGCTATAGACTGCCCCCTTCTTTTCAGCCCCATCAGAAAGTTCCAGAACTCAACTCCTTACTGCAAGGTCAAGAGAAGGCCCAGTATCAGTGGCTGCCTTCAGTTGTAAAGAAGGCAGAGGCTGGGGTAAAGAGAGAAAACACGTCACTAGACAGAAAGCAGAAAGCTGGATGAGAACTTGGGAAGCTTAAAGTGCAATCGCCATGGAGCCTAGTGTGCCGACGATGAAGGCAAGCTGACTGTGAACAAGGAAGAGAAGATACACCCAGAAGGCTGCTGTTCCCCCTGGAGCAAAGGCTATGAGGACAAAATGGAGAGGCAACATCAGGGTAGGGCCCAGGATCAGGTCCTAGTGGTTTTATAAGGGAGGGAGAGAGAGAGGGCTGGGGATGCAGCTCCATTGGTTTGGTGTTTGCTTAGCTTGCATGAAGGCCCTGGTTGGATCCTTAGTGGCATATGTTGGTAATTCTAGCACTCTGGAGGATCAAAAGACCCAGGTTCTCCTCTGTCACATATCAAGCTGGAGGCCAGGTTGGGATATATGAATCCCTGTTTCAGAGAGAGACAGTGACAGACCACACACACACACACACACACACACACACACACACACTGCACACTGTCTCTCACTACACAATGCTCTGTACCACCCTAGATCTCTGGCAGCAAGAAAGCTTTCTGCATGATCCACCCTACCACAGCACCCGGCATTTCATTAGAGTAAAGCTATCCCCCCACCCCCTGCACCCCTGCCTAGTGTACCCGTGGGGGTTCTGCAAAGCTGTGCAAAGGGAAAGGTTCTAAGCATGTTTCTAGGTAAGGGAGAGAATAGACAGTCCATGGGTGAAGCATATTCGTGGAAGCTCACCAGACACATCTGTGAATTCCAGAGTAGTAAGGGAGAACCAGGGGATGCTGAAAGATTCCGAGAAACAATCCATAATGGGTTTAGGTTGGGAAGAGAGGAAGGACTATTCCCCTGGGGGGTGGAGCTGCTGCAGCAGCTCAGAACCCCCTAAGAAGGCCTCATCTTCAACCAGACTATCTGCCCAGTGTGAGACATGACAGTAGATTTAGGCCTGTGACAGCCAGTGGCTAACTGGGAAAATGTCCCTTCAACGTTCTTCTAAATAACGCTTAAGGACATGGTTCAGCAACGCAAGGGGGACCACAGGTGCCATGAGCCCTGAAGTCCACAGGAGAAAGGATAGTGTGGTGGTTTGAATATGCTTGGCCCAGGGAGTGGCACTCTTTGGAGGTGTGGCCTTGTTGGAGTGGGTGTGGCCTTGTTGAAGTGGGTGTGGCTTTGTAAATGTGGGCTTTAAGACCTTCCTCCTAGCTGCCTTGAAGCCAGTCTTCTCATGTTTGCCTTTAAAACTTAGCTCCTTCTCCAGCACCATGCCTGCCTGGATGCTGTCATGCTCCCACCTTGATGGTAATGGACTGAAACTCTGAACCTGTAAGCCAGCTTCCAATTAAATGTTTTCCTTTATAAGAGTTGTTTTGGGGGGCTGGAGAGATGGCTAAGTGGTTAAGACCATTGATTGCTCTTCCGAAGGTCCTGAGTTCAAATCCTAGCAACCACATTGTGGCTCACAACCATTTGTAATGAGATCTGATGCCCTTTTCTGGGGTGTCTGAAGTCAGCTACATTGTACTTACATATAATAAATAAATAAATCTTTAAAAAAGGGGGTCTGGCAAAATGGCTCAGCAGGTAAGAGCACTGACTGTTCTTCCGAAGGTCTTGAGTTCAAATCCCAGCAACCACATGGTGGCTCACAACCACCCATAATGAGATCTGATACCCTTTTCTGGTGCATAATTGACCGGAGTGAGCTGGGCCAACTGGGGTGAGCAGAAGTCCTAAAAATTTCAATTCTCAATAACCACAAGAAGGCTCACAACCATCTGTACAGCTACATAAAAATAAGTAATAAATAAATCTTTGAAAAAAAAAAAGAGTTGCTTTGGTTGCTAGGCAGTGGTGGTGCACGCCTTTATTCCCAGCACTTGGGAGGCAGAGGCAGGCAGATTTCTGAGTTTGAGGCCAGCCTGGTCTACAGAGTGAGTTCCAGAATAGCCAGGGCTATACAGAAAACCCTGTCTCGAAAAAACAAACAAACAAACAAACAAACAAAAAGAGTTGCTTTAGTCATGGTGACTGTTCATAACAGTAAAACCCTAAGACAGATAGGTAAGTCAGAAGGTGCCTTTTCCAGAAGGTGGGGGGGGGGGAGTCCAAAAATGAGGGGGTATGGGGCTCTGGAAAGAGGACAGAAAGAGGTGCTAAGGCTGCACCGTGCTCACTAGAGCAGGGTCTTTACAGACCCTGAGGTGAGGTAGCCCTGACCCCTCCTACGACTGGTGTAGGGAGAAGAGGAGACACATACAGGGGCATCACCCTGCAACCACAGCATTCTGGATGGCTCTCTAGATGGTGCAGATACACGGGTTGGGGGTGTCCCTGGATCTCTAGACATGTTCTGGAAATGAACATGCTGAGCACATAGATGCGGAAGGGTGTCACAGGTGGCGACAGTCCCAGTCAGAGCTGGAAAAGTTCTTTATCATGTGCATGTGGGAGATTTGTATCTTTGATTTACAGGCCACCATGCATTATTCTTGTTTTCTGGTTAAAAAGAAAAAGAAAAAAAAGTCCCAGGAATGTTAACAAATGAACTGGATCTCACCATTCTAAGTAATTTTGTGCACAAAAAGGGGAGTATGGGATTTTGGTAGGCGCAGCTAACTGGGTTTGAGAGCTGGAGACTCGTACACTGCAGAGCTCTCCCTTCAGGGTCACAGAGCAGGCCAGGTGATTCTTGGATATGGTTCAGTGTAGTTGGAATTTAATAAATCCTGGCACAGGATTTATTATTATTTTTTGACCATTTATGTTTCAGGATAAAATACACACACATGCCGGGCGGTGGTGGTGCGCGCCTTTAATCCCAGCACTTGGGAGGCAGAGACGGGTGGATTTCTGAGTTCGAGGCCAGCCTGGTCTACAAAGTGAGTTCCAGGACAGCCAGGACTACACAGAGAAACCCTGTCTCGAAAAACCAAAAAAAAAAAAAAAAAAAAACAAAACACACACACACACACACACACACACACACACACACACACACACACATGGCCTTTATATTTTAATATATCGTAAGCAGCACAGTAGCTGAGCAACTGCCTACCTTCCATGCTGTTAGAATCTACTTTCTATCCATAACCCCATTATTACTTATTAGTTACTAATTTCTATGTTCTGTCTTGGCTGCTCTTGACCCGATTGAGCAGCCCCCCGGGCCGCGTCCTCTTGGCCCTTTTACATGGCGGCTCTGGTTCTCCCTCCTGCACGGTCTTCTTCCAAGGCTGCTCTCCTCTCTCCTCTCCTGCGCACTCTCCTAAGGTATGGTCGCTCTCTCCCTCTCCTCATTCCTCACCATCCCAAGCCCAGGAAACCTAAACCCCGCCCCTCTCTCTCTTCTCCCCAGCTATTGGCTGCTGGTTTTACCAATCAGAATGAACTGGGGGCAGGTTCCCAGAAGCTGCATGCAGACCCCCTTGTGCAAACAGTTTTGGGGGGAACCCAAGTTAGCATTAGAACACAAGCAGCATTAGGACAAACTATTACAATCCAGCTCCCACCCACTCATCTAGTCCCCGCGGTACCTTGTATGCTTTCCCCATTCTCTGGGGAATCCCCCAGGGTGGTCGTCTGCCTGGACTGCTGGGAGATGCTCTTTTCTGGTCCCTTTAATCAATGACCTAGCTGAAGAGAGGAGCCCCTGCGCAGTGCTTGCCCTCCAGAGACTGTTTAGTGGCAGCCCTCAGGAATGCAATGTACGAAGGTCCTCTACAGCAAGCCGACAGCGATAACCTCTTAACCTTTCAAGAGGCCAGATAAACATGACTGCAACATTGGGCTGGAGGCCACTGTTTTGCTGAGAGGATTCATAACCAAAGCTGCCAGCTGAAGGACAGATGCTCGGCTTCTAACTACATCAGAGACACCATCCTTCTTAAGCGCTGTTAAAGAGCACTTAGTGGAAATTTTAAGTTTAGTTACTAGCGGCAAGTGTAGAGAATGGCCACCATTCAATAGCTTCCAGGGCAGACGCCCAAAGTCAACCTCTGTAGGAAGTCATGTTCTGGACAGAGCTGGGCCCTCGTAGATTTCCAGGGCTGTCACTGCCGTGGCTCTCCTAGCTGTGTCCCACAGCTCTGGCATTTCCTTCTCTCCGGAGGATGGCATCCCAGCATCCTCTGCTCTTTTCTCTTCATGACTTCTTTCTGGTACGGAGGAGCTTCACTGCCTTCCTCCTTTGAGGACATCAGCCACCTGGATTACCCAGCTAATGTCCGTCCCCAAATTTTGAGGGAATCCTGTCTACAGCATCGTTTTCTTCTGCAGGGTTCTGGATTCTGGGGTAAACGGGTAGACTGTGGATTCACCTGCTACAAATGAATCCCATCGCCTATTTCAAGCCATGTTTCCTAGGTCACATCTGAAGGCGAGAATGAGCAAGAAATTAGGCAGAGGTGCCCCCTGCAAACACTTAATGTTGGTTCAGGGCTAAGGCGGGAAGTGCTGGGATACAGAACACGGGTCTCTGTAAGAGCTTCAGACCCCTTTGTGTGTTTAAATAAAAAAAAAATGTAGAGGTCAGCAATTAATAATGCTTGTTGCTCTTGCAGAGGACTCAAATTTGGTTCCAAGAACCCATGTTTGGCAGCTCACAACTGCCTGTAACTCCAGCTCCAGGGACCTCTCATTCTCCTCTGGGCTCTGCAGGCAAACTCATGTATGTATGTGTTCATGCACACATATAGACACATACACACAGAGATATGTTTTAAAAATATTATTTTGAATTATGTGTGTGTATGTATGTTTGTGTGATGGTTGTATGTATGTTTGTATATGCTTGGCCCAGGGAGTGGCAATATTAGGAGGTGTGGCCTTGTTGGAGAAGGTGGGTCACTGTGGTTGTCAGCTTTAAGATCTTCATCCTAGCTTCCTGGAAGCCAGTCTTCCTCTAGCAGCCTTCAGATGAAGATGTAGAGCTCTCAGCTCCTCCCGCACCATGCCTGCCTGGATGCTGCCATGCTCCTGCCTTGATGATAATGGACTGAACCTCTGAACCTGTAAGCCAGACCCAGTTAAATGTTGTCCTTTTATAAGCGTTGCCTTGGTCATGGTGTCTGTTCACAGCAGTCAAACCCTAACTAAGGCAGTAGGTATGTATATATGTGTATGGGTACTTTCAGAATTCAGAAGGTGTCAGAGTTCTGTTCTGTTCACTGTATTACTAAAAGCTGAGGCAATGAAATAAGACACTTATGCCATTGTCCCGTCTTAGTTTACAGTCAAGTACGTACATATATTCTCATGCATGCATATGTACGTGCTTGTGTGTGTGTGTGTGTACATGTGTGCCTGTGTGCAGTGTAGCAGGCAGAGGTCATGCTCACCCTGCCTGCTGCTGGGTGTTTCTGACCTTGTCAATGTGTGATGTTTCTGGAAGCTCAGGTTCGCATGCAGACACAAATGGACAAGCAGCTCTGCAGTTTCTCTGCTCCAACATTTGATTTGACCCCAGTGACATGGGAGGCAATGTGAAAGCTCCTTTCCTCTAGGACATAAAACGTGCAGCTCCCTGTATGTAATATTATGTGTGTGTGTATATAATAGTATGCATACATATATATCACACATGTATATATGTATATTCTATTAATATATATACAGCTCTCCCTATATAATATTATGTATTCTATGAATATATATACAGTTCCCTATATAACATGTAGATATTCTATGAATATATGTATACATACATCTCCCTGTATGTAACATATATATATACAGACATGTAATATATATATATACACATATATACACACAGCTCCCTGTGTATAATATGCATATATTCTATGAAAAAAAAATGACACATAGTGAAATGACGGCCTTGTACAAAACACGGAGTAGAGAGGTGTGCTGGAGCAGACAGCACAGGCTGGAATTCCATTTGGGAGCAAGTGTGTCTGTCCCTCTCTTAGCACAGGGAATTCCAGATAGACAGACAGACAGGCAGGCAGGCAGGCAGGCAGACAACTCAACTGAGCCTTCTAGCTGGCCTCTCAGATGTGAAGCCAGTCATCACCGTTGCATGTGTTTGCTGAGAGGATCTCTGTAAGCCAGGAGCCTCCAGGGGTAGTGTGAGGGAAGACTCTAGCACTGCCTCATGTGGCTTTGAGATGTAGCTAGGGAACACTTCGGGGGTGGGGGTGGGGGTTCTGTTGTTGTTCACATTGCTCACGTTGTTGTTCACATTGTTCACATTGTTGTTCAAGTGTTGTTCACATTGTTGGCTTTCTGTTGTTCAGTTCTTTTGCTTCTACAAAACTCTTCTTTCCGTTGTAAAGCTGAGGAGAGGGGCTGGGGTCCAGTTCAGAGTGCTTGCTGCTCTTCTGTAGAACTAGAGTTTAGTTCCTACAATCGTGTTGGCTCACAACCGCTTGTAACTCTAGGAGATCCAATGTCCTCTTCTGGCCTCCAAGACCACCAGCCCCCATCACAGCAGCCAGCCCAGGACACCAGCCACCATCACAGTGACAGCCACAAGACATCCCCAGGAAAACCGTTAGTGGTTTGACCACCATAGACAGGCTTATCTCTCCGCTAGCCACTTCAGCCCACCTCATCTACCCACAAAAAGCCTTTGGGACTTTAGGCTCCACCCTCGAGAGCCTCATAGTTTTTACTCAGCCAGGGTGTAGATTGGTTTCTGAGGCTGGGATTCCATCCCCTCCCTGTGCCAGTGGTCTGTACACAGATTCATTGCTACACCTAATGTAGGGGGCACTAGGCAGTGTGGAAGATTCCTGGCTCCTCTCCCGGAACCATGAACACACACATGTAGATGTGACAAGGCAATCAACGGCAGCAGAGCAGGACACATAACAGTGTTGCTGCCAGATGTCCAGACAGGGATGACAGAGTAGGAGTCCAGGCAGAAGGAGCTGGCTGGCTTAAGACACTTAGGAATGGGACGAACAACAATATGAACTAACTAATACCCTCAGAGCTCCCAGGGATTAAGCCTCCAACCAAAGAGTACACATGGTGGGACTCATGGCTCCAGCAGCATATGTTAACAGAGGATGGCCTAGTCGGTCATCAATGGGAGGAGAGGCCCTTGGCCCTGTGAAGGTTCTATGCCTCAGTGCAGGGGAATGCCAGAGCCAGGAAGCAGGAGAAGGTGGGTTGGTGAGCAGGCGGAGGAGGGAGGAAACAGGGGGTTTTTTTTTTGTTTGTTTTCGTTTTTGTTTTCTTTTTCTTTTTTTTTTTTTCCAGAGGGGAAACTGGGAAAGGAGATATCATATGACATGTAAATAAAGAAAATATCTAATAAAAAAAAAGACACTTAGGAATGAATGGAATTTACAGAAGGCAATAAAATCCAAACTGGTAACAGTTTCCCATTTTCCTAATCTTTATTGAGAGCGGTAGGAGCAGAAGGGACAGCCGCAGGCCAGATGATAACCATCTGGCTTGGGTTCTTACTGCTTCTGGCACGTACCCATCAACCACTCTGCCTGCCGCCTAGTGAGTTGACTTGCTGATCCAAGCTGCACTCAGACAAATGGCCTTGAAATACTCATTGGACTCCGTCTCCATAGCTGGCCAGAAACTCACAACTGGGAACAGAACAAAATAACAACACAAAGAAGACTCTGGGAGAAGGCTAAGGTGGGGGACATGGCTCACTGCTGCTTGGCAAGCTCTTTGGTGTATCCAGAGGCAAAGGGATAGATAGAATCTACGTCACATTACAAACATGAACTTACATCCTCTGTGCGTGGTTGAAGCTGTACAACTCTACACAGAGACAGGGTTTCTCTGTGTAGCCCTGGCTGTCTCTGGAACTCACTCTGTAGACCAGGCTGGCCTCGAACTCAGAAATCTACCTGCCTCTGCCTCCCAAGTGCTGGGATTAAAGGCGTACAGCACCACAGCCCGGCTTGTACAACTCTTGATAGAGGGCAGAGGACATAGCCCGGTCGCTTTCCTAGCAATCATAAGGTTCTGAGTTCAAACCCAGTGACGTAACTTGAGTATGAGGACACGCATCAGGAATACCAACACTCAGGAGGTAGAAACAGGAGAATCAGCTTCCTCCTTGGCTCCACTGTGAGTTGGGGCCAGCCTGGGATACATGAGACCATGTAAAAAAACGAAATTAAACCAACCGCCCCTCACCCCTACACAAAACAGAACAACAACAACAACAACAACAACAACAACAACAAAAACCCTTTTAAATGGAGGAACAAGGAGGCTGGGAAAATCGTAGGGGACAAAAAACCTTGGCAGTGATTCCTGGATAAGATCCAGAAAAGCACAGGCTGTGCTGGGGAGAAACTGGACTCTAGTATTAGACTCCTGTTCACCGGAAACATACTGAGGGCGTGGAACAGCATCTTGTGGAATGGAAGAAACGCTTGCTAATCGCAAACGTGATAAGAAGTTAACAGTTAACGTGCAGAGTATAGTTTTAAAAACTAGTGGAGGATTCGAACGCAAATAGCTCCAGAGATGAGAGACAAACGGCCAACACCAGGGCGAAAATCCCACACGGAGAGTCTTTAGGGAAAGGCAGATCCACGTGGCAGCTAGAACGGCTTCCCAAGGTCAGGATGGGGAGTGGTAAACCGAAAACAAGAGCCAACACTAACAGAGGCACGGGGACACTCCATTCCCCGTGGAAGCACACCCGCTGTGAGAAGCCTCAAAAAATAAAAATAGACCCTTGTGACTCACTTCCACTTCTGCGTAGGGACCCAGAAGAATCGAAATCAGGGGTTCAGGCACAGCAAGGCTGCTGTTCCCAGTAGCTGAAGGCTGGCAAGCAAGCAGTCCAGGAGCGGCTGCGGGCATGAGTGAGCAGGCGCAAGGCGGAACAACAGTGGCCGAATGCTAGCCAGCCTGGAAAGGAAGGGAATTCCGTCGCGCCATGTCACAGATCCATGGTTCTCACCCTTCCTAAGGCTGCGACCCTTTAATACGGTTCTTCTCCTTGCGGTGACGCCCCCCTCCAACCATAAAACGATTTTCGTTGCTACTTCATAACTGTAATTTTGCTACGGTTAGGAATCTGTGTTTCCTGACGGGCATTGGGAGGTCCCGACCCACAGGTTGAGAACCGCTGGCGGAGATAACCCAGTCATAGCATGAGAGGATGCA
The DNA here is from genome assembly GCF_008632895.1 of Mastomys coucha. NCBI lineage: Eukaryota > Metazoa > Chordata > Mammalia > Rodentia > Muridae > Mastomys > Mastomys coucha. The sequence continues at coordinate 42,841,743 of NW_022196909.1, forward strand.
TAGTCTGTGACTCCACATACATGAAGCCCCTATAATAGGGCATTCAGAGGCGCGATGGACAGCTGTCAGGATGGGGACAAAGGAAGTTCTGGAGGTAGACAGTGTAGGTAGTGTATTCGATACCATTGAACCAAGCACTCTAAGATGGTAAATAAATACATTTGAGCACAACTAAAAATAACCTAAGCATAACTTTGTATTTTTTTCATTATAAAATGTTCACTTCTCACCGGCAGGGCTGGAGAAATGGCTTCCCAGTCAGGAGAACTGGCTATTCTTCCAGTGGATCCACGTTCAATTCCCGATACCCACATGGCAGCTCACAACTGTCTGAAACCCCAGTTCTAGGGGTCCTCTTCTAGCTAGAAGTGCGCGCACACATACACACATACACACACACATACACACGAGAGAGAGAGAGAGAGAGAGAGAGAGAGAGAGAGAGAGAGAGAGAGAGAGAGAGAGAGAGAGAGAGATGCACAGAAAAAAAATACTATTTGGGGCTGGAGAGATGGCTCAGTGGTTAAGAACACCTACTTTGAGGGCTGGAGAGATGGCTCAGCGGGTAAGAGCACTGACTACTCTTCAGAAGGTCATGAGTTCAAATCCCAGGAACCACACACCACCTGTAATGAGATCTGACGCCCTCTTCTGGTGTGTCTGAAGACAGCTATAGTGAATTATGGAGCGAGTGGGGCCTGAGCAAGTTCAATTCCCAGCAACCACATGATGGCTCACAGTCATCTGTACAGGTACAGTGTACTCATACGCATAAATAAATAAATCTTGAAAAAAAAAAAAAGGAACACCTACTGCTTTTCCAAAGGTCCTGAGTTCAAATCCCAGCAAACACATGGTGGCTCACAACCATCCATAATGAAATCTGTCACTCTCTTCTGGTGTGTCTGAGGACAGTTACAGTGTACTTACAAATAATAAGTACATAAATCTTTAAAAAAAAAATAAAATCTTAACAAAAGGCTGGGTGGTAGTGGTGCACACCTTTAATCCCAGCACTTGGGAGGCAGAGGCAGGTGGATTTCTGAGTTCCAGGCCAGCCTGGTCTACAGAGTGAGTTCCAGGACAGCCAGGGCTATACAGAGAAACCCTGTCTCGAAAAATCAAAAAAAAAAAAAAACAACAACAACAACAACAACAACAACAAAAAAGTTCTCACAGGCACCCAAAGTTGGCATAAACTACCCACACTGAAATGAACAGACAGTTTTACCATGATCATCTGAATGCTGTTGTGGCTTTGAACTGAGGTTAAATAGCTTATGTAAGGCCACAATTAGGATGTCAAAGTGAACTGGGAGTAGTCCCCAGGTGAAAGTGGTTTGCAGGATCAGATAGAGTGTCTGAGGGGACGGTTTGTTTTGTGTTTCCTGTTGGTTATTTAAAATTCTTGAGAAATGGGGCTGGTAAGATGGCTCAGCGGTTAAGAGCACCGACTGCTCTTCCAGAGGTCCTGGGTTCGGATCCCAGCAACCACATGGCGGCTCACAACCACTCGTAATGAGAGCTGATGCCCTCCTCTGGTGCATCTGAACACAGGTACAGTGTATTGGGCCGGAGCGAGTGGGGCCAGAAAGAGCAGAGTTCCTGAGTTCAAGTCCCAGCAACCACATGATGGCTCACAGCCATCTGTACAGCTACAGTGTACTCATACACATTAAATGAATACATCTTTAAAAAAATTCTTGAGAAATTAATACATAAGAGAATTTAAAACATTACAGGAAAGCCTAGTGACAAGAAGTGGGCAGGAAGGCAGAGCTCAGAGTCACTGACATAACTGCCCTGAACTTGCCTGACCGGCTGAGCTCAGTTCAAACAATAAGTTGGAGAACATTCCAGAATGTATGGTTCATGGTAGTGGTGAGGACACATAACTTCCTTGACTGCCACACGGGCCATTAAAAATGTGTGTGACAGAAATTGTCAGCAGTGAGGGCTGGGGATGTGGCTCAGTTGGTAAAGTGTTTGCCTAGCACACGGGACCCTGGCTTCTGGTCCCAGGCCATATAAACCAGATGTAGTAGCTAGCGCACGCCTGTGACCTCAGCTCACGGGAGGCTGAAGGATCAGACACTCCAGATCATTCTTGTCTACACAGCAAGTTTCAGGCCAGCCAGGGCTACACAATGCAGTGTCAAAATTAAAAAGGAAGGGCAGACGGAAGAAAGAAAAGAAAAGGTAAAAAGAACCCATTATTGTGAGTGAGGGTGTTTAAGATGTTACAGCCTAGAAGGTTTACAGCAGAGTGTACCACCTAACATCTGGGAGGACACATCTGCAACTTCATCATGAAGGCGACCACTGCGAACCTGAGGACATTCTCTGCCTGCCGATGACACCACTGGGGAGGACAGCTAGGCACGTCTCAGATGCTTGGCAGCCGCCTGAGAAGGTGGAGTTGTGACCTGACACAAAGGCTGTGTTGATGTTCCTAAGAGAGGGAGCCCTGCAGGCATGAAAAGGAGGGTCTCTTCCTCTGAGTCAGTGGCATAGGGTAGTGAGAGAAATAAAATTGCGGGCTTAAAAATTCTATTAAAGGTTGGGCGGTGGTGGCGCTCGCCTTTAATCCCAGCACTTGGGAGGCAGAGGCAGGCGGATTTCTGAGTTCGAGGCCAGTCTGGTCTATAGAGTGAGTTCCAGGACAGCCAGGGCTACACAGAGAAACCCTATTAAAATAGCAGGAGGGAATTGCTAGTGTGAGCCATGGTGGAGAAGGATCTAGCTCGAGTCCAAAGCAGAGTCCTTCAGTGAGAAGTCACGGCTTTAGCCTTGTGGAAGGTCCGGTCTCACAGGAACCCGCTCTTTCATTGTTCCCTGTAAACACATTGGTACACTGCCAATGTCTGACCTTTCCTTTTGTTACCTCGAGGACCTCAGCTCTCATGTTCCCAGTGTTACATTTGGGGTTTTGAAATGTTGCTCATCTGTTGTTAATTGTAACCAGTTATTATCTCTAAACCCTGCATTTTTTTTCCCTAATGGGCATCTGGCCATTGGCCTCTGCTTCCTAGGTCACTGAGCTCTGAATCTTGGTTCCTTTGAAACCCGAGACATCGCTCCTTCATTAAGCAGCTTCATAGCTGCGGATGAATTCCATAGGGGGAGACAGGGTGTCACTCTGTAGCCCAGGCTGGCCTGGACAGGGGGTTACTCTGTAGCCCAGGTTGGCCTGGCAATCATAGTCATCCTCCTGCCTCAGCCTTCCAAGTGCTAGCATCATAGGTATTTATGTCTTCAAAGTTTGTCCCAGTGGCTCTGATAAGGTACTTTATTTTCTTTAGACCATTCTCTCTGTCTCTGTGTCTATGTCTGTGTGTGTGTGTGTGTGTGTGTGTGTTGGATGGGGGTGCATGTGCATACTCATGCCAGGCATATAGAGGCCAGAGGCTGATGTCCAGTGACCTCCTGGATTGCTCTCCGCCTTGTTTTCTGAGATCCAATCTCTCATTGCATGTCAATTGGGCCAGCAAGCTCCAGAGATCCTCTTGGCCCAGTCTCTCCTTTGCTGGGGTTACAAGTACTTGCTGCTATAACCAGCTTTATACATGGGTGCTGGGGGTGAACTCTAGTGAGGGAGAGAAGAGGAAGAGGAAGGAAGAAGGCCCAGGACTAAACACACTCAAGACCACACCCCGACTACCTTCTGCCTTTCTGCCTCTGGAAACTTCTGGCAACTCCCCATAGGTCATTAAGTAATAGACCCATCAAAGGTTTTCATTCATTGCAATCTGCATCCTGGCTGTGGATGCCGTGCAAGCATTCACGACAGACTGTGTGCCCATGAACCGTGAGCCAAAATGAAACCCTTTCTCCTTTAAGTTGCTTTGGTCAGAGTGCCAGAGTTGTGCAACAGCAAACTAAACTGAAACAACTTTACGGCAACATTCCCAAGCCGCACCAACAAAGCATGTTTTTGGGGTGATGCGAGCTATCACCTCCCTGACCAAATTTTACCTGTAACAATAGGGACACACTGAGTGAAAGCCAAGCAGCTGATAAGGTAGCACCATGACCTCCCCTAAGCCTGTGAGGCCATCCTTGCCAAAAGAATTGCTTGTGACCCAGCTGGTCTAACAGGAGGCTGGAGACCCAGCTCCTAGTCTAACACAGGCTAGCAGCATCGGACTCTTGGGATCTTTGTAATAATAGCTGAGACCACCCTATACATGCATGAAGGAGACAGACATGACCAGACCAACCGGTGTGAAATTGAAACATGAAAGGGCTCTAGCATCCGCCAAGGCCCGTCTTTAATGAGCACGCACCTGGACTTTTAACCTGTATCCAGGAATGGATGGATGTGTACAGGGTCTCATTAGGTGGGATTTGCTCTCTGCATAGCCAAGAATGAATTTGATACTCCTGCCTACACGTCCTAAGAGCTGGGATTGCAAATATGAGTCGGTTTCATTTGGTCCTGGGGACTAAATCCAGGATCTGGTGCATGCTTGGTAAACACTCTACCAACTAAGCTATATTTCCAGCCCGACTTTTGCCTTTTTAAAATTAATTAATTTTACTTATTTATTTATTCATTTATTTAATGTATATAAGTACACTGTTGCTGACACACCAGAAGAGGGCATCCGGTCCCATTCCAGATGGCTGTGAGCCTCCATGTGTTTGCTGGGAATTGAACTCAGGACCTCTGGAAGAGTAGACAGTGCTCTTAAACCACTGAGCCATCTCTCCAGCCCCTGACTCTTGCCTTTTTTGTTTTGTTTTGGTTTTGGTTTTTGGTTTTTTTGAGACAGGGTTTCTCTGTGTAGCCCTGGCTATCCTGGAACTCACTCTGTAGACCAGGCTGGCCTCGAACTCAGAACCATTATAGTACAATTTATATTATAGGCTGCAGTGTTAAAGGGTTGGCACTACTGGAAGGTGGTGGAACTGTTTTGTTTTGGAGACAGCATTTCTCTGTGTAGACCAGGCTGGCCTTGAACTAAGAGATCCACCTGCCTCTGCCTCCCAAGCACTGGGATTAAAAGCCTGTGTGCTCATACTGCTGCCTGGCTGGAGATGAAACTTCTAAGAGGTGGAGCCTAGCGGGAGGTCAGAGGTCACAGAGGAGTCCTGGCCTCTTCCTTCGGTCTTTATCGGAGTGGGGGACATGGAGCACCCTGCTGACATTACCCTGTCTGTGTTTCATGTTTGAGGGGTAGCTATCACCTGTAGCACACATGCCCCAGTCAAGAGCATGGTTATGAGGTGAGCCATCTTGCTCGGCCACTCCCTCACACACTAGCGTGCTGCTCTGATGTAGGCAAACTGTCTATGGATGGTGCCCTCCAAAACCGAGATCCAGAGGAAAGCTTTCCTCTTAGTAATCAACAATCTCAGAGATTTGAAAAAAAAAAAGCCAAAATTCTCTGAGCACCGATGAAGGTCATCAGGTAGATGGGGTTCTCTGCCAAGAGGCAAACACCTCTCCTAGACTGGGTGTGGTCCTTCAGAGGAAGTGTCTTACAGGATCTGGATGTTATCACATGCTTAGTTAGAGGGCTGGTATGAGCCAAATCTGTTGGGCTTAGCATACATTCCATAAGTCTGATCTGTCAGAGCTGGCTACCTCAAGGATGGTAGGTGACAGACAGGGTTGAAGGTTAATAGTTATTGTAAGGTCTGGAAATAGCCCAAGATAACTTGGCTTAAAAAAATACATACAAGCCAGGCGGTGGTGTCGCACGCCTTTAATCCCAGCACTTGGGAGGCAGAGGCAGGCGGATTTCTGAGTTCGAGGCCAGCCTGGCCTACAGAGTGAGTTCCAGGACAGCCAGGACTATACAGAGAAACCCTGTCTTGAAAACACCAGGAAAAAAAAAAACATACATACATACATACAAACAAACATACCAACATACACACATACAAATATACATGTAAATACATACATGTAAACACATATATAAACATGCATACATATAAACATACATATATACATGCAAACGTACGTACAAGTACATACATATAAACATACACACATACATACAAGTATACATACAAACATACATATAAACATACATGCATACACATACATGCACACACACATTCATACAAACATGCATACATATACATATGTGTATACATATACACATACATACATCAGAAAATATTTAATTTTGTCTTGAGACAGGAACTCATCGTGTGGTCTCAACTGACCTCAAAGTTGTCATCCTCCTGCCTCAGGCTCCTGCTCTGCAGCTCCTTGGTCTGCAGCACTCTAGCTCTCCAGCCACGTGGCTCCTATCAGTTCACACAGCTCCTATCCAGGTAACTAAGGCTTTTTAGGTGCACTTCTGTGCACACTCCAGCTGTGACTATTCTAAATAAAGTACTAGAAAGATTCTCCTGGGCGGTAGTGGTGCACGCCTTTAATCCCAGCACTTGGGAGGCAGAGGCAGGCAGATTTCTGAGTTCGAGGCCAGCCTGGTCTACAGAGTGAGTTCCAGGATAGCCAGGGCAACACAGAGAAACCCTGTCTCGAAAAACCAGTGACAAAACTACCATGCAAATTACCCCCCCTCTCTGCCCCTGGGCAAAGTCATCTAAGGATTGCCAGAGTGATTCAGGAATAAGATACCAACACGAAGAAGAAATCAAGGCCCGAGACAGAGAGGGACCAGGCAATGTTAGTCAGGACACAGAAACCCTTACACTTATGGCTGGTTTGCCCAGGGGATGAGAGTGACCAGGATCACAGAGCCAAGGAGGCCACAGAGTAGAGTGTCTCAGCTGCTTCAGGGCTTCCACCTTCACGACATGCCACAAGGACTGGGTGGCAGCTCCTGGGGCGAACGTCCTGGATGGCAGAACATTCTGGCCATCGAGTTATTGGAAGCATAGAGAGGTAGAAAAGGGGCATGCTCTTGACTGGGGCATGTGTACTGCAGGTGATAGCTACCCCTCAAACATGAAGCACAGACAGGGTAATGTCAGCAGGGTGCTCCATGTCCCCAGCTCGGATAAAGACCACTGGGCAGTAGGCAGGTCCCCATCCCGTGTGTCTGCAGACCTTCCCACTCATCTCTGGGGCTGGACTCCTCTCCTCTCACCCTCTGTGATGGTTTGTATGTGCTCAGCCCGTGGAGGGGGACTATTAGAGGGTGTGGCCCTGTTGGAATAGGTGTGTCAATGTGGGCATGGGCTTTAAGACTCTCATCCTTTAATCCCAGCGCTTGGGAGGCAGAGGCAGTGGATTTCTGAGTTCCAGGCCAGCCTGGTCTACAGAGTGAGTTCCAGGACAGCCATGGCTACACAGAGAATCCCTGTCTCGAAAAAAGACTCACCCTAGCTGCCTGAAAGCCAGTATTCTGCTAGCAGCCTTCAGATAAATATGTAGAACTCTCAGCTCCTCCTGCGCCATGACTACCTGGATGCTGCCATGCTGAAGCCTTGATGATAATGGACTGAACCTCTGAACCTGTAAGTCAGCCCCAATTAAATGTCCTTATAAGAGTTGTCTTGGTCACGGTGTCTGTTCCCAGCAGTAAGACCCTACCTAAGACACCCTCCTTGACCTAAGCCTCAGGGCAGGGACTGCTATAGGGGGGTGCTAGGGTGGAGACACTTGGAGCATGCTGGCCCACTGGAATCCACGTTCTGACATCTTCTAGATCCGTTCTAGATCTTTTCTTTTCTTTTTTGGTTTTTCAAGACAGGATTTCTCTGTGTAGCCCTGGCTGTCCTGGAACTCACTCTGTAGCGGGCTGGCCTCGAACTCAGAAATCCGCCTGCCTCTGCCTCCCAGGTGCTGGGATTAAAGGCATGTGCCACCACCGCCCGGCCTGTTTTCAAAGGCCTCCAAAACACAAGCTGATCTTAACTGTCCATTGGTGCCATGGGTTGCCTCAGGGAAATGAGGAGTGACCAAGTGGCCTAGACAGAGCCTCAGCAGCACACATGGTGGGGTCTGTGGTGCAGAGGGCAGCTGTCCATGCAATCAGTGGGGATTACCACTGCTGGTTAGTGACAACCTTTGGAAGACACAGGGATGAATCTGTGAATCTAGAAGCTGCCCACAGAAGTGAAGATGAAATCCAGGAGGGCCTACAGCCAGAATGGAAGATGAGGATGCAGACAGTGGCAGAGCCTGGCCAGACCAAAGCCTCTCTCTTCACAGAGAAAACACCAGTTCTTGGTGACATTTCATGGCCCTTTCCCCCAGTTCCTCCAGGCAGGTGTAAAACCAAACCAGTCAATCCCCAATCTTCAGACAGGTGGGGATCTGAATAAGAATGCCCACATAGACTCATATGTTTGAATGCTTAGTTACCAGGGAATATCACTATTTGAAAGGATTAGAAGGATTAGGAGGTATGGCCTTATGGGAGGAAGTGTGTCACTGGGTTTGGGCTTTGAGGTTTTGAAAGCCCATGTGCTGAGCCCAGAGTCTCTTCTTGCTGCCTGCTGAACCATATGTAGAACTCTCAAGTACTTCTGCAGCCATGTGTTGCCTACATGCCATCTTCCTTCACACAATGAGGACCATGAACTAACCCTCTGAAAACTGTACACAAATTCTCCAATTAAATGTTTTCTTTCTTTTTTTTCAGGGGGAGGGTGTTGAGACAGGCTTTCTCTGTGTAGCCCTGATTGGCCTGGAACTCACTCTGTAGACCAGACTGGCCTCGAACTCAGAAATCTGCCTGCCTCTGCCTCCCAAGTGCTGGGATTAAAGGCGTGAACCACCACCACCCGGCAAACGCTTTCTTTTATAAGGGTTGTGTCGTAGTCACGATGTCTCGCCACAGCAACAGAACACTAAGACAACACCAGAGAGCAAAGCCTGGGTGGGGGTGGGGGGTGGGGATCACTGTCCTCTTCCCTTCATGCTTGGGGTTCCAGCCTGGGTCAAACTACAGAAAGCAAAAGAATAAGACAGAGGCTTGACTCTGCTGAGGCCCAGAACTGGATCTGCTACTAGCAGTGATGCGTGTAGAGTATTTGATCACACTGTGAACCCCGAGATTGTGTTATTTACTGAAAAAAGCTGCTTCTAGTTGTGGTGTGGCTCAGCCCTTAGCCCACACCTTTAATCCCAAACAATGAAGGTAAAAAGTTAGTTTGTAGAAGGAAGCACCCATGTTTGAAAGTGACGTCTAACTGAGTGGCAGACAAAGTGATGAATCAGAGAAAGATTTGACAGAACAGGATGTGCCCAACTCTCATGAGAAGAGAGAGGAAAGGGAATCTACTTGAGGGGCAGTGCAGAGAGAGGAAGAAGGGAGGCATTTTTACCAGAAGAGTTCTACAGAGGCAGGCTGCAGAGAGAGAACAAGCTAGACACAGGTAAAGACAGAAGGAGCCAGAGGTGATGAGGAGAAGACAGAAGATTAGAACAGATTTCTCCAGTTAGTTTGAGGCTAAGCCGAGCAATAAGCAGAGACAGGGAAGCCAGATTGAATCAGTCAGCTTGGAGAGGAGTTTTGAGCCAGAAGAGCTGAGTTGAACTAGCTAGCTAGAGCTCAGAAAGAATTAGGAAAGGCTGAGCTTATTCAGCAATAAGTCTCAGAGGCTGAAAACATTCTAGGCCTAGATAAGATTGTACAAAGGCTAGAAGCTTCCAGGCCTAGGTTAGCAGATTGAGCCAGTAAGCCTCAGAGATGACAATTATCTCAGGCAAATACAAGTTAATTTACACAGTGAGTTCTGAAGCAATGAGTAACAAATCCTGGCTGCCATTTCTCCGGCTCTCCAAGGGACAAATACTGTACTGTTTTGTAGCATACAAAACACCCCTTAAGCCACCACCCATTCCTACCCACTATAGGCTTCCAGAGTCAGGTGCCCAAGTAGCCCCTCTCCAGAATCTTGTGAAGGGCCTAGGTTAACATTACAAACTCCATTTTGCTTTCAGACTCCATTTTATGATTAACTTGCCCTCTGAATGAACTCAGCTACTAAAAAACCCCAACTTGATCCAGGAGTCATGTCACCCTGGTAATGACCACAGTAGGTGTTTTTTTGGGGGGGGGCTTCTAGTAACCCCCCAACAAAAGGCTATTCTGATTTTTATATCTTTGAGGGACTGGGTTTGGTTTTCCACAATCCCTCAGCCAGTAGAGATTTGTACATTCTCAGAAGGGACGGTCAGTCCTTCTTCTCCAGGGCCAAAGTACAGAAGGGTGTGGCTGCATCTGATCTCTTAGTGATCAGCCTCTCAAAGTGGTAGGCCTATGCTGTTATGTAACAGAGCTTTTCCAGGGGACAGGCAACACAGGCATCTACCCACCCTAGAAAGGAACCTAGGACAGACCGAAGTATAGACACCACTTAAGTCCAACTAGGTGAACCAGTGAGTTTTTTGGGGGGGTTGGTTACTTACAGGAGTAGAAATGACCCAAAGACAGTCGCATCACCACAGTCTACCCTCATGTGGGTGACAGCTCACAAGGCCGAGGAACCTGAAACACGCTGCTCAGGCTGCAAGCACCTCAGCAGGTTGGACAGTGTTCTTTTCCAGAGATTCCTGTCAAACCCTCTTCTAGGCATCTTTGATGGGTTTTGCTTCTTCTAGTCATATGGTCTGATTTCAAGAGTCTTCTTTGAGGTGTTGCTTGTCTGAGAGCCTTTTTGGTCGCTCAACTTCCTCCTGTCTCATAGAGACTCTTGGTGTATTTATTTATTTATTTATTTATTTATTTATTTATTTATTTGCTTACTCTGATCTCGAGGGGGCTAGTGAATCTGGTCAGCTTCAGGGACTTCCTAAAGCTAGTCTGAGTAAGGCACTCCCTGCCCCAGGGCTGATGGAACGATTTCATCTCAGAAGAAACAGTTACACAGAGCACGCTCTCAGAATGTACCCTAAAGTGTGGGCACATCCCACACGTGACGGTCCTTAAAGAGAGCTGTTAGCAACAGACTGCAGCCTACACAGACCTTCCAATGATCCTGGATTCTGTTAAATCCAAACCAAAAGTTAACAAGAGCTCTGCCAGTTAAAGAATTCAAAGGCAGAGAAGATCTGGAGGTAACCAACGGCTGCAGAGAAATCTCAAATCCCCACGGGCTGAATCAGCCAATGAAGAAAGACACTTATTGGGCGTGAAGAAACACACACATGCAGCCCACAGAGAAAAAGATCCTCAGTAGTGTTGTGGTGTTCAAATCCACCACAACAGCCGGAGGCTTAGACTAAGTTCAAATTTAAGTGAAATGAATTGAGTCTTACTGCTAGCAGAAGGCAACAGCTCTAGAGCCCAACAGCTTGGCGTGCAGAAGGCGGGTTAAGATGGTGCTTGATGCAGGGCAGTGGTGGCGCACGCCTTTAGTCCCAGCACTTGGGAGGCAGAGGCAGATGGATTTCTGAGTTCGAGGCCAGTCTGGTCTACAGAATGAGTTCCAGGACAGCCAGGGCTATCCAGAGAAACCCTTTCTCAAAAAACCAAAACCAAAAAAAAAAAAAAGATGGGATTTGAAAGGGTACCTCAGAAATGTATGTTACAACTACCCATGGATACTTTACTCCCATTGTTTCTTACTTGCTTTCCCCGCTATATAGAAATAAAAAGACTGTTCCATCCCCTTCCCACAGCACTGAGCAGGTTTCATAGAAGCAGAGGCAGCTGTTAATGTCCACAGCTCCTCATCCTATTCCTCATTGCAACTGCAGGCCAGTAGGACCTCTCAGGCACTCCAGATCAAAAGGTCAAAGGCTCTTAGGGATGGCTGGCCGACTCCATATGAAGTTTCTTTAGTCATCGCGGGACCTGCGTAGATCCTTACTCAGGTCTGAGCATTCTAAGGACTGAGAGAGAGTAGTAGTTCATTAATGGGCAGGAGAAAACACAGTGCTATCAGGTTAAAAGAGATCGGGAGAGGTGAGAGAAGAATGAATATTCTGAATATTCAGAATATTCCCCAAACCAATATTCTGATCAAGGCTTCGGTCTCTTTTTCATTTCCAGCCCCCCTTTTGGGTAAACCCAGTTTGTCCATGACTGCTGGATGGCTACAGGTGGTGTCTGAAGGAGGAGCCTGAAAACAGGGCTGGGGTGGGGCGATGGGAGACTTGCTGAGAAACATGGCCTAGGGTGGAGCTCCACAGAAAACAGAAAACAAAAAGTAACAGTATCCTGCATGGTAAGCAACGAACAGCATTAATGCTAGCGCTAGCTATAAAGTTTCTTTTTTGGAGGGTGGTGTTGCAGGATGTGCATTAAGGGGACACAGGCTAGGTTGAAGAGGTGTTGACCCAATGCCAGACTTCACCCAGGGGTGACAGGGCAATGGGACAGGGGAATTCTAAACAGGCATTTGTCCACAGCCTCAAAGAGCTGCTTCAGGCGAGAGGAGCAGGGTTTTCAAAACAGATGTTAGAACCCTTTTTAGTTCAGATAGATTCCTGCTGTCTGTCCGTGGTTTCCAGAAGGAAGAACTTTGGATAAGGAAACTGGGGAAAAGTTGGAGAAGTTCAGAGAACCACCCAGGCAGATCCTATCACCTTCTGCCTCTGGGTGCTCATAAAAGATGCTATTGATAGTAAAGACAGAGAGAGAGGGAGAGGGAGAGGGAGAGGGAGAGGGAGAGGGAGGGGGAGGGAGAGAGAGAGAGAGAGAGAGAGAGAGAGACAGAGACAGAGACAGAGACAGAGACAGAGACAGAGACAGAGAGACAGAGAGAGACAGAGAGAGACAGAGAGAGACAGAGAGAGAGACAGAGAGAGCTCACAGGCGTCAGCCACTGCCCAGGAACAGTGTGAAGAACTTCAGGAAGAGCGGCTGTCAGAGAGGGCTTCAACAGAAAAGGCTCTCTCAGAGCTCTCAATCAGAGGAGTGCAGACCTTGTACACCTTCTAGAGCTCAGATAAAAAGAAACTGGAGACACTGGTGATGAATTAGATGCAGAGGAGGGAGCTGATACAGGAGAGGCCTTCAAATATTATAACGAGGATTGGCCTCCTTATGCACCTTCTGCTCCGTCTTGACTGCAGGAGATAAGATACAGGTCACACTCCACACACTGCCAAGCAGAGGGGGCACTCAGAAAGGCATAAAACCCAGTTTCCTGTAGAGGGCTGGTGTGTGTGTGTGTGTGTGTTTTGGTTTTTTTCGAGACAGGGTTTCTCTGTGTAGCCCTGGCTATCCTGGAACTCACTCTGTAGACCAGGCTGGCCTCAAACTCAGAAATCCGCCTGCCTCTGCCTCCCAAGTGCTGGGATTCAAGACTTGTGCCACCACCGCCCGGCTGTGTGTGTTTTCTTTACTAGATTTTTTTCTTCTGTTTTCATTTATTTATTTGTTTGACTGCCACCCCCCACCCCATTCCTCCTGGCTCCACCCCCACTTACCCCCATCCACTCCTTTTCTCTTCAGAGAAGGGCAGGCCTCCCATGGATATCAACCAGCCTGGGCATAAGACTAAGCACATCTTCTCCTATTGAGGCTAGACAAAGCAACCCAGTAGGAGGAAAAGGTTTCAAAGGCAGGCCATCTAGTCAGAGATGGGCCCTCACTCCTGCTGTGAGGAGTCCCACCAGAAGACCAAGCGACACAAATGTAACATATGCGCAGAGGGTCAGTCCCATGCAGGCTCCCGAGTCAGCTGTTCAGTCTCTGTGAGCCCCGATGAGCCCAAGTGAATTGATTCTGTGGGTCTTCTCGTGGTGTCCTCGATACCTCTGACACCTACGATCCTTACTCCCCATCTCCTGCAGGATTTCCCCAAGCTCCCAACCACAATTTGTCCTACTGACAAGATATACTGGGGTAGGGCTGGCAAGATGGCTCAGCAGTTAAGAGCACCGACTGCTCTTCCGTAGGTCCTGAGTTCAAATCCCAGCAACCCCAGGGTGACTAAGAACCACCCGTAATGAGATCTGACGCCCTCTTCTGGTGTGTCTGAAGATAGCTACAGAGTACTTACATATAATAATAAATAAATCTTTTTTTTTTTTTAAATGTGCTGGGGTAAAGGTGGCACAGGAATTGTGGGAGTGGCCAACCAATGACTGGTCCACCTTGGGACCCATGCTGTGAGAGGGAGCCCACCCCTGACACTGCCTGGAGGGTCAGGAACCAGAGGCTGGATAACCCAGAGATCTAGGGTAGAACCAAATATGACTGGCAAACAAACAAACAAGTCACTAAAATGATTCCTAATGATAGCTATACTCATACCCCAGTTATCAACAGAGACATGTCATCTAGCAACTGATGGAAACAGATGCAGAATGCTGGGCGTTTTAAAAATCTCTGTAGAGTTTTTCCTCCCCTGATTTACAGGTGGTCAGTTTGAAGGAAAATGGGATGCTCGGTTGTCCTGGTCCAACCTTGAACTTGTTGGGCTTGGTCCATCAGCAAGGGCCTGCTGGTGGGAGACAGAAGTGAAGTCTACAAGGCCTTTGTTTTAAGCTATCAGGCTTTTATCTCAAGTCAGGTGGGTGAGGAAGATGCCAGCCATCTTGGAAATTCAACCCCTTTATTACTGTCTGCCTACCAGGGAGTCTGCCTAACTCCCTGCCCCTCATAACACATCCTCAGAAAACGGAATCGCTTCGAAGGGAAAGGATTAAATACTCTTGAGACAAAATTTTAGTTATGGTCAGGTACATCACATAAAATCTTTTATGAGATCTTTCGCTAAGTTTGTTGTTATTGTTGTTTTTCGAGACAGGGTTTCTCTGTATAGCCCTGGCTGTCCTGGAACTCACTCTGTAAGGCTAAGCTGGCCTCGAACTCAGAAATCCCCCTGCCTCTGCCTCCCAAGTGCTGGGACTAAAGGTGTGTGCCACCACTGTCTTATACTCCAGATAGGCCATTTGTTAGGTTCAAAAGAAAAGCTCCAAGCATTCCAAAAAAGGGCAGGTCCGCTGACCTGGTCCAACATGGCAACCTTGGCTCAGCTCAAGCTGGACTCTAGTATTGCTGGTGGCACACTTGCCTGTATCACTCACAGGGAACCTTTGAAATGGCTCTCCATCTACCGGGAAGAACCACTACTGAGCTGTGGTGGGTACCAATGCCAATCCTATCCCCCAGGCTCATCTTGTCCCTAGAGATGTGTACTTACAATACTTATTAAAGCCACGCCCCCTATCGCCTCGCCCCCATCCCATTTCCCACTACCCTAAACTTCCAGGCTGTTCCAGTTCACGGGACTCCCTCCCCCCGCAGCACTGACGCTCCAGGTTTTCTTTATAACCTATGAGACATATTGTTATATCCGATTTGAGAGACCGTCGACCGTCGAGACCACTAAGGCCTCAGGATCTGATGCAAACACATTAGGGTTTATTTGTGAGCTCGACCTCAGACCCGGATTCACCCTGGTGTAGCAGGGTAGGAGAGCGGTACCGAGGCTCACGGTACCGGGTGCTTAAAAAAGAAAAAAACACAATCCGGGGTGTCTGTGCCTTGGGATTGGGAAATGTGTAGGAGGGGAATGGGCCAAACTGCAAGGGGTATTTCTTAAAAAAAAAAAAAAAGAGAGAGAATAACAGAATCGGGTATTGATTTTCCAGTTGATTGATCCCCTACAAGTACAAGTGCAGTTGATTCAATTGGGAACATACAATATCTTGTGGTTGCTCTTTGAACTGGGACATACCTGGGGAGGGGGGTGGAGGACCTGAGGATGGTAATAACCGCCAATTTCTCCTTTCATTGTTTTTTGAACTGGGACTTCCCTGTAGGGGGAAGAAAAAAAAAGTACCACTTCTCACTTTGTTTTCCTCGTGCTAAATCTGAGCCTTAGGGGTAGATGGTAGGACATTTTGTTACAAACTGTTACTGCGATGGCCACTCAGATACATTGTATAGCTAATTGAAAGTCTTTATTCTGTCAGGTGTGGAGGCACATGCCTTTAATCCCAGAGCTAGGGAGGCAGAGGCAGGCGGGTCTTTGTGAGTTTGAGGCCAGTTTGGGCTACAGAGCTAGTTCCAGGACAGCCAGGGCTATAGAGAGAAACCCTGTCTTAAAAAGAAGGGAGGGAGGAAGGGAGGGAGGGAAGGAGAGAGTGGGGGAAGGAGGAAGAGGGGGAGGGAGAGTAGGAGAGGGAGAGGGAGGAGAGGAGAGGAGAGGAGAGGGAGAGGGAGGAGAGGAGAGGAGTAGGGGGAGGGAGAGGAAGAGAAGAGAAGAGAAGAGAAGAGAAGAGAAGAGAAGAGATAGGGAGAGAAAGGAGGGAGGGAGAGGAGGGAGAGAGGAGGGAGAAAAAGAAGGAAGGAGAGAGAGAGGGAGAAGGAGGGGGGGGGAGGGGAAGGGAAAGGAGAGAATAGAAAGGAAAGAGAAAGTCTATTCTTTCTGGCCTGTTGGAACGACAATAGGATAGGATATTGGAGATCCAAGTATAGCCCCGAGCATGTAGACCACGGGGCTTTTAAGCCAACAACCACATCTTGGAATGCTGCTGTGCAGCAGCTGCTTGGGAGGTCTGGACAAGCAAGAAGCTGAACCGAAGCTAAGTTGCCTGGAGCATCCTGGCCTCGAGGACCAGAACACAGTTAAGTAATCTTCCACGGGTGTCTTCACCAAGGAGATCAGCTTCTAGTTATGTTATGGGGTACCTGGGGGGAAAAAAACAACCACCCAAAACTCTCTGAGGCTTGAATAAGTCAAAGGATAGAGCCTTTATTCACTGCTGGTGGGGGTTGTCCCAGGCAGAGTAGCAGGAAGTAGAGAAATAGCAGCTAAGGGTCAGGTAGTTAACCTTTAGGTCAGGGTCACCTTGTGTAGGAATTTATGGCTGGTCCAGAGATAAGTTTACCTTAGGAGTTTATGGGTCATCTACATGACCTGCGATTTTATGGCTGGTCTACAGGACCAGAGATCAGTTTACCCAAGATAGTTTTTAGCAGTTAGAATATTCTTAGGAATGTTTTCACAAGATGGCGTAACTGTAATTCAGTAGCCTAACACAGTTGGACATGAAATGCTTTCAGCACGAACACAAGACGGAGGAACTTTCGCACTGTCTTGTCCTGACACATAACACAGAGGTCAACTTTAACCACACGACAGAGAACCTGAGTCTCGTTCTTGCCTTTTTGTGAATGTTATTGGTTTTATCTTTTTAAAAGTTAACTTTAGCTGGGCAGTGGTGGCGCACGCCTTTAACCCCAGTACTCAGGAGGCAGAGGCGGGTGGGCCTCTGAGTTCAAGGCCAGCCTGGTCTACAGACGCAGTTACAGGACAGCCAGGGCTACACAGAGAAACCCTGTCTCAAAAAAATAACAACAACAAAAGACAGTCAAACAAACAAAAAACAACCTTCCCCAAACCACCACCACCAAAAAGATTTTATTTATTTGTTTGTTTAATTTGCGTATGCATATGCATTTCCATTGCATGCATGCATGAAGTCAGAGGACTCCCTATAACCTGGCAGTTCTCAGCTATCACCACCTGCTCTCTCAGACACCCCTGACCTTGTCAGTCCACAGCTGTGCTCAGTCAACTCATATCTAGAAAAAAAATACCCTTCTGTTTAACCATCCCGTGGAGCCGCTTGCTGTTGGCTTTTACAGTTAGGTCTCTAGCGAGGTCTTATTAAACTGGTTTCCTTTTCACTCATAACAAAATTCTCTCATTTCCTATATCTTATCACATTACTTTTCCAAACGAGAACAAATGAAGACAGAGGTGAGGGCTGCAAGATATTAATGTGGTCAAAAAAAAAAAAATCATCACCCTCCTGACACTCACATTGCACACGTATATTTTAATGAGGCATTGTCAAAAACAATGAGCCATGTGTTAAAAAAAATAAATAAATGCAAAATTAAAATGGCCACAGGTTTGTTTTCAGGGGATCCAGGAACAGATCAATATTAACCTGTGTTGCTTCAGATGCTAATCTGAGTTTACAAAAGAAAATTCAACTAGAATTTTCTCCTGGGTCATCAAAGGCACCGAGCGAGTACACACAGTATTCTTCACGGATATGTGACTCACAGCAGACATTTCTATCCTCCTAATATCAGCAGTACCCCAAGGGCTCAAAGACCTTGCAAAGACTTCCAAATTGACAAGATCTGTCTGTCATACTCCGTATAATCAATCATAGCTCAATCAGCTCAACCAAACCAGAAATGGCTGAGCCTGATCCTGAAAGATAAAGCTAGGAACCAAATGGCAGTTGCTAATAATGGCTCAAAAAGAACATAAACAACTCAGGGGCTTCCTGGACTCAGGCAACTCCTACTAGCCAGGCCCTGTCTCTATCCTAGAAAAGCCGATCCAATGCTCGACCTGAATTAATCCTGAGAAGAAGCCCCAAACCAAGGGGAGGTATGTCGCCTGGAGAAAACTTATCAAGAGTCTGACATCCTCAAGAGTCCAGAACATAATCCAAATTCTCATCTCCTTCCCGAAGCGGGGAGAAGGAAGATGGGAAAAGTCCATGGGCTAATGTAAGTCTTAGAGTAAGAGTGTAAGACTCTTCAGTCTCTCCTCTCCACCGGGGTCAACTTGCTAACCAAATAAATCTTTTCTTCAAGCCAGGACTTATCAAACTGTTGAGACCTGTGAGGGTCATAGCCCCTAATAAGGTAGCCATGGCTACGCATTCTCAACAGGCCAACTGAAGAGAGAACTCCACATCGAGAAGCAGAAAGAAGAGATTTGATCAGTGTGGCCACACTAGGACAGGGAACAAAGTGGCCCGATGACCTTCCCTCCATAGTCCATCTTTGGGATCCTGACACGAAGTTTAGGTTTAAATAGAAGGTGGGGCAGCTAAGCAGTCTTGGACAAGGTGTGGTCCTATCCATCATCATACTCATTGTCTGGGCTCCAACTTTTCCCCAAAAGGTAGTCTGAGGGTCTGTTAACAGGGTGTGAAGTCTCTTCCCAGCAGATCAATTCTCTTCAGGCTGGCATGGGGATTCAACCTTCTCCCTCCACCAGCGTGAGAAATTTCTGGAAGAAAGTCCATTTCTTGGGGGTCTTTGTCTCAATGTCTGGTGGCTGAAGAGACAGGCATAGACAATGGGAGCTTCAGAACATTGTTTTGTTTTGTTTCTGACAGGGTTTCTCTGTGTATAGCCCTGGCTGTCCTGGGACTCACTCTGTAGACCAAGCTGGCCTTGAACTCAGAAATCTGCCTGCCTCTGCCTCCCAAGTGCTGGGATTAAAGGCATGCATCACCGCTGCTGGGCCAGAGCATCTTCATTTCTGCCAGAGTGGTCATTCTTTGGAACACACATGATCCTATCGGAAGAGGAGAGCTGGCTGTGGAGCTAAGGGTCCTCCTTGCCAGGTAAAGACAGGTCTTGATTTGATTCTAACATTTCCTACCATGGCCCCCAGTCTTGTCTTTTGCAATGGGAATATTTATTCTGTGCCATTGCATATGGAAGTCTGTAACTCTTTTGTTTGTTTGTTTGTTTTTCGAGAAAGGGTTTCTCTGAGTAGCCCTGGCTGTCCTGGAACTCTCGCTGTAGACCAGGCTGGCCTCGAACTCAGAAATCCGCCTGCCTCTGCCTCCCAAGCGCTGGGATTAAAAGCGTGCACCACCACCGCCCAGCTGGAAGTCTGTAAATCTTAAAACACATATTTTATAGGCTCTTGCAGAAGAGACTTTGGATTTCTGATCATTAAAGACTCTAGTTACTTCTAAATTTGGGTGCAATGTTTTGTTTTTGTTTTTGTTTTTTGTTTTTTTGTTCTTTTTTTTTTTTTTAACAGCATGAGATGGAGAATTTAGGGACCAGATAGAATGCTACTATTTAAAGTGATGTGTGGGCTGGAGAGATGCTGCAGTGGTTAAGGGCACTGGCTGTTCTTACAGAGGTCCAGTGTTCAGTTCCCAGCACCCACATGGGGGCTCACAACCATCTGTAACTCCAGTTTTAAGGAGCACAAACCCTTGGCCTCCACAGACACAGCACATACAATGTACACAGACATACATGCAGGCAAAACACCTAAAAATGTAAATGAAAAGGTGTTTGGGTGTCAGGTTGACAAGGGGTGGAGTTGGGTTGATCAATCTCATTGTCAATGAGGTTTAAGATAACCATAGAAACACATCTCTGGGTGTCTCTGTGAGGGCTTTTCCAGAAAGATTTAAAGAGGCAGGAAGACCCATGGGCCTGAGTTCTGGATTGAATAACAAGGAGAAAGGGAATTGAACACCTGCAAGCTGCTTTCCTCCCGGGCCCAAGCTCCCAGAGTAACGGCTCAGACTCAAAATATATTTACAAATACCCAGGTCATATAGTTAGGCTCCTTTCCTGAAACCGTCCCGCAGTTTCATGAACCGGGTTCTGCCTCGACCGAAGGGAGAAAGGAGACCTGAAACACAGAGTTCGAGAACAAAAGGACATGAAGCCAAGTTGAGGGTTTCCAATCAAGGCTCGTCTTTACTTTGGGGGTTCAGCATTTATATACAAGAGAGCAAACTGAATCTCTAGGTTACAATGACATTTGAATAACATAAGGAATTCGGGAGGAGTCAGGAAGAGTCCGAGCAAAGTCAAGGGGGAAACTGGCTGCTGGGCTGAAGGTGGAGACTCAGGACATCCCACAGGTCTCAGCTCCCAGGAGTGGCTGGAGGCACAGTCCACAGTGGGGGAGGAGGTCAACTACAGATGTCCTCAGGCTGTATACATGCCAGCCAACAGGTGTAGTTTCCGTGAGCCTTTGTTTCAGGCACAGAAGGCATGAGTTGAGTCTGGGGTGGCAAACTCCGATGTCTTGCAGCTGAGGGACCCCAACACTTTCCTGATTAGCTTAATAGTTTAAAACAATCCATTTATATTTATCTACATTTTGCCATGTGGCTGGTTACCTCTGCTCAGGTACCACACATCTGTGAGGTACCATGCATCTGTCCTCTTCCTATCTTTCCTGGTTCTCCTCAAGCCTGGCTCTATCCCAGAATTCTTTCTGCCTTTGGAATGTCCCACCTTCTACTCTCCCCTTTCCTATAGGCCATAGTTTGTTTGTTTGTTTGTTTGTTTGTTTTGTTTGTTTTGTTTTTTGTTGTTGGTTTGGTTTGGTTTTAAATTGACAGGTGATGCATCCATATAACACACAAGATATTCTCTGAACACCAGCATTTCTTTTCTCTCTTGCCTCAAGGAAACAGGACCAGCCACCTCCCTCTCCTGCTACCAAGCCTTCCCCAGGATAGCCAACACCCTCAGAAGGAGCCAAGCCTTTCCTTCCGTAGGTAGCTTTTGTTAGGTAATTGTCCCAGCATCACGGAAAAGTAAGTGACACAGCCATGGAGACTCCTGCTGGCAGCTGCCAGGAGGATGGTCCAGAGGCCTTATAAAAGCCAAACTTCTGGTCCTGGGCTGAGCAATGTGTTACAGTTGTCTAGGCAACAGAAAAAAAAATTCACTGAGCTTTGTGACCCATCAGACTGCATGGTGAACCCTCCTTCCTGAAAGGATAAATCAGAATGGATTACTTCAGGCTAGAGGTGACTCAGAAACGAGGACCAGGGGCAGGAAGGGTGGGTTGGGTCTGCTTGGGGCCTGAGAGCACACAGTCTGAATGCAACTTATCAGACTAACTTGGCAGAAGGATGGTCAACTGGGCCAGGGCCTTCTCTGGCTTGCCAGCAGCTCTCGCAGAAGATGTTCTGTGAGCTCTCACACCGAGGCCACGCTGGCCACAGGGTTAGGGTTCTGCTACCCGCTTACAGTTGGTACACTGGGGTGCAAAGAGAGCAGATGACAAGCAGAAGGTCCTGAACCCAGGCCTGATGGCACAGGCTTGTAATCCCAGTGCTCAACAAGCAGAGACAGGCAGGCTCTTGCATGTCCCCTGGTCTCAAAAGCCAGCCGGCCAGCTTAGCCTACCTAACAAGTTTCAGACCCATGAGAAACTGTCAAAAAAAAAAAAATGGATGTTATTAGGTTTCAAATCCTGGACAAACGTCTGAGGTGCCTATTTACCATATCGAAGCAGACCTGGCCCCCAGGTTCTCCCCGCACCCCCTCAGTCCCTCTGTTACAGACCCTCCTGGCTGTCATACCCTGCCCTCTACCCTAAGGTTCCTCAACCTAGGGGCTGGGCTGCTCTTTGCTGTGTAATCCAACCCTCTTTGTACCTTTGGGCCTCCTGGCTGCTGCCCCAGGTTCCTCCCTCACCTCTCCCTTCCCCTCCCCATCTCTCAAGTGGCCCAGCTTAGGGCCATGTCTTCTCTGGGCTCTCCCAGATGTTCCTGCCTCTGGCTATGCTCTCTCTCATCCATACCACACCCAGAACCAGATAGTCTTTCTTTCTCTCTCTCTCTGTCTCTCTCTGTCTCTGTCTCTCTCTCTGTCTCTTTCTTTTAAAGATTTATTTATTATATGTAAGTACACTGTAACTGTCTTCAGGCGCACCAGAAGAGGGCATCAGATCTCATTATGGGTGGTTGTGAGCCACTATGTGGTTGCTGGGATTTGAACTCAGTACCTTCGGAAAAGCAGTCAGTGCTTTTAACCGCTGAGCGGTCTCTCCAGCCCCCTTTCTTTCTTTCTTTCTTTCTTTCTTTCTTTCTTTCTTTCCTTCTCTCTCTCTCTTTCTTCCTTCCTTCCTTTCTTTCTTTCTTTCCTTCTTTACAATTCACCAGAAGAATGACACACGAGGTTGTCCTGTCTCCACATATATGCATGCACACCTATGTACATCCACATGTGCTTACATACACACAAAATTAAAGTAGCACATTGAGATGTGGCAAGATGATGAAAGGGAGGGAGGGAGGGAAGGAGGAAGGAAGAAAGAAAGGGAGAGAGGAGGAGGGGAAAAAGGAAGGGAGGAAAAGAGAAATTATTGTTTTTTGTTTTTGTTTTGTTTTGGTTTGGTTTTGAGACAGGGTTTCTCTGTGTAGCCCTGGCTGTCCTGGAACTCGCTCTGTAGACCAGGCTGGCCTCGAACTCAGAAATCCGCCTGCCTCTGCCTCGAAAGTGCTGGGACTAAAGGCGTGTGCCGCCACCGCCCGGCTGAATTACTGTTTTTTAAAGAAACTGTTTTCATGACAAAATACCCAGCTACAAATCAGTAGGACTTCCGGGAGTCCTCCTGGCCCCTCCACAGCCGCCATCCTTTGCCAGCTAAGATGCCCTTTCCTTATGTGCCTGACTGTGCCCCTCCTTCCTCGCCTCCCTCCCCTGGCCATCTGAACTGGGGTTTTCCTCCTGGTTCTGGCTCTGGGGTTTCCAGACCACCAACCCTTGAGTGGTTTCCACTGTGATCTGATCAAGAAATTGGCAAAGAGATCCAAGCAAGCCCGGTCTACGCTGCTTGTTCAGGACAGCCAGGGCTAGGTAGCACCACTGTGTCTCAAAGAAAACAAACCACAGGTTTATAAACCTCCTTCTAAGACCCCCGCCACTGGACAACAAAGCAAAGTACAATTCCACCAAAGTCACCCCGGGGGCTTACTTACAGAACATGGGTGACCCAGAAACAGGAACAGTGGAAACTACGCCCATCACGGATTCTGGCTTCCCCGGGGTTTCATACAGACAGCTCCCTTCCAATAACCTCTTGTATCCTCTAGAACTTCCCAAGGCTGTGTGCGCTTGGGGCAAAATTGCATACAAATGGCTGGGGCCAAGTAGCTGGAACCTCGGGTGAGCATCGAAAGACCTTTCCCAACTCCCTCCTTCCCGGAGGAAGCATGCTCAGTCAACAGGCCCCACTGAGATGGGTGCTTGCACGCAGGCACGGACACCCGTGCAGAATGGAGGAGTGCATTCTACAACCCCGTGGTACCGCTGTGCGTTCTACACGGGAATAGGAGGGAAGGAGCCAGGGTTGTTAGTAGCATGAGAGTTTACAGGGACCCGGGGAAGCAGGGAGGTGAGGATCCTTTTCCTTAAGTGTCCCAGACTCCAGGCTCTGCTCCAGCTGGCCCACATGCCTGGCTTGTCCTCACAGGTGTAGAAGAAGGCGGGCTTGGCCATGTGGAGGCCAGCAGGAGGGAACAGCTCTAGGAGACTCGGGTTTCCCAGCTGAGAGGTGCTCCCAGACAGTCCTGGGGAAAAGGGCGTTCAAAGGGATTAGCTAAGTTATCACATACTCCTTCCGGAGAAACTGGGCCCCCCCCCCCGCATGCGCACTCCCGCTTAGTCCCTCCAAAAAGGCGGGTAGTGGGGCACAGAGCACAAGAAAAGTGGGGGAATTCTGGGAATACCAACATCTAGGGACTGCAAACATGGAGACAGAAAGAGAGCCATCAGGCCCCATAGACGATATGGTCCAGACTGCTACTGCAAAGGGCTCTCTCCGTTGCCCGGAGACTGAGCTCAGAGATCATGATCAGTGATGGCGGGATGGGTAGAGGAAATATTCTGTAGGAGGAACTGGCAGGAAGAGTGTTGGGAGCAGGAACTCCTCTACCTCTTTCGAGAAAGTGACATGAGGCCCCCAGGAGTTCCCACCACACCAGCTCCAGAGCCTCTCTTCCCACTGCGGCTTCCTCTTGGAGATCCTGGACTGACTTTTTCCCCACCCAGGCAAACTCCAGCGCTGGCTTAGGAACCTTTGGCAGGAACACATTTGCACCATAGGCCATAGGCCTGGCTGACTGTGCCCACTGGTCCTGGGTCTGGCACCTGGCAAGGTGGTATCTTCCCCGCTCCTGGTCGAGGACATCGCCAAAAAACAGAAGGTCTCCTGCAGGAGCGCTGGGATGGAAGTGGCAGGGGTTCATAGCTGGTATCCGCGCTGAGAGTTCTCCAGGGTGGGGGACAGAGAACAGTCAAGGCTACAGTTTGTTCCTGACCTCTGACCCTGGATGGGAGGAGACCAGTGCTGTCAGGCTCCCCAGGAGAACTGAACCCCAGTTCTGTCACATGGCCCCTGTGACCAGGGAGCCACAACTGTATTTATCCTTCTGACTTGGGGCTGTGGGGCAGCCTCCTGCCTGCCTTGCCACACCCAGCAGGGAGGTGAGGAAGAAAGATATGTCTCCTGGGTCCAGAAGGCGGGAGTTAGTTTGTGGGACGCTATAGTTAGTACACACACCAGAATGTGAGAGGTTACAGTTGCTCCCGAGCTCTTGTCTGGAACCTCCCTTCTCTCAGCCCAACAGAGTCACTGGAAAGGCCACAATCTAAGTCCCCCTCCCCCAACCCTCCCTCATCTGACAGCTTGCTTGCTCATGGGTGTGGTACTGCACATTGCAGGCCCAAGCTCCCAGCCTCTCACCCAAGTTCTGCGTTGTGGTAAAGCAATCACTGTTTCACGAGAGTTGGAGGTAGCCCTGAGAGTGTACGCCTGCCATCTGTAAGGACTCTGGAGAGTTCCTCAGTCTCTGGATACACTGGAAAGGAGCAGCTGTGTACGATGCTCTGAGGTCTTGTCCTGAAGACACATGCTGGCCCTGTGCATACCTCCACTGCTGGGTTAAACACCCATAACTGTCTCACAGAAAGTGTTAAACGCTTGAGAACTTCAAGAGGGTGCCTAACTCATCAGCTTCTCCAGCTTTAAAAAAAGGTTCAGATCTGGGCTGGAGAGGTGGCTCAGCAGTTGAGAGCATGGACTGCTCTTCCGAAGGTCCCGAGTTCAAATCTCAGCAACCACATGGTGGCTCACAACCATCTGTAATGAGATCTGATGTCCTCTTCTGGTGCTGTCTGAAGACAGCTACAGGGTACTTATATGTAACAATAAATAAATCTTTGGGCCGGAGCAAACAGGGCTGACAGGAGCTAGAGCAGAGGTGAGGTCCTGAATTCAAATTCCCAGCAACCACATGATGGCCTACAACCATCAGCACAGCTACCATCAGTGTACTCATGTACATTAAATAAATAAATACATAAACAAATAAATAAATAAATAAATATTTTTTTTGCCAGGCGGTGGTCGCACACACCTTTAATCCCAGTGCTTAGGAGGCAAAGGCAGGCAGATTTCTGAGTTTGAGGCCAGCCTGGCCTACAGAATGAGTTCCAGGACAGCCAAGGTTACACAGAGAAACCCTGTCTCAGAAAAAAAGAAAAAAAAAAAGAAAAGAAAAGAAAAGGAAAGAAAAGAAAAATCTTTAAAAAAAAAAAAGGCCAGGCGGTGGTGGCACAGGCCTTTAATCCCAGCACTTGGGAGGCAGAGGCAGGCAGATTTCTGAGTTCGAAGCCAGCCTGGTCTACAGAGTGAGCTCCAGGACAGCCAGGGCTATGCAGAGAAACCCTGTCTCGAAAAAAAAACAAAAAAATATAAAAAAATAAAAAAATAAAGTTCCGGTTCCCAGGCTCCCTAGCAAGGATGCCACACTGGGCTAGTCACGTGATCTGGTGTCAGATTAGTCTTGGGGGTTGGGGACAAGGTTTTAATGAAGCAGGGCAGGTGACAGCTACCACGGTTAGGAACAAGGAGAGGGTGTTTGTTGGTGTTGGTCTGGTGCTGCTGTGGATTCAAATACAAAAATACTGCTCTCCCCCAATCTGGTTGCCCCCATGAGAAGATCCTCAAGTACACCAGAAATGATGCTATTAACTTAATTGATCAATAAAAGGCTAAAAAAATCCTGTGAATGGCAGCAGAGAGAGGTAGGCGCGTTTTCAGTTACCTGGCTGGGGGTTGCAGGTGGAGACCAGAAAGAAGAAAGGACAAGGAGAGAGGAGGAAGCTACCATGAGAGGGGCTGGGCCACGAACACATGGCCAGTAGGAACGGCAAGCAACAAGGGACATATGGATGGGATGTGAGGTAGAATAGCTCCAAAACCTGCCCCATCTAGGCTTACAGCTTGGAAATAAAATACCTGCATCGTGAGTCTTTCGTATGGGCTAGCTAGAATAAATAATCCCTTTTACAGATGACGCCCCACCCTGGGTGCCAAATATAAATTAACATTAATCATGCTTATCCTAGCTCCAAACGAATGAGACTCGAACTACGATTTATTTATCAGGCTCTGCTCAATTACTGGGGGATTATCCCTAATCTAATTCTCTACCACTAGTCTGGCTGCTACCCTAGCGGTGGTGCTCCCCAAATACTTGGTGTTTGAAATTCTCTGGGTTATTTCTGCTCCAGCAGTCTGGTGTTCTGGGGAGGCATTTCCCTCTGGCACGAGCTGCTGGTTCATCATGACTACTGGAGACCTCCTGTTCTCTGTCTTCTCTCTCTCTCTCTCTCTCTCTCTCTCTCTCTCTCTCTCTCTCTCTCTCCTTTCTCCTTCTCCTTGGGGGTCCCTACCTGTGACCCCTAGCCTGGTAATTCAAACTCTACCTCTCTCTATTCACTTCAGTAACTGGCTGTTGCCGGTTTTATTTAACCAATTGTTTTAATTGTGGAGCAAGATTTACATAGCATCACTTGTCTTACGTGAGTGTCTAAGTTAGGGTGTTACTGCTGTCCACAGACACCATGACCAAGGCAAGTCTTTTTTTTTTTTTTTTTTTATGTGTATGAATACACTGTAGCTGTACAGATGGTCATGAATCATCATGTATGTGCCTGCTGTTGAACTCAGGACCTCTGCCGGGCCGGCTCGGCTCCGGGCCGCTCCCTCCAGTGTAATTCACTGCAGCTGTCTTCAGACGCACCAGAAGAGGGCGTCAGATCTTGTTACGGGTGGTTGTGAGCCACCATGTGGTTGCTGGGATCCGAACTCAGGACCTTTGGAAGAGCAGTCAGTGTTCTTACCTACTGAGCCATCTTGCCAGCCCCCCAAGGCAAGTCTTAAGGACAATATTTCATTGGGGCTGGCTTACAGGTTCAGAAATTGAGTCCATTATCATCAAGGCAGGAGCATGGCAGCATCCAGGTAGACACGGTGCAGGGGGAGTTGAGAGTTCTACATCTTCATCTGAAGGACACTAGGAAAAGACTGGCATCTTCAGGCAGTGAGAAAGAAGCTCTCAAAACCCAACCCCACAGAGACATACTTCCTCCAACAAGACCACACCCACTCCAACAAGGCCACACCTCCAAGTGGTGCCACTCCCTGGGCCAAGCATATTCAAACCACCACAGTGAGCATCTGCTTGGAGAGGGCGGCCAGCTTTTAGGAGCCAGTGTTTAGTATTTGAATGCATGGCAGCACCAGACCAACCCCCAATAACTGTCCTCAAACCACTGTACCATGTGACCACGTTTGAATGAAGAACAAGGAAAAAGCAACTTTAAGTTAAAGACAAGGGGGCTAGAGAGATGGCTCAGCTATTAAGCTGCTCTTCCAGAGGACCTGAGTTCAATTCCCAGCAACCACATGGTGGCTCACAACCGTCTGTGATGAAATCTGATGCCCTCTTCTGGTGTGTCTGATGACAGTTGTACTCATACATATAAAATGAGTAAATAAAGATAGTCAAATAAATATAACATTTATATTTATAAATAAATATAAAATATGAGACCAATAAGACAGTAAAGCTACATGGATAAAATTAATTAACCCTTTGTTTTGTCCTTAAGATTTATCTTCTAGCCCAGCAGTGGTGGTGCATGCCTTTAATCCCAGCATTTGGGAGGCAGAGGCAGGCAGATTTTTGAGTTCTTGAAAAAACCCAAAAAAAAAAAAATTTATCTTCACACCTTAAGCCACACAGTTCTAGTCTGTTTTTGTTTTTGTTTTTGTTTGCATTTCTTTTTTTCCCCCTTCCTTTCTCCCTCTTGCTCTGCCTGCTCCCTCACTCTAGGTCCCCACTCCCCCTGACCCTAAGTCATACAGGTTTTTGTTTTGTTTTGTTTTGTTTTTCCTTTTGTTTTTGTTTTTCAAGATAGGGTTTCTCTGTGTAGCCCTGGCTGTCCTGGAACTCACTCTGTAGACCAGGCTGGCCTCGAACTCAGAGATCTGCCTGCCTCTGCCTCCTGAGTGCTGAGATCAAAGGCGTGTGCCACCACTGCCTGGCCTGCCATACAGTTTTAATAACAATTGTGTCAAACTTAAAAAATACTGACAACCTCCACCGATCAAGTACCTTTAGCTTACATAAGACAGATTCTTTTTGTCAGTGACATTTTAGTTGGGCAAGAGATGTTTGAGTGGGATCTGGGTACACACTAACACCCAGACCACTGGTTCTCAACCTTCCTAAAGCTGCAACCCTTTAACACAGTCCTCATGCTGTGCTGACCTGCCCCCCCCCAACCATAAAATTATTTTGGTTGCTACCTCATAACTGTCATTTTGCTACTGTTACGAATCGTAATGTAAATATCTGCTATGCAGGATAGCTGATATTCGACCCCTGTGAAAGGGTTGTTTGACCCCCGAAGGGGTCTCCACCGACAGGTTGAGAACTGCTGCCCTAGATGGATTTTTAACCTAGCCTGACAGCCGAGCAATAAACAGAAGCTGTTCACCAAGGGCTTGCTCAGGGGCGAAGCGAGTGGTTAAGAAGCAGACAGGCCAGGCTTGCTGTGTTTGTGCTCTGTGCAGACAGAGAAGCAGCAGTTTCAGGCTGCTCAGCGTGCTGGAATGGAAGAACAGTTGAATCATCACCCTGGCATATCCAGGTCTGGGTGATAATACCGTGTGCTCCGGGTGTACAAGCAGACAAAGCCGGTTTACAGGGATCCTGTATCTGTGCCAGATGATTGTGCCATGATCCTTCTAGAACTTAAAAATGTGAGACCAATATGATAGTAAAGCTACATGGATAAAACTGTTCTGTGACTATGACAACCTAGGTATGGCCGATCAAAGCACCGAGGAGAGCCGCGGCTGGGCAGGTAAGACCCTAGTAAGGCTCACCTTCCTTCAAGCCACACCCCTCCCTTCAAGCCACACCCCTCCCTTCAAGCCACACTCCAGGAGCTTATAGAACCACCCAGATTGCTCCAGATGTCCAGGTGAGTCAGACACACACACACACACACACACACACACACACACACACACACGCCACCCCCGCAATGGCTATCATAGAAAAACCAAACAGGGCCAGGCGTGGTGGCGCACGCCTTTAATCCCAGCACTTGGGAGGCAGAGGCAGGTGGATTTCTGAGT
>NW_022196909.1:42871736-42880529 GCF_008632895.1 Mastomys coucha
AGAAAGAAAGAAAGAAAGAAAAAAAAGAAAAATCAAACAGTCTATTGCCGCAGGAGCAGTGCTAAAAGGCCAGCTGACTCCACTTCCCCTCTGGAGCCCTGGTTGGGGATGTCTTCCTGTCTGAGGTGCCCCTTGAAGATGTAGGCCTCTCCTCTTCCTCCTTATCTGAGGCAGGAGGATGCTGCATGTCTCTGGTGCCTGGGGAGGTGGGGGTGTGAGTGACGTGTATCGCAGATATATATCACAGGGACCAGCCTGTGTGCAGCGTGGCAGACTCCATCCTGCTGGAATCGACACTGCAGGATTCTGGGCTGGAGACTCTTCTATCATCTGCAGCAAGAAGCTAAGGAAACTGAGGCCTGCCGGGCAGGAGAGTTGGCCCCAGATCCAGCAGCAGGAAGCAGGAAGGAGCAGAGATAGAATTCAGGCTGCGCCCTGCTCCCTGATGCCAACCCTACCTCCCAGACTTAAAGTAGGGGTTTCCCCTACCCCAACACACACTTAAGGGCGATATTTCCTCAGTGATGCAGTTATGTTTTACTGGACTATACAGAGGCTAGCTGCCCCACCCCCATGTCCCTACCCCGCTTTGGGGCTGTGGTCAATGCCCGGTGTGCTTTGCTGGGTGGGGCACTCTCCGCCTCCAGGCTGGTGTGCTACGGAAACTCTGCAGCCGCAAGCTCACTTCCTCCCGCTGGCCTTGCCCTCCCTGGCTCAGGCTCCAATCTGGAGAAATAAAAGTCAGGCAAGTCCCTTCCCAGGGAAGTCCCATCAAAGTCCCCATTCCTGCCCGGTGTGGGTAGTGTGGGTAATTTTAGCCCAAGTGGGAAAGGGGAGTTTTCATTATCTTAAGAAGCTGGCAGGCCACTCTGTCCATCACGCGTCCTGGGCAGAATCTCCAGTTGTTGTCCAAGAGCTGTGCGGCCACGCCTCCAGGCCGCGAGAAGGTTTAGCCACGCCTCCAGGTAGCAGGAAGGTTTAGCAGAGAGCCCACAAATACCTGCGAAACGATGCAGTGTGGATGTGGGGGCAGCTGGCCATCCCCTAAGCTAGCACCCCACGATTAAGCAGCGCTGAAATGCTTCCATAGGCGAGAATAATGGCTGACACCTGTAATCTCAGCACCCACGAGGCTGAGGCCACGCTGAGTTCCCGGTCAACCTGAACTATGAACTCCGCTTATCTCTGGCCAGCTTGCTACTGTGTCTCTAGCCCACTGGCTGTTACCTTTATTCGGGGTTAGACTTTGTTTGAGGTGTACCAAGGGTTGTATAGCTTAGGGGAAGAGGTTGAGAATATCCGGGGCAAAAGGTCAATGACTGAAAGCTGAGATGCCTCATGACCGTGGGATGCATTCCAGGAATCTCGGGTGCAGGACTACAGTCACATTCCTCAGATGGGCAATGTCCGTGATCCTCTAGAAAAGAAGCAGCCCAGCTGACAAAGGGAGTCTGCCATTTTGTACTGAGCTCAGGGCTGGCCAGTAACATCAGACTTCAACCCTAGCTGACTTCCAGTGCAGACAAAGTTTCAGAAAGGGACACCAGTCCTGCCACCTAGAACTTTCCCATGCCTCCCAGCTGACCCGGAGACTCCACTTTCACACTAGGGGTTTCCCCAGAGCTGTCTCTGTGGCAAGGAGTGTGTCTAGGAAAGTCCCCAGAGCCAATGGCCAACAAGGAAAGTTCAGGCCTATGTCCAGTTAGTTGTGGGCACGGTAGTGGATACATCCATAGGTGATCTTGAAGGTTACGGTGTTTCCTGGGGCTCAGCACCAAAGCCAATGGAAGAAGCCAGGAGGGAGCCTGCTTCTCCTTCCCTGAACCTGAGACCCTTGATATGCAATCCTCTGCTACCGGCAGATCTTGTCCCCCCATTTCTGCTCAGTCTTGCCAACCCCAGGAGTCCTGGCTCCTATTCAACAGGTGTTCAAGAAGCATGTCTTGGGGTGGAGGAGCATCAGGGACAGACGAGGGAGACCCCATGAACCATGACTAGGGGTACCCCAACAAACCAAGTATGAGAAAGCGGGAAGGCATAGTGGGAGAGACAAGAAGCGGTGTGGTTAACGCCAGAGGATGGTGTTGTAAGGATGTATTTGATCCTGGCCAGAGGTTTTTACCCTGCCTTTGTTATTTAAGTTCTTAGATGAAAGACACACACAACCTTTATATTTACAATAATTCTTAAACAACACCAGAGCTGGGCAGCTGCCAGCCTTTGGTATTAGAATTTACAATCGTTACTGTTTCATCTGGACTGTTCTTGGCCAGCCCTCGGGGCCATGTTCTCTTGACTCCTAACCCATAGCAGTGTCTCCTTCCTCCTCCTGCCTTCTTCTTCCTCCTCGTGCTCCTCCTCAGACCCCAAGCCCCCCCAAAACCTCAACCCCATCTATGACTCTTTTGCCCAGCTATTGGCTGTTGGCATCTTTATTTCCCAGTCAGAAATAACTTGTGGTCAGGGTCACTTAGGGTCTTTTTTTTAAAAAAAAAAGATTTATTTATTATTAAGTACACTGTAGCTGTCTTCAGACACACCAGAAGAGGGTATCAGATCTCATTACGGGTGGTTGTGAGTCACCATGTGGTTGCTGGGATTTGAACTCAGGACCTTCTGTAGAGCAATCGGTGCTCTTACATGCTGAGCCATCTCACCAACCCCAAAACATAGTTTACAAATAGTTTTGGTTTTTTTTTTTTGGTTTATTTCAAGACAGGGTTTCTCTATGTAGTCCTGGCTGTCCTGGAACTCACTCTGTAGACCAGGCTGGCCTCGAACTCAGAAATCTGCCTGCCTCTGCCTCCCAAGGGCTGGGATTAAAGGCATGTGCCACCACCGCCCAGCTTCACTTATGTGTGGCCTCATCTCTGGGGCAGCCAGCCTTGAGAGCTCAATATTAGCATTAAAATATAATGTATCAAGCATTAGGCCAACCCACTACAGGAGGAACGGGAGGAGCAGGGAGGTATGAAGGCCTTGGGGGCAGAGATGTTCAGACCTCAAGAGATGGAACATGACCCGAATAGGTATTGGGGAATGCCACCCTAGGCAGACAAACCTTCAGACAGGGACACCAGTCCTGCCACCTGGAACTGTCCCGTGCCTCCCGGCTGACCCGGAGACTCCACTTTCACACTCGGGGTTTCCCCGGAGCTGTCTCTGTGGCAAGGAGTGTGTCTAGGAAAGTCCCCAGATCCAATGGCCAAGGAAAGTTCAGGCCAGTCTGTGGTCAGCTAGACTATGCCCTGTGATTCAGGCTTGAGTTAGTTGCTGCTTTTGCCTTAGGCACACCAGGATGGCCTGTAGGTGGCAGATGTTCCTGGGGACACAGGACCCCAGGATAACATCCTGCCAAGCCCCCCACTGTTACAGCAGCCTTCTAAGGTCCTCTCCTCTGATTGACTGGGGAAGGGAGTGGTCCATGGATGGAAGGGCCAGAGGCAGTGGCTCCTTGGGACCTAGGGTGATACAAAGGGGCGGGAAGCCAATACCTGGCAGAGTAAGATGTATCCTGTCCTTCAGGCACTGGGGGTGGGGTGGGGGGATGGTACCAGTGAGAGGCGGGGGCAGGGATCTGGGCAGCATCTGACCACAGAGCCTGCAGTGGCCACAGAGGACATCAATCGCTGAGTCTGAGGACACAGGCTCGTGCCTCTGGGCAGGAACAGAAGTGGCCTCAGCATCAGCATGTTGTTAATGAAAAGCACAGGGGGGAGGGTGGGTGCTAGCGAGATGGCTCAGCGGGTAAGAGCGCTGACTGCTCTTCCGAAGGTCCTGAGTTCGGATCCCAGCAACCACATGGTGGCTCACAACCATCCCTGATGAGATCTGACGCACTCGTCTGGTACATCTGAAGACAGCTACAGTGTATTACACTGGAGGGAGGCGGGGGGGCGGAGCGGGACCAGAGCAAGCAGGGCAGGAGCGAGCAGAGGTCCTGAGTTCAATTCCCAGCAGCCACAGGATGGCTCACAGCCATCTGTACAGCTACAGCGTACTCATACACATTAAATAAATAAATAAATTTTAAAAAAGAAAAGAAAAGAAAAGCATGAAATCAGGGAGATGCAGTTACAGCCCGTGAGGCAGAAGAGGATGGGAGGCTCCCTATCCTACAGGAGAGGTCTCATGTATGGCCTCAGCGAGAAGGAAGGAGAGTCTCATGACAGCCTCTGGCCCATTTCACAGTGACTTCTGACCTCTATGGTGTCCCCACAAAGGCAGAAGCTGCTCCTCCACCCCCACACTCCGCCATCTCTCTCTGCTGCACCCTGATGTCAGGATGAGTGGAAGCAGGCAGGGCTGAGCCAGGGACAGCAGGTGAAGGGGACTGTTGTCCCAAGGGGCAACTCTGGACACAGGATATAGAATGGTGGCACAGGGGTAGGAACTCGGGGTTTCCCTATGGGAAGATTAGAATGTTCTAGAATGGCTACACAGCCATGCCAGGGGTTCTAACAAGGGGTTCTAAGGCTAGGCAGCCAGGCTCTCAAAAACAGGGAGATGAAAAAGTCAAAAATAAAAGGGCTAAAAATAAGAAGGACCCCCCCCCCACCCTGACCCCCTAACTGTTTAGAGCAATGCCTCATAAAAAAAAAAATAAGCCTAATTTCTAATGGTCCTGGCATCTGACCCCAAATGGTCAAGACCTACTTACTACCTTAGGGCTAAGCTACCCTCTGCCCTCTATACTATATAGTATAGTATACTATAATGTCACAAATATGGCCTAGGTAGTTAGTGAGAACAAACTTCTAGCTGCTGTTAAATGACCCCATTCCTTCTCAGGGAGGCAATTTCACACACACACACACACACACACTGCTTTCTGTGTTTTTGACATAATGTATATTCTGTACTGTAATTTTGTTGTTGTTATTGTTGTTTTTCGAGACAGGGTTTCTCTGTGTAGCCCTGGCTGTCCTGGAACTCACCCTGTAGACCAGGCTGGCCTCAAACTCAGAAATCCGCCTGCTTCTGCCTCCCAAGTGCTGGGATTAAAGGTGTGTGCCACCACCGCCCGGCCTGTACTGTAATTTTTATATCTACTCTGGTCTGGTAAGTACTTCTCCCATCCCCACCCTGTCCCCTGTGTCTTGGGCATATATCCAGCATGAAAGACATCAGGAACCTGAGGCCACATACAATTCAGTATCCCCCGACCCCAGACCATCTCTAGCCAGGTTGGAGCCTGTGAAGCCAGTCTGTGCTGGGGGATAGAAGGGAGAGGCTGTGTGTGTGTGTGTGTGCGCGTGTGTATGCTGGAACTGGATCATGCCTTTGAGGAGGTAGGAATATAAAGGCAGCCCCTCTCTGTTCCATTTTCACTATGAGTCTGAGTGTGTTCCTCCCTGTAGAGTGGCCAGGGATTCGCAGCACATCTGTAAATCGAAGGAAGTAGCTCGTGCGGTGGGACAGGGGACCCTGACAGGCTCAGGCCTTTCCTGATGATGCTGAATCCTGGAAGAATTCAAGATCAAGAGCTGTCTGGCCCAGCCCCACTCAAAACTGCACTTGCTGATATCCCCAGAGGCAGCTCTGGCCACAGGAAATAGAACAGTAGTGGGGGAGGGGCAGGAACTCCGCACTTCTCCATGGGAAGACTAGAAAGTTCTGGAGTGGCCATACAGCCATGCTAGTGTCTCAGGGCCACCAAACTGTATACCCCCAAACAATCATGATGGACATGGATATTGTCATGTAATATATTTTTCATGTCAACGTTAAAAAAAAATGACCGATTTGAAGGACAAATCCTTCTTTTTCTTTTTTCTCGTAAAATATGGCATGAACATCCAGCATTAGGAGCCATGGGATCTGATCTCGGTGCTAACCTCCCCCGCCCCCTCCTGTGGACTTTGCTTCTGAGGACGCCTGGCAAGCTTTAGGGGGCTCCCAGGAAACAGGAACTACTTTTGTCCTGGGTCACTGGCTGGGCAGTTTTTACTGCTACCCAGTCATCTCGAAATTCATGCCCACACTCAGGCGCTCAATACTTCCTAAACGGCTCTGAGGTCAGGGGTCTGATTCCCAATGACGGCGGATGATACTCGCCCAAGAACGCAAGAGCCACATCTGAGCCTCTGGGTTTCTGGGGTTTTCTCTCCTCTGCCTCCCTGGGACAGCTGCCTCATCCACCTGTGTCTTGAAAGATTCCGTCTGTGCGCATCCTGGAGCCCATAGGAGTGTGGCTTAGTCGGGGAACACGGTCACCGAGTACCTCTGTCCATCTTGTCAAATGGGACCCCCACCTTGGCACAGCTACCCGGGAGGGAAAGGTTCTGGGCAGAATGTGGCTCACCCCTCAATGCCTCTCCCCAAATCTGCCCTCCGCTCATCTGTGATAGTGAGGGGCAGGGTCTCTTTTGCAGTCTCAGGCCTACAACAAGGGTGCTGTGGAGCAGCCTACAGCCGACTTCGGGTGTTGGTTGACACCCGCTCACTCCCACACTGGCCGGCTCTATTTCTGCAAGCCTGGCCTAGCCTCCAGCAGGGGTTCAACAGCCGATGAGCAGGGAGACCTGACTTAGTCCAAGCTGTGGGCTCTCATCAGGAAGGCGTGGCCAAGTCAGCCCTGAAGCACTGTTGAGGAGACTGGATTCGCACAGATTGCTCGTGCCCAGGCTTCAGAGTTGCAGGGGTGGTGGGGAGAGGAGCTAAAAGAACCCATGGGAACCGGCAGGCTAAGGTTCCCCCTTGCTTGGCATTTTGGGGATCCTTGCTTTGAGACAGCTGCATGGGAACAGGGGGCACAGTGGACAGTACTGTGGAGCTATTCTCCCACCGGCTCTCTGGCGAGTGAGTATAGGACTTGTGGATGGCTTTCAGTGCCAATGCAGACATCTGTGGCACCCCAGAACGTCAGATGTCAGAGATGGGACGTGTCCTCGTAGCTACCATCTTTTCTTTTTCTTAAGATTTATTTATTTATTTTGTGTATATGAGTACCCTGTCCCTGTTTTCAGACACACCAGAAGAGGGCATCAGATCCCATTCCAGAAGGTAGTGAGCTACCTACCATGTGGTTGCTGGGAATTGAACTCTGGACCTTTGGAAGAGCACTCAGTGTTCTTAACCGCTGAGCCATCTCTCCAGCCCCGTAGCTACCATCTTGATTCCTTCTGGAGAATTCCCCTTATTGCCCTAAGATTGAGATACTGAGGCATGCGGAGATTGCCCTAATAGCTCCCCAGAGGTCCCTTACTCAAGCTTTTTGGCTCTGAATCCCAGGACAAATGGTATAATGTCCAGTCTCTGACAGGCAGGGAGGCAGCAGCTGATTTCCCTCAGAGGTGAACTTTGTGGCAGGGCTGTATACATTCTAGAGCTCTACATTCAAAGGCACTTCTTGGAGCAGGACTAGAAAAGCTTCCAGGAGCTTGCTCCTGTGAGTTGGCCTCCCAAAGTGGGGCTGGAGTTTCTGGACAGGCTCTGGCAGCTGTGGTCTTGTGTTTCACAACAGAAAAACAAGTGTGTGGTCTAAGATCAACACTCAGGGCAAAGATTCTCTGCCTGCTGTTGTGAGCTATAGACAGATGTCCTTAGGCCTGGCTTCCAAGAGAAGAGGGGATCCCCTGGCCTCCCCTTGCTTGGTCTTGGGGGTCTCCAGACCCCAAGGCTGCAGAACAAAGATATGCCAACTCCAACATAGCCAGGGCAAGGGGAATTACAACGGGGGGGCTTGTGGGTTGCGGAAGGAAGCATCAATGGTGGAGGCACTGGAGTAGAAATCTGTGCTGCAGGTGGGTCACAGAACACAGGCATCCAACGTGGGAGGGGCTGAATCATCTCTTGAGGGTCTCATTCCGAGACCAGGGCACTCCCTAAGCCAACCTAGCAATGGTCTTGTGATTCTATGCTAGGAGGTCGCATACAGAAGCCCAAGGTCCAGGTTTCCTTAGGAAGATGGCTCAGAGCCCACATTGTAGCAACTCTGTCAAAAGCCAAGCCACTTGGTTACAGTGTAAAGCCACCTAATGCTCTGGAGACCTGTCCCTGCTGCTAAGAAGGAGGCATGCAGGGTGTAGATCAGTGACACTAGAGAGGGGCTAGGGGACATTACCTGTACCTGCAGAGGCTCTCCAGAGAGAAACGATTGCAAGTTGTCACAGCGGGGGCATACCTGGGAGACTTTGCTATGTAAGTGCTACCTTGCTATAACTTCCCCTCTCCCCATAAGAATATAGACCAACTAAAGAAATGCAGAACCAGGCATGAGAATCCTCTTTTTGATTTGTCGGTCAGAAAGAGTTTAAGATAATTCCATGGTGGCGCACGCCTTTAAACCCAGCACTTGGCAGGCAGATTTCTGAGTTTGAGGCCAGCCTGGTCTACAGAGTGAGTTCCAGGACAGCCAGGGCTACACAGAGAAACCCTGTCTCGAAAAAAACAAAACAAGACAAAAAAAGATACTTCCAAGAACAATACAGGCTATTGCAGTGGCCTCCCAGGGGTTGAAGGTAAGTCCCTGTTGCTGAGAACATCACACATTTTGGACACAGGACTTGGAGGATCCAAGATAGGATCAGACCTACAATCCTGCTCCCCGAGGACTAGCTCACACAGAAGCAGAACGTGTTACTATGGAAGGAGGCAACCGACCGTCCTAAGTAGCTATGATGCCTGTAAACCACAGCAACGGCCAGCATGGGAAGCATACAATAGTGGCACTCGTATCCTGGTGGTAAGCAATAGCTCTCTAGTTAGACTTAAGACTCGCGCAACGGGCTGGAGAGATGGCTCAGTGGTTAAGAGCACTGACTGCTCTTCCAGAGGTCCTGAGTTCAATTC
>NW_022196909.1:42880860-42888978 GCF_008632895.1 Mastomys coucha
CTCAGAAATCTGCCTGCCTCTGCCTCCCAAGTGCTGGGATTAAAGGCGTGTGCCACCACCGCCCAGTGCTAACTGCATTCTAAATACTCACCCTTATAACCACAGGTAAGTGCAGCTCTCACCCCTCATCAAGCATGCTTCTCTTCATAATGAAGCATGGATTCATATGAGATGGAGCCCATTACAAAAACCCACAACTGATCAAAAATCAGAGTTTAATTATTCATGAGGTGCCCAACCTCACATCTGCAGCATAACACTTGCATCTAAGACTTAGGAACTGTGGTGGTTTGAATATACTTGACCCAGTGAGTGGCACTATTTGGAGGTGTGGCCTTGGAATAGCTGTGGCCTTTTTGGAAGAAGTGTGTCACTGTGGGCATGGGCTTTAAGACCCTCACCCTAGCTGCCTGGAAGCCAGTCTTCCACTAGCAGCCTTCAGATGAAGATGTAGAGCTCTCAGCTCCTCCTGCACCATGTCTGCCTGGATGCTGCCTTGCTCCTGCCTTGATGGTAAGGGACTGAACCTCTGAACCTGTCAGCCAGCCCCAATTAAATGGTGTCCTTATAAGAGTTGTCTTGGTCATGGTGTCTGTTCACAGCAGTCAAACCCTAGTGAAGACAGGAGCCATGGCTGAAGAGGGGCGGAAAGACTGTAAGAGGCAGATGATCAGGAAATCTGTTGCGAGATTGTGTCTCCTAGAATTGACAAGGAAATGTCCCTCATGATATATCAACAATACGGCTGCCTAAACAAGTCCTGAACTTGGATAATGCCAGTAGACATGCTAACATGGAAGGGGGAAATCCATGCCCCAGCACCTAGACACAGAACCACAGGCAGCTAACAAATGCTGCGATTCGGGAGAATTCATTCTTCCCAGGGATGATCCCTTGATTGGCTGCTTAATACCAACTGGCCAGTCCTGACCTCTTATATATGCAAGCAACACTTGATGAACTCAACAGGTTGCATTCACACACACACACACACACACACACACACACACACACACACCACATAGACCACATAGACACACACACATACATACACATATACATATATAAAACAATAACAAAGAAAATGAGGCCATGAATTTGAGGAGAGGAAGTATGGGAGAGGTAGAGGGAGAAAAGGGAGAAGCCATACAATTCTATTTTAATTTAAAATTTAAAAAATTAAAAAAAAAAAAAAGAGGCAGTGTAGTGGCTATTCCTGGTTGTCAACTTGACTATATCTGAAATGAACTACAATCTAGAATTAGAAGGCTCACCTGTGGCCCTAATCTGGAGGCTGAGAGATACAAGTTTCTGACCTGAATCTTGGCATGGAGATCTTGAGGCAATAGTGGCTATGAATCCCAGAAAATTAAGACAGGAAGATCTATCTACGAGTTCAATTCTGGGATTAAAGGTGTGGTAGCACACACCTTTAATCTGGGCCACACCTTTTGCTGGAGACCTATATAAGGACATTGGAAGAAGGAAGGCTCGCTCTGCTTCGCCTGCTTGCCTTGTGGGACTGAGCAACTGCTAGATCCTTGGACTTCCACTCACAGCTGCTGCCAACCATTGTTGGGAGTTGATTGTTGGGAGTTGGACTACAGACTGTAAGTCATCAATAAATTCCTTTACTACAATAGAGACTACCATAAGTTCTGTGACTCTAGAGAACCCTGACTAATACAGGCAGCAACACCGAGGTCTAAGTCACAGGATACCCCCAACTTCTGAGCAAACACCCCAGGAGAATGGCACCATTCTGGAGTCCAGAGGGAAGAGCAGATGGTAGACCTCAGTGTGGAGAGAGAGAGGCTGAGCCTGGCCCTGCCTGTTCACACCTATCTAGAAAGAGGCCAGCCCAAGCCCCCTGAGGCCCCACTCCTGTGGATCTAGAGCCCACAAGGCAGACATTCTAGGAAGTGTCTCTGCTTCCCTGACTAATAATAATAATAGTAATAGTTATAGTAATAATACATTATTATGTATTACAGAAGGAAATGGGGAGGGACTTCCATTAAAGCCAGCTGACCTCTGTTACATGGTGGGCTTTGCCTGGGCCGTGGAATGAGAGTAATGGAGACTCGCTGTAATGATCTCTGCAGATCCCTGTGGAGGCTACAGGGCACTCTTGCCTCAATGCAGGCCAGCCAGGCTCCCTCAGAGCCCAGAGGGAGGATCCTACTCTGACTTGACGTCTCGTGCTGTGACGCCCACGCCCACGCGTTGGTGGCTCCATCCTCCAGTACAATTGCTGGAGGACTTCAAGTCCTTGCTTGGAACTTCTTCATTTCTCAGAAAATACCCAAATGAGAGAGTCTTCAAGGCCAGATGCCCCTCTTCAGCTCTGCCTTCTCTGAGGAAGTGGCACAGGAACCTGGAGGGAGGCGAGAGGGGGTGGAACGGGGGAGGGGGGGACACTGGGTTATGCGCATCACCAAAAGCAGGCGAGCTGCCGCTGCGCATTTCTCTGGCACGCCTCTCGTCTACTTTTTCGTCTTACTATTTTCAGTAAACTGGTTCTATATCTCTACAATAGCAACTTAATGTTGAACGTGGGTGAATGTTGAGGGGGGGAGCTTAAGGCAGACCTGGGGCGGGCCTTCTTTCCCTCCCTCAGAGGCAGCTGGGGTCTCGGGAGGATAGGAGTCAGCCACTCCCTGCCTCTGTTACATGGTGGACTGCAGAAACTCCTAGCTCCAAAATACACACCCTACTATCATTCCAAGACATGCCAGCTTCCTAGGAAGATCAAGTTAGGGCTAGAAGCCCCTCTTGGAAAAGTGTGTAGGGTTGAGACTCCACCAGGAATGCAGGGAAGAGGCCTGCTAGAGCATCAGGCCACCCTCACTAGAGCTGATGGGATGCAGGCAGGGCAGGGACAAAGTGAAGTTTTGGAGTTCCAGCAGACACTGAGATGGACTGCCCCTATGGTTAAAAGATTTATAATGAGTATTGACATCACTGTTCGCACAGCAGGAGCTCTGAATAGTTTGGGGGCAGAGTTATGGTTTCTTCTTAGAGGTTTCAGAGACAGGAGAGTGTATTAGTCAGCGTTCTCTAGAGTCACAGAACTTATGGTAGTCCCTATAAAGAGTTTGTTGATGACTTAGAGTCTGTAGTCCGACTCCCCAACAATGGTCCGCAGCAGCTGTGAATGGAAGTCCAAGGATCTAACAGCTGCTCAGTCCCACAAGGCAAGCAGGGGAGGAAGAGAGAGCCAATCTTCCTTCTTCCAAGGTCCTTACGTGCATTTCCAGCAGAAGGTGCAGCCCAGATTAAAGGTGTGTGCCACCCACCACACCTGGATCTGGGACTTGCTTTGTCCCAGGTGACCTTGAACTCAGAGCGATCTCCCTGTCTTAATCTGGGATTCATAGCCACTCTGGCTCAAGACCTCCATGCCAAGATCCAGGTCAGGTCAAAAACTGGTATCTCCCAGCCTCCAGATCAGGACCACAGGTGAGCCTTCCAATTCTGGATTAGAGTTCATTTCAGAGTCAAGTTGACAACCAGGAATAGCCACTACAGATTTGTTCTGTACAAATGATGGGTATCCCATAGCACACGCTCGTAGGCAGGTGCCTGAGCTGTGCAAAGCGGCGAGGGAGCATCTGGCATTTTGGGGAAGGAATGTGACTTGAGAATGTGGAGGGGAGAGGGGACCCATTTAGTTAAGGTATGTCTATCATATGGAGTGTGTCACCAATAGGTCCCAATAGCTTCAAGTCTGATAGCCTAGGACCTGTATACAGAATCAGCTATGAGAGAGAAGTGGGACACAGCTGCAGATGGGTGTGATCTGAGCAGTCTCTTGCCTGGGTTCTGATTGCTTCAGATCCCAGGGGGCCGGCCCTGGGATTTAGGGAGTGGGGGTTTCTGGCCTTGCCCTGTGTTTGGTAGGTCACTGGGACAAGGAATCCTTAAGAGGGAAGCAGTCTGTCCTGGGGATAAAGCCACATGTTCGTTCAGACTCTTCTCCCCTTCCGAGTCAGGAAGGCAAGGTTCCCCAGCTGGGAGATGATATGGGAGCCATGGACCAGGGAGGATGCCTCTCCCTCTGCCTTCTCCAGGAGCCATGCAAGCTCTGACCGATGCTCCAATACAGCCATGCAGAGATCAGGCTGCGTCTGCTCAAAGCCACTATCCAATGAATAGTCCAGTAGCTTCCAGGCTGTCTCTCCCCGAGGAGCCAATGTGCCCGTGACTGCAGAGGCAGGATGGCTATAGTTTGCTGGATACAAAGACGCTAAACCTGTTTAGCATTGCCCATGAGGTGAAACTCAAAGGGTACCCTGAGGGTGACCAGATGGCTCAGTCAGTAAGATGCTTGCTGGACGAACGCATGGATCCAAGGATCAGAGACCCAACACCCGTGTCAAAGCCAGCTGCGTCGGTGTGCACCCGGAATCTCAGTGCTGGGGAGGGTTAGTTAGCCTGTTTAACTAACATAGGTGGTAAGTAACTGGTTCAGAGACCCCCATCTCAAAAACTAAGGCAGAGATACCCGATCCCGACCTCTGGCCTTCACACGCATCCACACCTAAACACGTGTCAGCATGCACACACAGGGGCACAAAGCACAGCCTACAAACATAAATGCAGGTTGGGAGCATATAGATGCATGGCTGCATTAAATGCTTATGGGGAGGAAAGGCGCCAATATTTTTTCCACCTGGATCCCAGGAGGACCCAACCCCGTGAAGGACATGATATGTCAAAGAAGGGATAAGTAGAAAGTTTCGGACTGTTCTTGGGGCTTCAGCTCAGCCTGGCTCCCGTTGTTGGTCACAGCTTACTCCAACTGCCTCTCTCCATCTGTTCCAGTTAATTTAATTTAATTTAATTTAATTTTATAGGTGTATTGCCTGCTGGGCAGTGGTGGTACACACCTTGAACCCCAGCACTTGGGAGGCAGAGGCAGGCGGATTTCTGAGTTCCAGGCCAGCCTGGTCTACAGAGTGAGTTCCAGGACAGCCAGGGCTACACAGAGAAACCCTGTCTCAAAAAACCAAAAAAAAAAAAAAAAAAAAAAAAGGTGTTTTGCCTGCACGTATGTGCACCACATTCATGCCTTCCCCTCAGAGGACAGAAGAGGGTATTGGATCCTCTGGGGCTAGAGTTGTGGATGTTTTGTTAACAGGTCTGTAGGTTCTGGGAATCGAACCCAGGTCCTGTGGAAGAACCACAGTTCTCTTTGTTTGCTTGTTTGTTTGTTTTGGTTTTTCCAAGACAGGGTTTTTCTGTGTAGCCCTGGCTGTCCTGGAACTCACTCTGTAGTCCAGGATGGCCTCGAACTCTGCCTGCCTCTGCCTCCCAAGTGCTGGGATTAAAGGCGTGTGCCACCACTGCCCGGCCCACCGTTCTCTTAAGCACTGAGCTGCCACACCACCTCCAGTAGGATTGATCTGTGTGACAAGTTCCACAGACTGAGGCGATTGATCTCAAAAGGGGGAGGCCTCTTGGAACCAGTTGTGGAACTCTTCGTCGGAGAAAAAAATATTGAGCCGTAGTTCTCATGGCAATCTATCTGTTTTGTTTTCTCTTATTCCTTTCTTGTTTACATGTTCCTAGTAGCCTAGGCCAAGATCTTAAGCGAGAATAATGGGTAAGAAACTGGCTCTTGAGATGGGGTCACTAACATGACCTTATCTCTGGGGAAACCAACGCTTTACTTTAAAAATAATTTATAAAGTTATATAATAGCATTATGACAGATAAAAACTTTCCCAACAATAACATTTCATATGGCTACACATGTGTCATCGGAGGTGGGTTTTGGTAGATGGTTAAAAAAAAAGCCTCAATTAAAAAGAATTAAATTTATGCGTTGAAGATTTACAAAAAGTCAGGCATTAGATGTTAAATAATAATTGACTATATGGGGCTGAAGAGTTGGCTCGGTGGTTAAGAGCATTGACCATAAAGATTTATTAACCTGCTCTTGGAAGTATGCCACTAGCCTTGGACGACTGCCCCACTGAATATGTGCTTTTAGAATTGTTACATTTTGATGATTTATATTAATAATGATGTTACCTGTTCTGTTTGTGAGTCACTGAGTGAATAGTTTTCCGAGTTGTAATGCTTGGATAATTTTTGGGCTTCACTGCTCCAAATGATTTTTGTTGGTATTTGTGATTGTTTCACTGGATACAGTTTCTAAGAGTTGTAATATATATATTTTTTAATGTATAAAATTCCCTGCTTGAGAGCTGCAAAATACACTCAGATTCAAATTGCTTCTGTGTTGGTTTGTCACAGCAGAATCCTTACCCACCTAGCTTTGAGGACCCTCATTTCAGGGACCATCATACCTGACTAGGGTGGT
This sequence comes from Mastomys coucha, assembly GCF_008632895.1. NCBI lineage: Eukaryota > Metazoa > Chordata > Mammalia > Rodentia > Muridae > Mastomys > Mastomys coucha. Next base: position 42,887,192 of record NW_022196909.1, read on the forward strand.
CCGTGGCACTGAGCCATCTATCCAGCCCTCTATCCATCTGTCTGGCCACCACATCTGATCCTGTACCTGGCCTCCAAGGCTCAGCTCAACCCCACGATCCTGTGGCCATTCCCCACACAGGGAGTGCTAAGTGGCGTTTAACTAGCATGGTTCTTTGTATCTGCCTCTGCCTCCCTGTGACCACTTGAAGCTCCCTGAAGTGGGCTGCTGCTGCTTTGACCCCCTTGTGGCCATTCAGTGATCCACACATCTGGATGTAGATAGAATCTCGATGTGATGTGTAACTGGGATCTAAAGGTTAATAGTCAGGCTGGTGCTGGGCCGTGGTGGCGCATGCCTTTAGTCCCGGCACTTGGGAGGCAGAGGCAGGCAGATTTCTGAGTTTGAGGCCAGCCTGGACTACAGAGTGAGTTCCAGGAAAGCCAGGGCTACACAGAGAAACTCCATCTCAAAAAACAAAAACAAAAACAAAAACAAAACAAAACAAACAAACAAACAAACAGTCGGGCTGGCAAGATGACTCAGCCGGTAAGAGCACTGACTGCTCTTCCGAAGGTCCTGAGTTCAAATCCCAGCAACCACATGGTGGCTCACAACCACCGGTAATGATATCTCATGCCCTCTTTGTTGTGTCTGAAAGCAGCAACAGTGTACTTATTTATAAGAATAAACAAATCTTTGGGCCAGAGCAAGCAGGGACTGAGCGAGCAGAGCCGACCAGAGCCAGCGGGGCTGACCAGAATGAGCTGGGTTGAATAGAGCAAGCAGAGGTCCTAAATTGAATTCCCAACAACCACATGAAGGCTCATAACTATCTGTATAGCTACAGTGTAATCATATACATAAAATAAATCTTTGATTAAAAAAAAGGTTAATAGTCATGATCAACATTGGAATGAATCTGTTTGTCATCTGCCTTTGAAAGCAACCAGGTCGGTAACTGGGACCAGCGGGACTCAGGCACACAGGAACTCCACCAGATCAGTGGCACTGGTTCCTTCCCGTCTGTCTAGGTTGGTGCCCTGAGCAGACCTTGTGTGCAAACTCTGCAGCGAGTCCCATAATTCCCAGAGGAAGCTGTATTCCGGGGCACTCTAATTAGCCCAGGATCACAGGATCACAGAGACAGCTTGACTCTGAGGAGTTCTGACATAACTAGGATCACAGGAAGGGCAGGCCCCTGATTTAGCCAGGGCAGGTAGCACTAGAGATAGCCAGATGGCAGGGGGCAAGCATAAGAACATAGGCAACAGAAACCAAGGTTACCTGGCATCATCAGAATCCAATTCTCCCACCATAGCAAGTCCTGGACACACCATCACACTGGAAAAACAAGATTCAGATTCAAAATCATTTCTCATGATGATGATAGAAAATATTAAGAAGGACATAAATAACTCCCTTAAAGAATACAGGAGAACACAGCTAGAAGCCATTAAAAAGAGGAAACACAAAAATCCCTTAAAGAACTACAGGAAAACACAAGCAAACAGGTGAAGGAAATGAACAAAACCATCCAGGATCTAAAAATGGAAATTGAAACAATAAGGAAATCACAAAGGGAGACAATTCTGGAGATAGAAAACCTGCGAAAGAGATAAGGAGTCATAGATGCAAGCATCACCAACAGAATACAAGAGATAAAAGAGGGAATCTCAGGGGTAGAAGATACCATAGAAAACATTGACACAACAGTCAAAGAGCCAGGCAGTGGTGGCACACGCCTTTAGTCCTAGCACTTGGGAGGCAGAGGCAGGCGGATTTCTGAGTTTGAGGCCAGCCTGGTC
>NW_022196909.1:42889182-42900656 GCF_008632895.1 Mastomys coucha
AGAAGAAGAAGAAGAAGAAGAAGAAGAAGAAGAAGAAGAAGAAGAAGAAGAAGAAGAAAGAAAAAAAAGAAAAGAAACAGTCAAAGAAAATGCAAAAAGCAAGAAGCTCCTAACTCAAAAAATCCCAGAAATCCAGGACACAATGAGAAGACCAAACCTAAAGATAATAGGTATAGAAGAGAGTGAAGACTCCCAACTTAAAGGGCCAGTAAATATCTACAACAAAATTATAGAAGAAAACTTCCCTAACCTAAGGAAAGAGATGCCCATGAACATACAAGAAGTCTATAGAACTCCAAATAGACTGGACCAGAAAAGAAATTCCTCCTGTCACATAATAATCAAAACACCAAATGCACTAAACAAAGAAAGAATTTTAAAACTAGTAAGGGAAAAAGGTCAAGTAACCAATAAAGGTGTATCAAAAATACACCAAACTTCTTACCAGAGACTATCAAAGCTAGAAGATCCTGGGCAGATGTTATACAGACCCTAAGAAAGCACAAATGCCAGCCCAGGCTACTATACCCAGCAAAACTCTCAATTACCATAGATGGAGAAACCAAGATATTACATGACAAAACCAAACTTACACAATATCTTTCCACAAATCCAGCACTATAAAGGATAATAGAGGGAAAACACCGACATAAGCAAAACTACATCCTAGAAGAAGCAAGAAAGTAACCTTTCAACAAACCTACACAAACAATTTCATGTCTAATAACAAAAATAACAGGAAGTAACAATTACTTTTACTTAATATCTCTTAATATGAAAATTAATATTACCAACTTATCCTAATCTATCCAAATTCAAAAGTATGAGGAATTGAAAATTTGTTGGTTATCATCTGGTAGCCTCTCTAATTTGATAATTGGAGAAATAGGTCCAATATTGTACAATCCATATACACTTTCTGCTTGTTTGTCCCTGATAGTGTCTTGCCTGGTACCACATAACGGTCTTGAAACCATGCTTCTCCTATCTCAGCCTGGCTATTAGTAGGATTGTTTATCTGATGTTTTTACACTATACTATGGTTTTCAGCACAGCTTACATATTTCAAAATTATTTATACAGCCAAAAGAAACATAAACAATTAACTTAGGAGACGGCTTATAAGAGAACAACAAAGAGATTGAATGCTTTGCTTGATGTTTGTAACTATTGTATCAATTTTGAAGAAGAGAACTTTATAAGTTACTCTTTCTCTGAGATGAATGCTTTTCAAAATCATTACAGCCAATGAACCAGATTCTTACCCTCACCTAATGTCTGTGCCGCCCTCCAAACAGAACCACTGTTCATTGAAACAGTGGTGAATGACTTCACTGATAGATCATCTTGATACACACCATTTTTTTAAAAATGAATGTAACCTGTTCTCTGTGGGCTGAGAATGAAGACAATCACTCCAGTTAAATAGCTTTGACCATAGCAGGTATTCTGTATCCAAAATTCGTGCCTACAATTTACTCCTTGGCACAGCGAACTGTCAACTCTTAGCTTAGCTACTAGAGAGGTAAAATCCTTTGGTGATGTGAGGGGCTTTGAAGTACAGCCTTATTACAATGAAATCCAATGTTTAAAAATTGTTCTTATTTTGGGCTTGTACCACAGTAAGAGTCAAAATTTTAAACTCTACTAAAAACAAAACAAACAAAAAGACTTTATCTATTTATGTTCATTAAAAAAAAACTAGTAATGATGTATTATTTTAAAATATACAGCTAATATGTTTGGAGATATTTAAAATTTATATTGAGAAAAACATGTATTTTCAGTATTGCTGCAGACAAGCATCTACATAAGACTGTTTAATTGATTGTTTTGTATCAAACAACTTTTATACTACTCATTTTTTATTGTTACAATATTTTATAAATTTTAAAGAATGTGGCAAAATAAAAAAAAAGTATGGCAGGTATTGAAGGGGGGGTCTCTGGGAGGAGTTGGGGTACAAAAGGGAAAGAAGAATGTGATATAATTCTATTTACTTAAAATATTTTTTAAATGTTAACAAATTCAGATAAACTGAAATTATGTATCTTTTTTATCATAATGCAATACAACTTAAATCAATTAAAAAAAGAAAGAAAGAAAGAAAGAAAGAAAGCAACCAGATCTACTTGGCAAACTGCAGCTAATAAAGCCAGTCTGGTTTGCACATTTGTTGTTGTTGTTGGGTTTTTGTCTTTGTTTGTTTGTTTGTTTGATAAAGTCTGACATCTAGCAAAGACACAAATGTGTCTCTGGAATAGCCATTCCTAATATGTCAATCTGGTCCATGTGCTCTGCTCAGTTCCTGTTTACTGACTCTGTCTCTGTCTCTCTCTCTCTCTGGTGACTCATTTGATAAAGAACTAGTCTTTCACTCTTGCCCCCAATAAAAAGTGTCCCTGGCTGGGAATCCCCTGAAAAGATCAACTTCCTCTCCAGACAGCGTGGTGACTGTGGCTGTCTCCCTGTCACCTGCTCTGTGGTCGGGTAGCACCTGTCCTGTGCTGGCCCCCCATAGGAACTTCTTGATCAGTTGAGGGACCAGGAACAATGGGAGGCTCCTGAAAGCATGGGGTTTGGTCCTGCACATCACTATTCAGGTATCCCAGCAAAGCCACATCCGCTGGCCTTCCCAAAGATGCGAGCCCTGCTACCCCGCTGCAAAGGCTCCTGGGAGAGCCACTTCCGGTCTCAGGAACACTTTGTTTTCCTGTCCATGATCTATTACCCATGACCTGTCACCAGCATCCAGTAGGTAATGCTGAGGTCTCCACGATTTCCTATGGTAATCTCACTTTCTCCAGGACTGTGGGCAGGATGAAGATGGGGTGCCTGCCTCCGTTGCTAACTTACCTCAGATCCCCTAAGGGATCAGTCCTGGACAATCTACCTTGCCCCCTCCTTCCTGCTTCCTGGTGCATGGCCCACCTTTCCTCTGTAATCCTATCATGTGCACCGGGAATCCCTCACCTCTGCTGACTTCTGAAGGACAGCTGGTAGACCCATCACCCTGCCTAGGATTGAGGCTCGTATGAGAGAATCCCATGGCCACCTGGGGACCTCACGTTGATGGCTCAGGACAGTGATGTTTTTAGGAAGTACCAAGCTTTCCTGAACACGCCACATCTCTGGCTTCCTATTTGCCTCATATGAATACCTCAGAAGAGTAAACTGAAGGAAGTCAAGACATACCCAATGGGTATAGAACTGGGCAGGAGGCCTGGGCACCCTGATTGGTAGGGATGCAATAAATGCTATGGCCCCACTGTGTGTGCTTTTACTACAGTAGCACAGCAAATTAACTCAGAACCTTAATGCAGACAAATCCACAGTTTCTCATGTCGTTTTTTTTCAGTTCAGACAGGTCCCATGGTATCTCCCAGGCTCTATCTGGAGTCCTGGGGCACCTATGGAGGCCAGAATACAGATTTTCTGTGACGGCCCTCTGAAACTTCCTGTTTGGGGCCGTGTCAGAAACACCAAAAGATGCTTAATGTGAAATATTTTAGAACTTCTGCTATTTGGCTCAGACCAGGAAGTTCAGGGATGCATGACACAAGACAGAAAATTCTAAAAGAACTTTTTTTTTTTTTTTTTAAAGCACCAAAAAGATAGCGTGGTTTGAAGGCAACTGCCCAAATTCCTTTTCTTGGTCAGGGATGCTAGCAGAGCCAGGAGCTCAGGGTACACATGGGTGCACGGAAGCTGCGAACGGAGTTCGAGCTCGAGGGGGCCAGTGACGTGCTGTGCGGTGCTTTCTTTCAGGAAGTTCTGGCCTTGCCACAGAGCGAGGGCTGTTACGTCATCTGGTGAATCTTAGTTATAGATCTGTACAACCGAGGGCTCCAGTGGCTTCTGAGAAACTAAAATCAAGGACACGACCCAGCACCGAGGGCGTTCTTAGCAGCATCTGTCCTGTGAAATAACCTGAACCATTGTCCTGGCTACAGGGCCCAGGAATAAAGGACACCAGGCAGCAGATGGGTGGGACCCAGCAGTGGGGACCAATCCAGGTACTGGCAGTAGATATGGTGGGGACCCCACTGAGGTCTCTCCTGTGAGCCATTATGTCTTTGATATGTACCCCCTCTTGTGCCTCAGTTTACTCCTGTGAATGGGCTCATCCATGCCCTCACAGGATTCCTGTTAGAGGCCTCATGTCAAACCCTGGGAATGGGACCTTCTCTAAATGTGGCTAAAATTAGGTTATTTAGCCAGGCTGTGGTGGCACACACCTTTCATCCCAGCACTCGGGAAGCCGAGACAGGCAGATCACGGAGCTAGAGGTCATCCTGGTCACAGAGCAAGTTCCAGAACAGCCAGGGCTACACAGAGAAACCCTGTCTTGAAGAAAACAAAAAATAAAATGGTGGTGGTGGTAGTAGTAATAAAATTAGATTATTTTATTAGGCTAGGGCCTTCTAAGAGGGGGAACGTGGATATGGAGGAGGCCTGAGGAAGTGGAGGCCATGAGGAGAGAGTGATGTGGAGGAGGAACTAGTGATAATGAGGAGCTGGAGAGGATGGAGAAGAATTAGAGATGTGGTGAGAAAGACATCATGAAGCAGAGGTCCTGAGAAAATGGAGGCCAAGTGAAGATTTAGATTATCAAGAGAGAGATTATAAGAGAGAGAGACCACCGGGTGGTGGTGGTGCACGCCTTTAATCCCAGCACTTGGGAGGCAGAGGCAGGTGGATTTCTGAGTTCGAGGCCAGCCTGGTCTACAGAGTGAGTTCCAGGACAGCCAGGGCTACACAGAGAAACCCTGTCTTGAAAAGACATTAAAAGAGAGACAGACAGAGAGAGAGAGAGAGAGAGAGAGAGAGAGAGACCATGAGGAGACAGGCCACGAGCTGGAGGCCATGAGGAGATAAAAGACCACAGTCTGGACAATGCCATGTCACACTAATGAATACCCAAGATGCCCCGGAAAAGCCTGGGACGGAGTCTTTCCTCCACAGAGCCTTGGAATGAGCTAGCCCTCTGACATTTGGTTTAGGAGAATCAATCCGTAATATTTTAGGACCCAATAATGTCAACATGCTCAGTTTTGCAGTGACTCATCCCTGAGTGACTAAATCCATGTGTTGCCTGTGAGCAGCCTGGGACTGGCAGATTCCAGGGAGCCTAAAGGATCAGAAGAGAATATGAGTTAAGACTTAGGAGCAACCAAGGGACCAAAGGTAGACCTGGTAGCTGGGATGGAGGAGCCAGGAGCTGGCCCAGAGAGTCCCAAAGGGAGGACTCCCAAATTCCCACTCAGTCCTCCATATCTTCATGTAATATGCCCATATCACTTACATCAGGAGCCAACTCTGGGCTTTGAAGCAGGCAAGTTAGGGAGAGATAGGACACGCCATTTCTAGAATAAGTACCGCTTATGTGTGGTTTCGCCTGACCATCATAGAAATCTAGAAGTGGGTTCTGTGGTTGGTACCCAGTCCCTGGACACCACTTTCATCAAGCACCTCACACTCATATCTGGACAACAGCTCACAGGAGTCAGACACACCCCGTTCTGCATGAAAACAAGCTGGAAAAGATCCCCTGCTGTGTGGTAGATTCTCTGTGGGAATACACCAGAGGCAAACAGGATTCAGGGTGGAGACGTGCCATGGCCTGCAAAGGTTGCTCACACTGCCGCACCAACTTGCTTCAGCTCAGGCCAAGAGAGGCCTCGGGGGCAGAAGCCTCATCCCCCCCACTTCCTGGAGTCCCAGGGTACAGAACAGCAGGTCCTTAGTCACCACAAGAGCAGGTGTTAACTCCCTGACAACCTCTGGTTCTCCTGCCTTCCCAGTACACAGTAGTAAGAGGCTTGTTAGAGCCCTGGCTGCTCCTGATGCCAATCCATGCTAAGCTCAGAGGGGATGCTCTCTCGCACTCCCATCCATCCCCTGCTATCCCCACAGGAGCTGCACAGCCTCTTCAAGGGTCTTGCCTGGTAGCCCTGGCTTTCTTATAGTTGCACTTTGTTTCAGGCCGATGATTCCCACTGCTGAGCAAGAGGCACATGGTTCCTGGGACAGGAGACAGCCTCGCCTGCCCATCTTGTCTGCCATATCCTGTCCTATGGCTCACCTAAGATCACACAGACATTCTACTTATATTCCAAAAGTCAATCAGTCACCCATGTTTCCATGATCGTGTGGTAGTAGGTAACATGCCTGATGGCCTTGGATAGTAGGATGTCTTTCCTGTGTTGTTGTTGTTTTCTCCTCCTCTTCCTCTTCCTCCTCCTCCCCCCTCCTCCTCTTCTCCTTCTCCTCCTTCTCTTTCTTGTTCTTCTTGTACTTGTTCTTCTTCTTGTTCTTCTTGTACTTGTTCTTCTTGTTCTTGTTCTTGTTCTTGTTCTTGTTCTTGTTCTTCTCCTTCTCCTTCTCCTTCTCCTTCTTCTTCTTTGGGTTCTGGGAGCCAAGAAACTTCTGCAAGCTTCAGGACTAGAAGCTTGAAAATGAAAGCTTTGTTTTCTGAGCGCTCAAGGAGGCTGACAGTTTGGGTTCACACAATATACAAAGGATGAGAACACAAGTTGGGGAGTGGGGGAGCTGGGGGAAACTTTAGTGTTATTCAATTGTATTTGACATTACAAGAGTATCTGCTGGAGACTGGGCTGTATCCAGGCACCTGGCTTCAAGAGCCTTAATTCAGCATGTGCAGCCAGATTCCCCTCCTGGACTCTGGGTGGAAATTTTAGAATGATAAAATGATGAAATGAACAAGGGAGCAGACAAGCTATATGTACTCAATTAAGGTAATAACAGGAAATGGTTATATATTTTTATAATGCATGCATCTTGGTTTGGGTAGCAGCAATTTCTATATTCTTTACCAGTTAATAGGGGTAGCAGCAACTTCTATATTTCTTATTGGTTAACAGACAATTAAGAAAACACTTGGAGACATGGGATAGGTGTTCGTTCCTAGGCCTGGCAACATGAGCTTGTTTGACCCTGCCACCAAGATGAAGGAGTTGTCTCTGAGATGCCTGGTCTCAGACCACTGTTCACAACAGAAGCTGTTCAGCTATGGTGAACTCCCCAGCTCCACTAGGGCCTGGGACCTCGAATTTAGTTCAGTATTTAGAATGAGTTCCTTTTGCTTGGCCCCAACAGTTCCTCTGTGTATCCCTGACTGTCCTGGAACTCACTCTGTAGACCAGGCTGGCCATGAACTCACAAAGATCTGCCTTCCTCTGCCTCCTGAATGCCGGAATTAAAGGTGTGCGCCTCGGCCACCACCACCTGGCTCCTGTGTGTCTTAGTTTTGTTTTCTGTTGCTGTGATAAACATCACATCCAAATTAATTAGAGTAACTAAGGGTTGTCTTAGCCAACACTTAAGTAACAGTTCATGGCTGAAAGGAGTCAGGGCAGGAACTGAAGCAGAGATCATGGAGGAGTGCTGCTTATTTGCTTGCTCCGAGGCGCACGCTTGGCTATCTTTCTTATACAGCCCAGAACCACCTCCCTGGGGACAGTACTACCAACAGGAGGCTGGGTCCTCGGACATCAATGAGCAATCAAGAAAATGCCCCACGGTCATGTCTACAGGTCAAGCTGGTGGAAGCAAATCCTCCATTGAGGTTCCCTCTTCCCAGGTGTGTTATGCCGACAACCAAGATTAGCCAGCACATCCTGGTTCACCGAAGGATGGTTACCCAAAAGGTGAGTGCTTTCAGGGGCTCATTGGATGCTCATGGCATGATCTTCTCCTGCCCCTCCAATATCACATGCGACAGTGGCAATCATCCAGGATACCACCTTCTCTGGCTGTTGGGTTCTAACTCTGCAATGAGAGTTGGAGCCCAGGGCACTGGGAGGGCTGGTCTGCTCTGACTGGGAAGTTTTTCCTAGGGTGCAGCGCCTTTCCTTAGCAGCTGACCCTGTTCTGTCTTGCTTCCCCCCACCCCCACCCCCCAGTGCGTACAGCAGGACACAGACGATCTCCCACCGGCTTCTCTAACCAACGCGTTCTGGTCTGGGTCTCACAACAACCACGACACCTAGAAGCCGTCTCCAACATCTCCCGACTTCATGCCGCAGCCCTCCTCCACTCTCCTCCTGCTCACATACCCTGAGGTCCTGTAGTTCCTCCGTCCAGCACAAGGTCCTGCAAGGGAGAGTGGTCCCTAGCCCATAACCCCTCTTTATCCAGGAGCCCCCTTGCTGCTTCTTCCAGAGCTCCCTCCTCCTGATCCTCAGCACCCATGGGTGAGAGTGATGTACTCAGTGAGGAGCTGCCAGCTGGATGCCCTGGTTCACCCGGGTACCCTAAGTTCTCAGAGCTCTGCCCAGCCTGACGCTTCTGCTCTCCCGTTTACCATCCCGTTCCTTTTCCTACTGGATGCACAGGGACTTGGGGACCAGCAGACACTTTGCATGGGGCATCTGGAATAAACACCCAGCTGTCTAGTCAGTCATCCCCCAGATGCAGCTTCGGTGCAGGCTGAAGGTCACGTGCTGTGCTGGGACCCAAGGCACAGACCTAGAATCAGCAGAGTGAGGGAACCCCGTGGGGTTCCTGTCTAGCTTGCCTCCTGATCTCTAACGTACTCCTCCCAAACTTGGCTCCAAGCATCCTTCCTCTGTCCGTAATGCCACACACCACTGAGCGGCTGGCTTGCTCCAGATGCAGAGGCTCTGCCATCAGTCTGTCTGCGGCAATGGTACATGGTAGCCTGTGCTCACCGTGGAGCCTTGAGGTCCCTGTGCCTTGGCTCTAAAGCAACCAGCATGGTCTGGCAAGATGGCTCAGCGGTTAAGAGCACTGACTGAGGCCGGGCGGTGGTGGCGCATGCCTTTAATCCCAGCACTTGGGAGGCAGAGGCAGGCGGATTTCTGAGTTCAAGGCCAGCCTGGTCTACAGAGTGAGTTCCAGGACAGCCAGGGCTACTCAGAGAAACCCTGTCTTAAAAAAACAAAAAAAGAGAGCACTGACTGCTCTTCTGAAGGTCCTGAGTTCAAATCTCAGCAACCACACGGTGGCTCACAACCGTCCGTAATGGGATTGGACACCCTCTTCTGCTGTGTCTAAGATAGCTACAGTGTACTTAGATATAATAATAAATTTAAAAAAATGTTTTTTTGTTTTGTTGGTTTTTTAAAAGCAATCAGCAGGTTATAGGTCATAGCGAGAATGAAGGAGATTGAAGACATGGCTGGCACTGAGGTTCTGCCCAGCCCTACAGAACCCCCTTGACTCCTTTCCCCTCTTCCTCCCCAGGGTTGGTGACCCCAGGAGAAGAGCACAGGTCCGGGTTCCTTCCTGGGAGACATCAGAGCCCAAGAGTGGGCCTCCTCTCTGTAGTCCTGAGGCAGTTCCAGGCAGCAAAGGCCAAACTCCCATTAGAGAACTGACAGAATTGGTCTGAATTGAGCTCAGATTAAGAGAAGCCTCAGGACAGAAGGTCCACAGAGAGCCACGTGGCATGGCAGCCACAAAACCAGCTCTTCCCATCAGGCCAGGCTCCAGATGGGAATCAGCTAGGGCCCCCAATATCCAGCCAGGGACACAGTGTGGGGAACATTGTATGTGTGGAGAAGAAGCTCTGGCCTGTACTCCTGCAGGCAGCAAAAAGCCTCACCGCTTGGAAGAGGGTCAGCTGGACAGACAAAAGCAGAGAGCGTCACGTGCTGACTAACCCATAGGCCCCGCCTCCTGAGGTTGTAGCAGCCATCTTCAGAGCAGGGGCTTATGAGGGATAAAGTGACCTGCCATGATGAGAAAGGGCTAGGGGTAAGTCAGTTCCACCAAGATACAGCAATCCTTAGCTCGCCAGAAGGACGCACATGTGCGTAACAGTGCCAAGCCATGAGGCGAAGCTGACAGAACCACGTGGAGAAGCAGATAATGCCACAATTGTAGCCAAGACGTCAGCGCCTCTCCAGCAGAAAGGAAGTTGGTAAGTAGGGACAGTGCTGAAGTCAGCAACGCCATCGGCTGTAACGGACAGCTCTGTGCCCGCTGGGAGCAGAGAATGCGGTTTTCTTCGGCTCTCAAAGAACATCCATCAGTACAGACCACGTTCTGGACCACGAACAACCCCGACTTAAAGGGATAGAGATGGTACATGGAATATCCTCAGATGACCACAATAGAATTAAATTCCATAGCTGGAAAATCCCCAAACACTTGCAGATTAAACAACACACTTATAAATAACGCATAGGTCAAAGAATCTGGAGAGAATTTTAAAAACATTTCGAACTAAGTGAAAATGAAAATAGAACTTCAGGACAACTGTGGGATGCAGGGCAAACTGGAGTGGGGGAGGGGTTGTCTGTCTTGACTGCTGCAGGAGGCAGGGATGTCTGTCTCAGGATGTGCAGATCAGAGGAGAGTGAACCTAAGCGGATGCCTCAGGACACTGATAAAGGAGAGGAAATTAGCCCGGCGGTGGTGGTGCACGCCTTTAATCCCAGCACTTGGGAGGTAGAGGCAGGCAGATTTCTGAGTTCGAGGCCAGCCTGGTCTACAGAGTGAGTACCAGGACAGCCAGGGCTACACAGAGAAACTTGTCTCAAAAAAAAAAAAAAAAAAAAAAAAAAAAAAAAAAAAAAGAGTAGGAAAAAAAAGGAAAGGAAATTAAATCTAAAATGAGAGAAGGAAGGAGGGAAGGAAGAAAGAAAGGAAGGAAAGGAGGAGGAAGGGAAGAAGGAAGGAAGGGAAAAAGGGATATATATATATATAGGCATCCACTAATCCATTCGCCCATTTGTGTATGTGTGCATATATGTATGTATCTAACATCCATCTATCTATGTGTGTATCCATCTAGGTATCCATCCATCCATCCATCCATCCATCCATCCATCCATCCATCCGTGTACCCACTCATCTATCTGTCTGTCTGTCTGTCTGTCTGTCTGTCTGTCTGTCTCTTTATCTATCTAGGCATCTATGTATCTGTCTATGACATTGAAAATACTATCAACCTTCCAAACAAAAAGACCCAGCCAGACCTATGGGCCCAGAGGGTCACTGGCCAACCCCACATTTTCGGAGGACATTATGCAATTTTCTACTATCTCTTTTGGAAGACAAAAGCAGAAGGAATGTGCCCCTAGTCCATCTGTGAGGGAGGCCTGTTTCCCTAATACCAAAACCAGACAGAGATTACAGAAGACAGGAACTGCAGATCATCATCTCTCACGAAGAGATGGCAAAGATCCCCAGCAGCATTAGCAAGGACAAGTCAACAGTGTAGGGAAGGAATCCCACATCAATGACCAAGGGAGACTGTCCAGACGTGAACGGCTGTTCCAACGCCAGGAATCTGGGGTGTATCATCCACATCAGAGGTTAAGGAAGGAAATCCTATCACTATGAGTGTTCTGATGAAAAACATGCAGCAGGGTGTACTTAGGCGGACACATGCCAAGGTGTCCCTGAGAACTTATGCCATGCAATAGATCGGGTGCAAAAGAGGTTTATTACAGGGAAGGGAGAGGAGTTGGGACCTGGGGGGG
>NW_022196909.1:42900666-42907314 GCF_008632895.1 Mastomys coucha
ATAAGTGGACATGTAGACAGGCAGATAGAGGGGGAGCAGAGAGAGAGAGAGCAGCACACACCAGGCTCACCTGGCAGCAGGAGGCATGGCCAGTGATGATGCAAGCAGTTGCTAGGTCCCTGAGGGCAGGCCGGTGGACTTGCCAGTACACTAACAATGAGTACTATAGGGTAAAGACACCTGAAGAGCACAGACAGCTGATATCACTGAAGGGTGAGAAGGCAGCGACACCCCTCTCATCGCTCCTCTTGAGCCTCACACTGGACGTTCTAGCCAGTGCAATGAGAAAAGGAAAAACGCGGCCGGGCAGTGGTGGCACATGCCTTTAATCCCAGCACTTGGGAGGCAGAGGCAGGTGGATTTCTGAGTTCGAGGCCAGCCTGGTCTACAGAGTGAGTTCCAGAACAGCCAGGGCTACACAGAGAAACCCTGTCTCAAAAAACCGAAAAAAAAAAAAAAGAAAGAAAGAAGAAAAGTAAAAACGATACAGATTGGGAACTCTCTTTGTAGATGAAATGATAGTCTCTGTAGAAAAACAACACACACTCACACACACATACACACACACACAAACAACAATTCTACAAAATTCTGGTGAGAAAAACCCAAGCTCTACGGACACTGAGTTTTCCCACGCTCAAGGTCAAAGTGAGGATCCTGCTGACACACCTGTGCACTTGGCAGAGTCCCAGCCAGCGAGTTATTTTACAATGAACTCCTCCGAAGTGTGTACTGAAACATCTTAGGTGTTGACGAAGAACGAAACCGAAACAGGAGGATCAACAGGACCTGTTGTGGAGCCTTATCTTGAGGTCTGGTTGGAACAATGGTAGTGAGTCTGCCGGAGACAGGGAGCCTTGGTAAAGCACTGGGAGACCCTGGTCAATGCCAGTGACCTTGACAATGGGACCGAGGCAACTGCAGGGAGGCTGAGGTCTTTCCAAAAGTGCCCGTTTGTGCATATCCCCAGTAGTTACTGCATTTTGTTTCGGGATATAACACTGTGACGCTCTTTGAACACTTTTCATTAATTAATTTATTTACTTTACATCTGAAATGAAGCCTGCCCCCTCCCCCTCCCAGCCCCACCCTCACAAAACCCTACCCCTATTATTCCCTCCCCTTATGAGTTTATTTTGGCTCATCAGTCCAGAGGAAGGCGCAGCAGTAGGCCGCCAGAGCAGGAGACCCGCTGCTCACTTTGCATCCATACTCATTAGGTGGAGAAAACAGGAAGTGGGCTGAGGGCTACGTTCCCTCAAAGCCCCCCCACCCCCAGTGATTTACTTCTCCCTGCAAGGTGGCCCCTTCCAAAGTTTCTATAATCTCCCCAAACACCACCACCACATAGGGACCAAGTGTTCAAATACCTGAGAGTATGGGGACCGTTTCTCATTTAACCCACCACCTACAGGGCTGGAGAGAAGGCTCAGCAGGTTAAGAGCATTGGCTGCTCTTCCAGAGGACCCCGGATTCAAGTTCCAGCACCCACAGGACAGCTCACAACTGTCTGTCACTCCAGTTCCAGGGGATCTGACTCCCTCACACAGATATGCATGGAGGCAAGCACCAATGCACATTAAATTAAAAAATAAAATAAAGCTGGGCGGTGGTGGCGCACACCTTTAATCCCAGCACTTGGGAGGCAGAAGCAGGTGGATTTCTGAGTTCGAGGCCAGCCTGGTCTACAGAGTGAGTTCCAGGACAGCCAGGGCTACACAGAGAAACCCTGTCTCAAAAACCCAAAAAATAATAAAAATAAATAAAAATAAAAATAAAATAAAATAAAAAAAACTCTCAAGGTCTTGCTTTCTTTCTTGTCTTTCCTCTCACTTCTTGCTTCCTCTCTCCACATGGTCATGGCTGGTCTCTACTTATCTACCTTCTCTCTCTCTCTTTCTGTTTTCTACAATAAAAACCCCAAACCATAAAAAATTAAATAAAAAATAAAAAAAAATAAAGAAAAAACCAAAACCTATCATATATATGCAAGAAGAAAAAAGAAAGAAGACTATAACACAGGCCTGTCACCCTTCACATTAATTCAAATAGGATCACAAGCCTAAATGTAACATGCAAAACTTGGAAAGTCCCAGTTAATCACAGAAGATGAAAACTAGATGATTTTTTTTTTTAAAAGATGGTCTCATGTAGTCCAGGTTGGCCACCGGTTCACTATGTAGCAGGGGATGACCTGAAATTTCTGATTCTCTTTATCTGTCCCTGAGTGCCGGGATTTCAGGCACACAACCCGGGTAAGGCTTTGCTACTCCTGTGTGGCTTAGGCTTTGGCGGGTGCCCGAGTCAACAGTACACACTCTTTCACAACTCTGTCCCTGGGGAGTCCTGCGTTACCACCCTTTCTTGACCATGGATCCATCACTCACACCTCAACAAGAGGCTTGGCAAAGCTCTTTTTAGAATCCAAATATGAGCCTTGATGAATGATTAATCAGGATGTACAAAAACTAGCAAATGTGACTCCAGGTGTTTACAGCCCGAGACATCCCGCCGACAAAGATCTCCTGCTGAGGCTAGCTATCCCTGCCCCCCCCTGTGCTGCACCTAATAAACGTGATGAGGTCCCAGGCTGCCGTAGACACCCTCTATCAAAGTGTGCATACCCATACTGGACCCCGACTTTCCTCTATGTGTGTCTGTCCTCTCTTCCTTCCCTTATCACCCCTAATCAGGGTTCCAGGGCCGAGCTGCAAGGGTCCCGAAAGCGGTAGAGGGAGAGAGGAAGAGCCAGGTGCTCAGTGCTCGGGGCGGCTGGGGGGCTGGTGTGTGTGTTGGGGGGGGGCGGCTGGGGCAGCTCGCGGGTGTGTGTATGTGGGGGGTGGGGTAAGGGTGAGAAAACACAGAGCAGGTGCTGCCCGAGGAGGCAGTAGAAGCCCTACTGGGAACTATCTCAAGACACTCTCATCTTGCGACTTGCTGGCTTAGATGGAGTTGCCTGTGAAGTGGACCTGGGAGGCAGGGGTAGAGGGGTCCCAGGAGAGTTTCTGAAGTCGGTAAGGCGTAGGCTGTAGGCAGCGGGCAGGTCAACAGGTCCTTGGTCCGCTCCGGAAACATGCAGAAGGCTCCAAGGATGGTCTTCTGCGCCCTCTGGTGGTGAAATCTAAGACTACTAAGCCTTGCTATCGGGCTGGTTGGACTTGGATCTAGAGACAGGACTTGCTCCAAGAATCTGGCTCTCACCGGCACACCCTCTCACTCATCTTGGCTTGCTTCCTTTCTTGGTTGGTCTCTGACCCATTCCCTGACCTCCATGTCTATGTATTCATTCTTAACCCTCAGGTTCGCCGACAAGCCCTTACTAGATCCATGAGGATAGGGATTATGTCTTGCCACACGGACTGTGCCTGGCATACAGTGGGGACTCAATTATTTCTAGGAGTGAGCAGCTAACCTCTTGCATCAGGCCCCGCTGTGGGCTTCCTAGCCACCCCAGAACATATCCAGCATAGTTCTATCTGGCCTCAGCTAAGCACGCCTGTGGTCTCTGTCGTCTGTCAAGTTGGGACGGTCCAGGCCAACACCATGAGGATGTGGATTCACACTGGTGATGCACTGGGCAAGCGCAGTGTGCTGGTCATATTTGGTCACTTCTGTGGGAAGCCAGGGAAGATGTTCACGGCGTAGCATGGGCAGCTAATAGCACTGACCGTTCCCTTGCGGTTCCCTGGGTTCCCTTCCCTCTCAGCTACTTGTGGCGTGTGGTGGCAGACGTGAGAAAGGACAGAATCCAACCAGCGGCCATTCCTACTTAAACTTGGGTTCTATTCGTGCATCCTACAATCCTGCAACATCTAAGAACACCCAGGCCACACGGGAGGGCCTGGAGTGGGCACGGGTTCTAGGGGTACCATTACCCTGTGGGGTGCTCAGAGGTCGTTGTGCTCTTTCTGCTGGGCTAGCACAGCACAACGAGTGAACAAGCAGCATCCGGTCTGCATGGGAAGGATGTGGCTTTGTGATGATGTGGATGCTTCCTCCCCAGAAGCAAACCGGAGCATGTGTGGCCCCCAGGTGCAGGATAAAAAGCCCCTGGGTGCTGCTTACCAGAGGATTGCTAAGTCTCTTGCCAAAGAAAAGGCACAAGTTGGGCAGCAAAAATCAACAGTTACTCTGCCCAGGGGATGCCAAGGCTAGAGGGGAGAGGTGACTAAAGCCAACTCAGTAGAGCTGGGCCGCCTGACAGGCTAACACAAGACTGAAGCAAAGACATCAGGCAGGGATGGGGAAGGGCGGCCTGACAGGCTAACACAAGACGGAAGCAAAGACATCAGGCAGGGATGGGGAAGGTCGTGCTGGCAGAGCCGGTGGAGCCACGCACATCACAGGGCAGGAGCTGTCCCCTGGATGGCCCGGGGAGGACTGGAGCAGGCACTTTGTGTCTGTGGGTGGGGCTGGGTTGGCTCTGTAGTTCACTGTGGAAACTCACTTATGTCCCCTGCTGAGGAAGGGCACACCCTGCCGTGGCCTTCCCTCCTTAGTTAGGAGCGAGCTCTTCAGGCTCTCCAGAAGGGAGCTATCTGGCCAGTAGTTCAGGTACCATGGGTGCATGCCATGCATCGTCCTGGTAAGAGGCCTTGAGACCCAGAACACCAATAATCAGAGCCCCCAGAGAAATCAGTCTTTAGAAGCAGTAAGAGGCATTCTCTCCATGGCCTGTAGGCCAGCTTCTCTACTGTGGTGCTAGATGCACACATGCGTGTATGCTGGGAGATCGAGCTCTGGAGGCTCCCTGCCTGGCCTAATCCCATTTCTGCCCAGCGTCTCACATAACTGAGCTAGGGGACCTTACAGTCCAGTGTTGTTGGAGGCACTGCCACCGAGGCCAAGGGACCCTCACGCTGCCTGGCCCTCCAAAAGAGAATGTTCTGGAACAGAGAAGGTGTGCACAGACCTCTGTCAGACCAGTCTGACACTTCTCTAGAAGGGACCAGCAGGGCACTACTGTCTTCAGTTTCCTTCTTTTCCCAAGTTATACAATCTCACAGCCTGGGGCAACTTCCCAGACCCAACCAACCAGCAGGCCCTTCCAGGGGCCCACGATTGGTGATTTCCCCCTTTTCCTGAAAACTCGGAGCCAAGACTCATCGGCACCTTATGTTACGGGGTTCAGTTCACCAGTTTCAGAAGGCCTGAGACATGGCAGAAGGGAGTTTCCACTGTGGAAGAAGAGTTTATTCTGTGGCGACAGGGACCCGCTACAGACTTCCCTGGCTTTAGTTAGCTGTGAGTACTCTGTGATTACTCAGAGAGCATTTCTTTATCCACAAACAAGGTGCCTCTGATGATCAGATGACTTATAACCTAAGACATCCATCAGACCTAGGGTAGAAGAACGGAAGTCCTTCAACCAGGCTCTGAAAAAGGTGCTCAGACCTTCCACTGGGGACACACCGTGACTCAAGCACCTGGATGAAGCTCCTGCTGCTACTTGGGGCCCACGGAGAGACTTGGAGCTTCCTGCTGGTAGAAGCTCAGGGTGGACAGAGGCAAAGCTCCCCCTTCAGGTAGAAAGTGTCTATGCTTTCTAATAGGAAAGCAGCCCAAGTCCTGGCTGAAGGGGACGGACAGACGGAGGCCAAGCGTGGTCCAGGTGGCGTTACTTTCCTGTGAGTTCCAGCACCTTCTTCACCATGGCCCCAATCCCGTCGTGGATGTGGTGAAGTGCGGTCTCACACATGAAGGCCGGGGTGGTGACCACCTTGTTTTTCTGGTCTACATGAGCTTCGTGAGTAGATGTTAGGGAGAACTAACCAGCATTAGGCAGGACCATGGGCATCGCACGGGAAGAGCCCTGCCCACCAGCCCACCCACAGTCCTGCAGGTCCCCTGCTGCTCGGTGATGTCACGCTAACAAGTCCGCACCCACTGTAAGAGGAGCTACCTTCTGACTCACAGGTACTCATCAGGAGGAAGAAACTGTGATCTGGGGGTGGAACAGTGCCCGATGACAGCCTGCATGCTGGCCCCACGTAGGGGCGTAAAGCTCACCCTAGACAGCTTCAGCTGCAGAAACTGAGGGGGCCACCAGAGCTCAGAGTGCTGTCCACCACCCCACACTGCTCTAGTTCCAGTCTATGGTCACCAGCCCTAGCCTGCACTCCTCACAGGCTGCCCATCCTTGGGATCAGGCATCCAGCTGTGTGCTCCAGGCTCAGTCAGGTCTCAGTGGGTGCAGGGGCACAGATCCTCCTCAGCCAAGTGAGGTGCCAGCTTTCGACCAGCCTGCCTGTGGCATTCTGAGCTAGCCATGCCCCATGACACTGGCTGGTCCTGTCCCCCTGCCCAGCAAATATAACTCCTGTAGGAATGGCTGCCGGCTACGATATCCTCGATGACCAAATGAAGGGTAAGCCTAATGTGCTACCTGATGCCAACCACACCGCCCAGCTGCCAGAAAGGATATGGTCACACCCTTCACACAGTGCTTGGCACCCAGGGCTTTGATGGCCTCCGCAGTTCCAGCATAAGGCCACTTGCCACCCTCTTCTTGCTCGTGGCCCACGGTGACCTCCACACCTTTGATCACTTTGGCTGCAAGGACGGGAGCAATGCAGCATAAGCTGAAAAGACAGAGGAGCTGTGTGAGCACAGTGCACCCTGAGAGGGAGGACGGAGTGTGTGAGCACA
>NW_022196909.1:42907687-42912546 GCF_008632895.1 Mastomys coucha
CTGAGGGGGAGGACTGAGTGTGTGAGCACAGCACACACTGAGGGGGAGGACTGAGTGTGTGAGCACAGTACACACTGAGGGGGAGGACTGAGTGTGTGAGCACAGTGCACACCGAGAGGGAGGATTGAGTGTGCGAGCACAGCACACACTGAGAGGGAGGACTGAGTGTGTGAGCACAGCACACACTGAGGGGGAGGACTGAGTGTGTGAGCACAGTGCACACCGAGAGGGAGGACCGAGTGTGCGAGCACAGCACACACTGAGAGGGAGGACTGAGTGTGTGAGCACAGCACACACTGAGGGGGAGGACTGAGTGTGTGAGCACAGCACACACTGAGGGGGAGGACTAAGTGTGTGAGCACAGCAAACACTGAGGGGGAGGACTGAGTGCGAGCACACCACACACTGAGAGGGAGGACTGAGTGTGAGCACAGGACGCTCACTGAGATGGGGGAGGCTGAGGAGGTTTGCCTCACGCTTATGGCACTGGGCAGTCAGGCATCAGGACTTGAGCAGCTCTGAGCAGAGATAGCTGTGGAGAAGCTGAGGGGCCTGGGAAGACAAACTCTACACTGCCACCTGGCTGGCCACCATTTAGAGCAGTGGTTCTCAACCTGTGGGTCACGAGTCCTTGGGAATGTTTGTTGAACAACCCTTTCACAGAAGTTCCTAACAGCAGCAAAATTAGTTATGTGGTAGCAGTGACATGATTTTAAGGCTGGAGGTCACCACAACATGAAGGACCGTATTAAAGGGTCGCAGCATTAGGAAGGGTGAGAACCATGGCTCTAGCGTGTCCAGGTACAAGTAAGTCATGCAGAGTGCAGGAAATAGCCCGGCACCACCCGACCTGTGCCACGACCCTTAGAAGTGAGCCGCTCTGCTTGGGCATAGTCCCAGCACACAGGACGTGGGTAGATCTCTGTGAGTTCAAGGAAAACCCCACAAAAGTGAGCTGCCCTGACACATGGGAGACGGCAGCTGTGCCCAGTGTTCCAGCTCAGAGCCACTGGCTGGCCTCCCGTGTCCCATGGCTGCCCCACCTGTGGGCCACCCCCCCCCCCACAGCAGCCACCACACACATTCCCAAGCCGCCAGTCTTCACAGGCTGCCGTTGGTCTTACGCCGCCACACTGAGAACCGGCAGAGTCCGTCAGGGACTCCCACCAGATTCGTGACACCCTCTTGAAGCTGGCGCATCACCTACCCAATGGGTTTCTTGGCCCCGTGGAACTCCTTCAGGACCCGCTCTACTTCCTTGTTAATCTTGCAGTCCTTCCCGTCCACAGCAAACGTACTCCTGCCACGAGAGTAGAGGCTACCCTCATTCAGTGTCCCCACTGCACGCCCAGAGGAGCTGCCCACGGTGTGGCCACAGGCCAGGTGGACAGCCTGCTATCACGCTGAATGCATAATGGCTCATCTAGCTTCTCGTTTGCCAGCCAGCCGGCAGGGTGGAAGGCAAGAGGAGGGTGGTCAGTCTGTGACTGCACTCTGCCTTCAGAGTCCAGGGGCAGCAAAACAAAACAAAACCTTAAAAAGAGGGTTCTGAGCCGGGCGGTGGGGTGGTGGTGGTGCACGCCTTTAATCCCAGCACTTGGGAGGCAGAGGCAGGCGGATTTCTGAGTTCGAGGCCAGCCTGGTCTACAGAGTGAGTTCCAGCACAGCCAGGGCTACACAGAGAAACCCTGTCTCAAAAAGCCAAAAAAAAAAAAAAAAAAAAAAAAAAAAAAAAAAAAAAAAAAAAAAAAAGAGGGTTCTGGAAAGAGAACCACAGTTAGCCTGACAGTAAACAGTAGCAGCCATTACCACACGGAGCGTCTGCCTTGTCTCCCTTTTCTTCCTGGGAGTGAGAAGGCCAAGGGCAGCTGAGGAGGTGGGACATTCCCTATCCTTAGAGAATGCAACCTGGCAGAGCCCAGGGCCTTTCTGTTGGAATGCAGCTTCCAGGCCCTCCTGTGCTATGGCCTGAAGGCCCAGCACTGAGGGACCAGATTCACCATCAGGTGTTGACTTGTCAGCCAGACTTGACAAATCCTTTCACCCTTTAATCAATGCCACACTACCTCCAGTAGGATCTGTGTGACAAGACTGAGGCGACTGAGCTCAAAAGGGGGAGGCCTTTTGGAACCGGTTGTGGAACTCTTCACCAGAGAAAAAATATTGAGCCGTAGTTCTCATGGCAATCTATCTGTTTTGTTTTCTCTTATTCCTTTTCTTGTTTACATGTTCCTGGTAGCCTAGGTCAAGATCTTAAGTGAGAATAATGGGTAAGAAATTGGCCCTTGAGATGGGGTCACTAACATGACCTTTTCCCCAGGAAAACCAACGCTTTACTTTTTAAATCATTTACAAAGTTATTTTGACAGATAAAAACTTTCCCAACAATAAAATTTCATATAGCTACATGTGTGTCATCAGAGGTGGGTTTTGGTATATGGTAAAGAAAGGCTTAATTAGAAAGAATTAAAATAGTTTAAATTTATGTATTGAAGACGTATAAAGAATCGGGCATTAGATGTTAAATAGTAATTGACCATATGGGGCTGGAGAGTTGGCTCAGTGGTTAAGAGCATTGACCATAAAGATTTATTAACCTGCTCCCGGAAGTATGCCACTAGCCTTGGACGACTGCCCCACTGAATACGTGCTTTTAGAATTGTTATATTTTGATGACTTGTATTAATAATGATGTTACCTGTTCTGTTTGTGATTCACTGAATGCTTAGTTTCAGAGTTGTAATGCCTGGAGGACTTTTGGGATTCACTGCTCCACATGATTTTTGTCGTATTTGTGATTGCTTCACTGGATACAGTTTCTAAGACTTGTAATGTTTGTTTTTTTAATGTATAAAATCCCCTGCTTGAGAGCTGTAAAATACACTCAGAATCAAACCGCCTCTGTGTTTGTTTCTGTTTGTTACCACTGAATCCTTGTCCACCTAGCTTAGGACCCTCATTTGAGGGTCCCCCATACCAGACAGGAGCGGTCTGTGGCAAATCAATCTCTCTCTGTCTCTGTCTCTCTCTCTGATACTGTTAAAAGCAAGCAAGAAGCAAGGCTACAGGTCACCTGAGCCACCAGAGTGGCAAGAAGCATGACTCATAGTACCCTGGAGCCATGTGGAGTCTATGCCACTGCCGCAGACTCACAAGCCAGCGGGGAACCACAGATCAGGCAAAGCAAGAGTGCAATGCTGGCAGCGATGAACACATGTGGGGCTTCTCTAGAAGACACACAACGCCAGCCGCAGTGCCTGAACAACTGCCTTCCCACTGGAAGTCTGACACTACTCGTCACCCGACACCGCACACATGGAACCTGTCACCTGCCAGGTCCCAGGCTCAAGCCAGCCACCCACGACCTCATCCCTGCTACACTCAGTCACCCTTCACTGCATGTGTCCACTAAGGCTTAGCCACTGGTTGCCACATGCGCTGCTGCCTTCAGTGACAGCGGCCACCACCAACTAGCACAATGGTCTCATGGGTTCAACAGCAGCCCGTGAATGAGGACCTGCCATTCTTCTGTAAAGGTCAGAAAGAATGAAGATGGCTGCTTCCCCACTGGGTCTAGTGGGCTCAGACACAGGTACCAAGGCTCACAGACCCCTTAACTGCCAGGGACACTCAACACCAAGAATCACTCACACTCCTGAGCCCAGCACCTAGGTGAACAAGGCAGCCGTGCAGACAGATGTGGCTTCCACCAGGCAGGAGTTGACAAGCAGGAGCGATGAGCACAGCTTAGCGTCCCAATGGAAGGGGGGATCCAGCAACACCATGCCCAGGGCAGGGAGCGGGTGGATGCTACCAAAGGGGCTGGCGGTGTGTAGAATCTGAGAAGAGACATTTTGATGGCCATGCAATGCAGTCAGAGGGTTCAGATCAAGAAAGGCGGGACTGGTGATACTTCAGAGCATGAAGCCCTGTATCCGTCCCTTCTGGGAGCAGGGCACTGGGTGAAATGCCTTAGGGATACTACAGCACCTGCTCAAGGCTCTCCCTGGCAGCCAGCTGGGCGAGCACCTCTCAGGCAGGGCCCTGCTAAGGGTAGCACGTAGACTTCTGTGAATGCTCAAGAAAGAACCAACAGTAGCTGTGAAAAAGACCCTCGGATATATCTGCGACATTCCCCAGGGACAGCTCAACAGCAAAGCACAAAGGGCTTTCTTCCTCTTTCCTGTTGCCGTGCAGTTATGAAGCGGAGACACTGTGATCAGAGTGACTGGGACAAGAAGGCATTTTTATGGTTTGAGGGGGTTAGTCCATGGCTGTGGGACAGTGTGGGGCAGTGGGCTGTTCTGACAGCCTGGGTCCAGCAGAGCTGCCACCTCAGAACCCCGGAGACCCACTGAGCAGAGTAAAATTGTTCACAAGGGACGGTAGGCATTCAGTGATAGCTCCTGAGACCAATGGTTCAGATTTCAGCCCAGACCCCTCACAGCTGCCCCTGCAGGAGATGTGTGCTCTGTCAGGCAGACACTGCCTCAATCTCCCAGCATTCTAGCTGGACCTTATACCCAGTCATCTGACCACAAGCCAGGCTTGCCACGCCCTATACAATAAAAGGGGCGGTTTGCCCCCTCCTCTCTCTCTCTTAGTCTTACCTTTTCTTGCTCTTTGTTCCTCTCTCTTACTCTCCCTCTCTTGCTCTCTCTCCTCTCTGCTCTTTGTTCTCTTCTCTTGCCTTCCTCCTCTCCTTTCCTTCCCTTTACTTAACCAGCATATTTTCTCCTTCCTACAATAAAATAACTCACTTATACATTGCCTCCTTTTTAACTAAGGTGCCATGCAGCAACAGGTTGACACTGGGGTGAGAGAGAGAGAGAGAGAGAGAGAGAGAGAGAGAGAGAGAG
>NW_022196909.1:42913744-42947379 GCF_008632895.1 Mastomys coucha
GCAGGCGGGCGGGTGGGCAGGCAGGCAGGCAGGCAGGCACTGGAGCAGGAGCTGAGAGCTTACATCTGATCCACAAGATGGAGGAAAGGAGGGAGGGAGGGAAGAAGAGTGAGAGAGAGACACACACAGACAGACAGACACTGAGAATGACTGGGCCTCATGTTCACTTTTGAAACCTCAAGGCCCACCTCCTCCACCAAGGCCACACCTTTCAATCCTTCCAAAACTGTGCCACCAAATAGGGACCAAGCATTCAAGCATTTGATTGAGCCTATGGGGGCCATTCTCACTCCTCACAGCAGCACAGAGGGGGAATAGCTCTGTGTGAGAGCTGACACTTGCAAGGACAAGCAGGCAGAGTGTGCTGGGACCTGACTCCCAGTACAGCTGTCTGATCACCCAGCCACCCCCCACCCCCCCAAACACACACACACAGCTTCCAGGCACTGGAAGGATCAGAGGAGGAAGTAAAGACTGCCCTGTTGATCTTGCTAATGTGCCCTCAGTCCACCCCTTGTAAAAGAGCGGGTACGTGTGTGACCTAGGCCCTTACTCTTGGACACGCACAGGTTTTTGGCAGCTCCAAATCCTCCGGGGAAAATGGCAGCATCGTGGTTAGCAGCATTGAGCTGAGTGAGGTTGGTGATCTTGCCTCGGGCAATCCTTGCTGACTCCGCCAAAACGTTCCTGGAAAGAGCAGATGGATGACACAAAGGATCAACGTACAAGCAGGGCCGGGACACAGGCAGTGCTGTGGGCTTGCCCTGGTACTGGCTTACAGCCTCAAGGGAGCATGCTCACACATGGAGACTGGATGCATCCGAGTTTGCCCGTCCAGGCAACACTTGGAGACAGTGACAGGATTCTAGTGACCTACCAAGTATGACAAAGCATTACAGGCTGGCTCAGCAATGGAGGCCAATCAAGCATCCACAGCAGGCGGAATCCAGGGCTCCACACCAGAGCAGGGTATTGCCTAGGAAGCCACTTTTCAGGATGCCCGAAGCCACCCAAACATCCGACAGAGGTGCAACCTCATTCGGACTTGTACAACGGGGGGAGGGGGTAGATTCAGGGACCAGGGGTCCAGACAGAGAAAGAAATCCCCAAGACAGCCCTGGCAGTTACACTGCAGTTCCTCTCTCATACCTTTTCAGTCTCAGCCTCTACCCTGCAACCAAGCCAAATGTTGTGGGCTGGAGAGATGGCTCAAGGGTTAAGAGCACTGACTGGGGAATTAAAAAAAAAAAAAAGAAAGAGCGCTGACTGCTCTTCCAGAGGTCCGGAATTTAAATCCCAGCAACCACATGGAGGCTCACAACCATCTGTAATAAGATCTGACGCCCTCTTCTGGTGTGTCTGAAGACAGCTCAGTGTACTTATATATAATAAATAATTAAATCTTTAAAAGAAGAGAAAGAGAGAGAAAAGAAATGTAGTTGTGCTGGGCATAGAGTCAATTCCCTTTGACCCCAACACCTTGGAGGCAGAGACAAGTTAATCTCTATGAACTCAAGGCCAGCCTGGTTTATATACAGTGAGTTCCAGGCCTGTTAGGGCCAAACAGATTCTGTCTCAAAAAACCCCAAAAACCAGAGGCAGTATGCCTCTTATCCCAGCACACAGGAGGCAGAGGCAGGAGGATCTCTGAGTTCAGTGCTAGCCTGGTCTAACAAAGTGTGTTCCAGGACAGTCTCTTTACATAGAGAAACTTTATAAAACAAAACAAACAGCACCCCCCACCCCCAAAAAAACCAAGAGACATCAATTTGTATATAGGAGCTGCACATGGGAACAGGGCTCTTTCAAGGTCCTTTCCCTCCCCATACCTGCTTTCGCTCTCCGAAGGCTCCCCCTTGGTGTGGTCAATCACGTGCATTTGTGGGACATCAGGAGCAAAGATCTGGACCTCAGCCCCGCCTCTGCTCAGGTGCACCAGGATCCTACGTGGACAAGAGCCACAAAGACGTCACTTCCAAATGTGCCCTCCAGACTCCCAGAGGGATGATTTTACAAATGGACTTTCACTAAGTGCTGGGGAATTCCTAGTTTATAGGACACCTTCTTGCTTTTACAAAGCCACAGCTCCTGCTGCTTATAGACCTCTGCAAGGTGAGCGTGGAACCAGAGCAGGTAGGCAAGGTATCCTTTTACTGACTGATGAGCAGCGATGGCTGTTGACTCTGTAGGTATTGCATTTTGGGTATCTTTAGGGGCCCAGGTTGCTGCCAGGCGTTCTGCCTTCACCCAGGGCTTGGGATGGCATCTTTTATGTCATGGCTGTGCTAATTTTGGCTTTGGACTTAACACGTGAACCCGTTGCGTTTGGTTATGCTCTGGTCATGTCTCCCTTCTTAAACCAAGAGAGTGTTTACAAACCCTGAGGACTTACGCTGAGGCCTCGTGGATCTCGGTTCCGTCATAGACTCCGCAGCCCGACAGCACCTGCAGGAAGAGAGGCACTGACGAGGGCGAGGGCCCAACACGAAATTACCGAGTGGAAGGAGAGGGGCTGAATCATCAAGGGCCGACCTTGGGCGGACAGCTGGCCGACCCCAGGCTGCAAGGAGAGCCATTCGGCCTGGGAGGCCTGCACTCACCAATGCCACTCTGGCCCCGGGCCGCGGTGCGGAGCTGTGAAGGGTTGCGCGCTGGGAGGGAGTCAGGTGGCGCCCCGAGAGCGGCAGGAGCGCAGAAGCCAGCCTCGGCGCCACCAGAACCCTCACGGCAGCCATCGCGAAGGGCAGACAGCGACAGCGGTGTCAGGAGAGCGTGCGCAGTGGGGCGGGGTCGTGCCTGGCCAATGGAGGAGCGCGAGGCACGCCCTTTCGGGAGGGCCGGTGGGTGGGGCCGCGTCTGCGCAGTGTAAGGGAAACCCGGCGCCTTTTACCCGAGAGGACAAGCGGGAGGGCGGGGCCGCAGACCTCCGAACACGCCCCTCTCACCTAAGAGACCGGTTGGCTGGACTGCACCAGCCCAACGACACGCCTCTTCCCGGTTTTGAGAGAGCAAGCTTGCAAGTCTGCCAAGGTAGGACCTTCCTCTGATGGACCGACCTTGTGGCCCAGCCCCGTCTGCCCAGTTAGTGTTTAAAGGGCGCTCATCTTGGCGTAGACCGCCCCAACTACCTACTGCAGCTCCAGTCTATACAAGGACTAAAAACTGACTTTAAACAGTGGGGTCACAGCAAGCCCCGCGGCCTCATGGCACTATCGCCAGTCACAGTACAGTGGAAGAGCTGAGCATCTTGCCTTCCATTTTCCATTTCGAATCAATGTGGTGGTTATAGTTACATACAGTCCCGTGTCCTTCGGGGTAATGACCAGACTGCTCCCAAAGTTTCAGTGCCTCTCCCCAGGCACAGTGAAAGCTGTCAAAAGTGGCCTGGCTTCTCTCAGCTCCTAGGGATAATTAGCTCCTGGGTGTTCCCATCTTAAGATGGAAGCCCTTTCACATTTAGGAGACACATAAAGTCTGGGATGCACAGTATATGTAGAAGCCAGGGAGCATACTGAAGCGCGTTTGCTGGCCCAACATCATTATTGGGAGTCAGGGATTATCCAGTTTCAGCTGACTATTGTAAGGGGATGGAGTGGAGTGTCAGGCAATTTTCTTTTTTTCCTTTTTTTTCTTTCTTCTTCTTCTTTTTTTTTTTTTTTTTTTTTTTTTTTTTTTTTTTTTTTTTTTTTTTTTTTTTTTTGGTTTCTCTGTGTAGCCCTGGCTGTCCTGGAACTCACTCCGTAGACCAGGCTGGCCTCGAACTCAGAAATCTGCTTGCCTCTGCTTCCCAAGTGCTGGGATTAAAGGCGTGTACCACCACTGCCTGGCTGTGTCAGGCAATTTTCATCTGGGTGTCCAGAGGGGTGGAGTGGGCATGGTTACCAAGGAGAAGACTTTTAAAGTACTCCAAACTGAGCCCAGTTTCTGGTGTAAGAAATAAACTTGTTAGAGATGGGTGATGGCTGAAGTATGGCTCAGTACTATTTGCTCGTCCTTCCCCGGGCCCTCGGTTCCACAATCACACCACACACACACAGATAAAACCAGTAAGGCTTCATAAAACTGTATTCACACTGCAGATGGGAATCCCACGATGGCACTGAAACAAGCCAGTCCCTGCTTGGGCAGCCAGGACCCTGTCTGTCCCTGGGCACGATAAGCAGCAGTTTTGTTTTCTATGCCAAGCTACACACAGAAATGCTCTGCACAACAGGAAACCTGGCGACACCAGGCTAAGCTCTGGCTTCTCTCCATGACCCGTGTTCAAGCCTGAGTGGATCCAGGTGACCAGGAAAGCATTGGGTCATGGTGTATCCTGAGTATAAGGAGGGTGTGACAGCTAATGGCTCTCCGTGCACCAGGTGTCACACAGAGGCCAATGGACAGTTATCAGCATGAGTCGGCACCTGTGGGTCTCTTCACTGGGGAGTGACATGCTGGGCCTGGTCAACCACACGCACAGGAAGTTATCCATAAAGCACCACTCTGGCGTGGAGGGACTGTCCCCTCTCCCAGATAACCTGTACATACTGGCAAAGGTCAGTCCAGGCTTCCCTGGCCGGCCTTGGGCTGTCACACCCACCCGCCGGGCTCAGGCCAGCACACACCATTTCTTGACTACATACAGATGATCAGGGCCACAGGCCTGAGCAGACAGTCACTCTGATCTCCCTGCTTACTTGAGACAATGTCTCACCCAGGACACAGAAACACTGGAAACTCAAAGTTGAGAAGCGAAGTCCACATTTTTAAAAAAGCTCACTTTCCAACCCGAAATTCATTCTTAGGACGTCGTATTAAAAATATAAATAACTCTGATAGGAAGTTTGCAAGTCCATACTTCTAAACCTGCCCACTCCTCAGGAAGTCTGTGCAGGGTCATCCACAACGCTGGCATACGTGTGCCCGCTGTATCCTGGTCCTGGACCTGAAAGGTTGGCATGCTGCCTCCTGGCAGCATGAGCAGTCTCACAGGACGAGTCCTGCCTGGCTGGAGGGTCTTGGAGCCTCTGGCCCCTCCCACTTCCCCGAGCCCAGAAGCACAGTGGCTCCTCCCACTTCCTGGGCCCAGGAGCACAGTGGCTCCATCTCCTCTCTGATCAGCTCACTCTCTGATCAGCTCATCAGGCCGTGAGGTATGCGGTTCTACATCAGCATCCCCTCTTCCTCCTCCTCTTCACCTGCAGCTCTGAGTAGGTGCAGATTGTCCTCATCAGATGCATCTGTGTCCTCCTCTGTGTCTACAGGTTCAAGGGTGCGTTTCACACCGCGCTGCTTGGAAACCGCCAGCGCGTACTGGATATTGAAGCGGTTCCAGTCACAGCTGGGGACAGAGGTCAGCAGTGTTAGGTCAGCAGAAGCATTTCGCTTTGCTGCCACCACATATCCCCTCCTCTCAATTCAGCCCCAGCTCTACCAGGTGCAGTGCAGCATCTGGTCTGCTTGCCTTGCTGGCCCTTCCATTACAGCCACTTACAGAGGCAGGGGGCTGATTCTCCACACTCACAGGACAAAGGGCACATTTCTGACTTTATCTCCCAGAGTCATGGGTGGGGCAGAACCCAGCAGAAAGGAATGGCTGTACACTAAACCTGGTGCGGGTGCCAGTCAACCTATCCAGGGTATGCAGGGCTGTCTCATAAACCCCACGAAGCCAGTCATGCTGATGCCTTGGCCATCAAACTAGACCAGGAGTAACGTTCAGAGAAGGACATGGGAGAGGCAAGAGCACCCTCTTGTGGAGCTGTGGAGTCATGGGTGCACCAGCCAGGGAAAGGTTAGGCACCATACACCTTGCTAAGCAGACCCACACCTTAGCAAGGCACCTACAATACCAGCCTTCCTGTAGCCAGGCAGGACTCGAGGAAGGAAAGAGAACGAAGAGGAAGGGCTTGCTCTAGACTTGGAGAAGCATGGTCAAGAAAATCAGGAGGGCTATGGGGACCACAGTGCCCAGGGGCCAGCCTCTCTCAGGGACCCTGTACGAAGAGACGAGCAGACAAGCAGATAATAAGCCTGGTTGGAGCACATGGCAACTGCTCAGTGACAGATGGATCATGTGGGGACCTATGGGTCACACAGACCACCAAGTTACCTGAAGGAGCGGGCTGGGGGAGGGGTGATGGATACACATGTGGTCATTCTAGCTAGCACTGACCCAAGAACACTAGTCATATTCTGTTATTACTGCCCTACCAGGAAAACCCCTGAATACACAGGCCAGATCCCAGGAATTCAGGCTCCCTGGCCCCAAGACCTGTGGCCACCTCTTACTGCCCAGAGAGGTGACAGGAGAATACAGGCCAGGCTGCCTGGTCCTACACTTGTGATGTGTCCGTGCCCAGGGTGAAGGGCTCTCACTATGCCTCAGGCATGCATGTCCTACCTCCGCCTGTCCACATAATATCTTCGCCCAAGTGTCAGCCACACCCAGAGGGGACCCTCACCCCCATAGTAGATGGACTCAGTTCACCCGGCAGACGGCAGAATGTGCATCTCTGTCTCCCCTCCCTCCCCAGATCAGACACTGCAGGGATAACCAGCTGCATGAGCCCTCCCCTCCCCGCCCACAACCCCAAGGCACATACAGCTTGGAAACGTCATCCAGATGCCGTTGGAGGCCCTTCTGAAGGAACTGGACCACGGGCAGCAACTGTCCCGCCCTGGAAAGGAGACACCCCATCAGTGTGTGTGTATGGAGGGGAAGCTTCTCTGTGGCTGGGCTACCTGATCCACAGGTGAAGAGTAGGGTGGTGGGAGAAGACCCAGTCTATACCTGGACTTCAGCCGCTGTCCATGTGACATGAGTAACTTCTGCGTCCATATGAGGTAGAATTCCAAGTGCCTAGACTCTTCAAAGGAGGCAGCTATAAACTCCAGCACTTTCACTACGTACAGCTCAGGCAGGGAAGCGCTGACCACCTCAACTGCAGGAAGAAGAAAAGCCACGCTCAGTTTGCAAAGAAGGCGCCAGGGAGAGTGGAGACACCCGGAGTTCCTCGGTGGCAGCGGGGCGTAGCTGGCGGTACAGACTTACTCTCATTCTGAGGCACAGCCTCCAGGGCCTCCTGGACCAGTTTTTTCTCATTGAGGCGGAAGGCCATGAGGATGGCCCGGGTAAACTCCCTCTGTCGGAGCGCCTCCCGGATCCGTCCAGGGGTCACACTGGTGTCCAGCTCAAACGGGTCGAAGAGCACCTGGGCGTCCAGGGAGAAGATGAGGAGCCCCTCTGTGCTGGTGGCCGCCCAGCAGCGCCCTGCGGAGCAAGCAGCAAAGGGGCTTCCTCAAACCTTGGAAGCTCACTCATCCCCAACTTGGAAGAAGGTGTAAACAAAGCCGCGGGTTTTCCAGGGCTGCAGCTGCCCAGATGCCCAAGTCCTCTGGCTGTTCCAGGAAGTCAGCAGGCTTCCCAGAACAGGGCAGACCTTCAGCCTTGAAGGATATACAGTTTGTGTCCCAGCTGCTCACGCCACACACACCACGGGTGCAGCCACACACTGGGTGTAGTGAGCAGTGGCTTAGAAAAGAACTAAGCTACAGAACTGTGTGGCAGGACAGATGGGATCAATCTGGGCCTCAGGTTGTGGTCTGTGGCCAGCTGGTCTACCTTCTTCCACACTGGGAAGTGGGACATAGGGGTGATTGTCTCCAAATGAGTCCGACACAGGATGACGACACTACATACCCCCTGTCCCCTCCACTACAGGACACCGCTCAGGACCCTACACCCTGCTCTGCCATAATGGAACACATATACCCTTGGCTTTGGGAACAAAGGCCCTGACACCTACAGGAATTGGCATGTGCCAGTAAGGGTTACCCAGGCTCACCCGTGGGAGAGAAGCGCAGAGAAGTCACCCTGATCTCAGGTTTGAAGTGTCTGGAGCTCATATCACCTGGCGAGGAAAAACAACTCGACTTACTTGACTGTGCACACTGAGGCCACACTGAGGCCCACCCTCAGGTCCACTCTTCGAGGCCACACGGAGGGTGGTCACGGGGACCTGCAAAGATCAGCTTTGTAGGAGGAAAGCAGTCTTTCCAGAGCCCAGCAGTCCCGAGACCTCCCGGAGCTGGGCATCGGGGCACAGGTCTGAGAGCAGGAGCTCCTGAGGGCATCCCACTGGCCAGGAGACAGCTCTTCTGGCCCAGAGGTCTCTGCTCAGCCTAGGTGGGTCTGACTGGTCCAGACCCTACATAAAGGTACTCCATCTTTCTGATTCACGGTTACTGGGATGGTCTGCCTGGGTCCTGGGTGACCCCGAGCACTGATTCGGTGGAGCAAACACATGGGGCCCTCTCCCTTAAAGCAGCCCAGGCATTCCAGGTTCCAGAAAAATGTCCCAATGTAGACACAGGGACAGCCCCACAAAGGGAGCAGCAGTGCCACCAAGAAAGTGGGTGGGGGACAGGGCAGGGGACTTCCGCTCACCTTTCCTTACTCCTGGCAGTGGGACTGCCACCCCGTTCTCCTCCCCAGCATCTTGATCAATGAGTGCCAGGTTGCCAAACTCGGTCATCTTTCTCCGGTTCAGGAATTCCTAGGACAGTGAAAGCCGTATTTCTCATCTCTGGCCCAAATCACCAACTGCGCCTTCACTAGGACCTGACACGTGGATCCTACCCATTGAAGCTTCCTTCAGAGCTTGAACTCATGTAGGGAGGGAGAGGGTGCCATAAGGACCCAAGGATGTATACTGGCAATGCTGTCTCTGACAGAGATGCCCTTGCAACGCCACACACACACACACACACACACACACACACACACACACACACACACAAGGGGAGGCGGGGAGCACTGAAGATAGCTATAGGCCTATTGAGAGGCTTTACCCATATTCCTGAGTATAAAGAGGGCTTAGGCCACAGACTGTGGTAGACACGGAGAACAGATGGACAGATACCCAAGTGTACGGCTATAAGGACACAGCCCTATAACTGGGGCTGCGCAGAGGCCCAGGGACAGGCAGAATGACCTGCCTTTGTTCTCTTGTTTTCTCCTTTACAGGCTCTGAAGGAGCCCGTAAACCGGCCAGTACACTGACTGCTCCTATCCTATTCATCAAGCAACCTAACCAGGTAGTGCCAGGCCCACAGACAGAGAGGATGCCAGGCCCTGGGGGTGCGGGCTCTTCTGGGCAGTCGGGCTAGCAGAGCCTTCCTGCTTTGCCACAGCCACCATCTATGTGCCAACATCTTGGACCACCCAAGGCCCATGGAGCCAAACCACATTACCACTCACCTCCATGGCATCCAGAGACAGGTTGCAGGAGAGCTCAAATCTCTTCACCAGGATTTGCTCCCGGACGTGGTAAAGGCACACGAATTTGGACATGCCCCCCGCCAGGATGTTCTGCCCGTCCGCAGAGTAACACAGGGTGGTGAAGGCCCTGGGTAGAAGACACAGTTTCTCAAGCACCACTCACTGTGACATGTGCGCTCAAAAGCCAACTGGAACAGGTAGGACGCACCCCACCGTGATACCCTAGGAGGCAAATACTTATCACACTAGGGTGGCGCAAGGTTCCCCGGCTAACCTCAACAAGGCAGGTACACTGGAGATCCTCAAAGACAGCACCCACCCACCACTCCTTTCCTTTCTTAGATGGCACCACCTGCGGGAGCCTGTGACATCCCAGAATCAGTCCAGAACCAAACGGGTCCGAAAGGGCAGAAAATGCAGCCCTGGTGTATACCAGATAGTCAGCAATGGCTTGCCAATGGAGAACTCTTATCACATGTTTAGACTCAGCAAATCCACAGCATCTCCTTGTTGGTATGATGCGGGCTCGCATAGACCAGAGGCCCGCCTACCTCCACTAGAGACTAAGCGGTCTAAGAATGTATTTGGCAAACAAGCAAAGGGGCTCTGTGCCCTGTGGACCGCGCCCCACCCCGTTGGAAGAGCAGACACTCACTTGCCCTTGGCTGCGTGCTTGGCTGTGATCTTGTCCAGTTCCTTCCTGCCGGTCTTCAGGTCATGCCTGCCCTCGATGGAGCCCACCTGTACAGCATTCTCAGGGTCCCAGAAAGTGATCTGTGAATTCAGCGTGGCCACAGCCAGCTCTGCACCATCAGGCCGGAAAGTTACCGCTAGGGCTAGAGAGAGATGGACATCAGGCCCAGGAGGCCAGCGAACCCCAAGGTGCATAGGGAATTCATCCAGAGCGGCACCAAGCCTGGAGGCAAGAGCGCTGAACACAACAGCCGGGGACAAACCAGTTCCCTGATGATATGGGTAGTGGGGGGTGGGGAGTGGTGGCCCTTTGTGCCACGCAGACACAAGAGCTCCTAAGGCAGCACAGGGTGAGCAGCCTCAGGGATGCAGTGTGTTGGTTCCTCAGGTGACAAGAGAGTCACACAGGTCGCCCTATATAGCTCAGTCTGCCTCTGGCACTGCCTTTACCTTAAAGGCTGCTCTGGAAACCAATAGGGAATGTGACAGCCTGACGCAGCTGGACAGTGGACTCAGTGACCAGTTCTCTCTCGCCATGCCACCAACCTAGGGGTGTGCTGAGCTGCTGGGTCTGGGGGTCCAGCATCCTCACCTCCCACTGAGCTCACATCAAAAACCCAACAAGGGCCGAGGAGGAGGCGGCACACTTAGAGAACATCAGGCTGGATGGTAACAGGAGAAAATCGGCTCTGGCCCCAGTCCATCTGCAGACCCAGCCCCAGCTCACCGTCAGAGGTCAGAGTCAAAGTTTCTTTGGTTCTCCAACTGTCAAACATGTCCCACAGGCGCACTGTCTTGTCCCAAGAGGCACTAGCCAGGATGGACTTCATTGGGTTAAAGCAAAGACCACTGATGGGTCCCTCGTGGCCAGACAGAACCTACAGAGGCGGAGGATCAGAGACAGATGTGGGATGTGGGAAGGCTGGAGCCCTATCTCGGGCTGTGAGGAAGAGTGTGGGGAGCCCTGACGGATGGGCCGAACCCTCCATTAACTGCCACTGCTTGTTACATGGAGTTCTGTGCTTGGCTCTGCACCCAGGTCCCCGAGCCGAGCCCCAGCCACTGCGGGACAGCCTTGCCCACCTGCCCCCAAGCACTCTAAGGACGTGGACTAGGGGACCAGGTTGCTCTTACATCCAGTAGCCTGCCTGTCTGCATGGACCACACAAAGATCTCAAAGGAGTCCTGCGCCCCTGCAGAGATGATTTCTCCACTGGAGTCGACAGCCACACAGGAGAACTGTGTGGGGCGCGGAGACGTGAAGGTGCGGAAATTCCGGTACCTGAACAGAGAGAAGGTCCAGGGAGACGTCAACACACACCCGTGCCTCTTGAGTGCTTTGTCCACGAAGGACCTGGAGCCCCCAGGGTGCTTGGTAGGCAGGACTCACCTGTGAAGATCGAAGGCTCTCACGGTGCCATCCAAGGAGGAGGTGACGATGACATGGCCCGTGGTGGTGAACGTCACGCCTGTGACCCCACTCGTGTGCTCCGTGAGAGTGACAAAGCAGAAGCCACTGAGGGTGTTCCACACTTTGACCTAGAGAGCGAACACATGGGAGGGAGCTATGAACACAGCTACCACACACAGCCATAGCGGCTATACCAGGTGATGGTTCCCGTCATCACCGCTGGGTGGAGACTCAGGGTGTGAGGGTGGCAGTGAGAATTCTAATGCAGGTGAATGTGGCCTGAGCCAGGCCCAGCCAGCGCCTGACGCTTCACATGTTGCCTGGGGCCTGGAACTCTCAGAGTCAGAAACATGAACACTTGGACCCTCTCCATTCTAAGTCCACTAAATGATCTTTTAGGGGCCCACGAGGGCTGTTAGCCTGAGAATTGGAGGCCAAACTTCCGCCCACCCACCTGGCCTACCCACAGCTCAGCCCGATGAAGCCCGGTACTCACCTTGCCATCGTCCCCACCAGTGACAATATACTGCCCATCAGGGGAGTAGGCCAGGGCCACCATGCTGTTGAAGTGGCCCTGCTGCTTGAGCACGTAGGATTCACTCTGCCATTCCCACACCAGCAGCTGGCCCATGCCTGTGGGCACAGGAAAGCGGGAGTTACTGTCTAGATGCCGCCCCACCCCCAGCCTGTGGGCATGGCATGGGACAGGGGACAGGGACACAGTCAGCCGGGTCTGGACTCACCTCTAGCACACACTGAGAGCACAGGCCTAAGGCAGCCCAGGGCATGGGAATCAAAAGAGCTAGGACAGAAAGTGAACCCCACCCCCACTGCGGAGACTGACACCATCTGCAGCCCTGCAGGTGACTGGACTGGATGGATCCAGGACTACTAGGCAGGGATGCGGGCGCCTCTGCAGGCCAAGACGAAAGGGCCATTTTACACTAGAATT
This sequence comes from Mastomys coucha, assembly GCF_008632895.1. Lineage (NCBI taxonomy): Eukaryota > Metazoa > Chordata > Mammalia > Rodentia > Muridae > Mastomys > Mastomys coucha. The sequence goes on from NW_022196909.1 coordinate 42,926,066, forward strand.
TAAGTATGAGTGTGAGCCTCAGAAGATTGCCCAACTCTAGCCTACACTGACTCTCCTGAAGTATACACCTAGAGCCTACACTCCTGCTTAGATGGGCCCTGGGAAGTTCCTCTCCCCAGGAGAGCAGGCTTCTACTCCACAAGGCACAGAGTGGCACTCTGGGACCCCACAAGGTCCAGTCTGGCTTGACCCGGCTCTTCGCCCAAAGACCTGACTTTAGGTCGGCTTTTGGGCAGATGCGTCCCTTCTACAGGGAACCTACCTGAGCAGCCAAAGGCGATCCAGTCACCAGAGCTGTTGATGGCAACCGAAGCAACCCTCTGATCGGAGATGCTGGGTGGACAAGAGCATAGTGAGGCTAGGGTGACCAGGAGCGGCCATCCTGTAAACTACCACACCCCTCCCCGCTCCTGGAAGAGCCCAGGCCCTGCTTGCTGGAATCTGCCAGCGGTCACTAGAGAAACTAGCACTTTAACACGCTCTATGCTCCTGAGATGAAGAACGGAATGGAAAGACCAAGGATGGGGAGTGGACCCCGACCCTCACACCCAAGACTGGCATCTGTGGCTCAAGTGTAGGATGCAGTGGTTGGTAGGAAGCTGTCCCGCAGGCCCATTCACTGGGGCCCTCACTGCACATGCACGGGAGCATCCCAGTGAGCTGCACTTACCTCAGGGAGTGGATGAGGTTGAACTCTGGGAGCTCGTGCAGATGGAAGATTCCAGAAGCAAAACCCGTGACCAAGAGATGGGTCTTCTTATGATACGCGGCGGCTGTCAGGTTGTTAAAGTCCCCTTCTTTGTTCAAGAAGTGCCTGGATTGACAGGCAGAGCACAGGGGAGGATGGGGGGGCGGGGCGAAGGCAGGTCTGGGTCTGCCCCCTCACCCAGAAGCTTGGGACAGGGGGACAGGGGGAGCCAGGTGTGCCCTGTGTGGCAGGCAGCTGCTAGCCCACCACTTCCTTCTAGTATGCCTGCTTCCCCAGGGGGTGCTCTCTGCATGTGAAGGTGACCCGGAAGCACCTCAACCAAGGCAGGAGAAGCACGCGGGTTTCCCTACAGCACATGGCTCTCCTGTGAAGGTGACCCGGAAGCACCTCGACCAAGGCAGGAGAGGCTCACGGGTCTCCCTACAGCACACGGCTCTCCTGTGCAGCTGTGAGGTGATCCAGATCTGTCACCTGAGTGGGTTTTCCTTCGCAGGTTCCACCCCAATTCTTTCCTGACCAATCACAGATAGATACCTTCCTTCTACACTGGCACCTGCCCACATCCCCGGTGGGTGCTCTCCCGATGAGGCCAAATGCACCCTATCCTTGTCTATGTCCTGATGCTACCTGGGATATCCTGAGACCTTCGGTCCATTCAGGCTGACAGTGGCTCCCATCCAAAGCCCAGTGTCATCAAAACAGAGCTGACCGTGGGCACTGTTTGCCCACAGCCCCACTACACTGCTACTGCCACCCCACAAGCCCCCCCACACCTCTCCAATGGAAACCCAGTGGGATGACATGTCCCCAGAGCCAAGGCCAGAGCTGGGCACACAGCAAGCACCAAATAAGTGAAGAGAACAGATAAGCCAGAAGACCTACTTGGCCACCCGTGAGTATTTCACTTTCCCGACCCTCTCCTGCTCTGCAGGTGTGGCTTTCCCTCGGATGGTGGTTTCTCGATCCTCCCCCTCCTCCTCGTCGTCCTCCTCTTCTTCCTTCTCCCTCTGAAGTACATCTGCCTTCCAGCCCTTAGGCGCCTTAAGTCGAAGGCCCTCAGGGGGTGTGTCACAGTGCCACACACACAGGGCTCCATCTTGGCTGAGCGAGTATAGCTGCAAGGGAAGCAGGCTGAGCTGGAAACAAGCCACTCGCCCAATGCCCAGGCCCTTCCTCAAGCTTGGTGCTTGGATTCCGGCTCCACCAAGGCTTCCCCTGCCCCCACCCACCTGGGCAGTGGCCAGGGCTAGTCCACTAGTCCCGAGATCCCCTAGGGCAGCCTCACGAAGGCTCAGACTGCCGGGCCGGGAAGTGCAGTTAAGGGACGTACATCTAGGCTGTTGGACTCAAAGAAGCAGGCCACGATGGCGTCCTTGTGTCCACTCAGTGCATAGTAGATGAGGTTGTCCCAGCGCTCGGCTCCAAACACCCAGGTGGACATGTCTTTGCTTCCAACCACAAAGCACCTGGGATAGAGACACTTGCTTAGCATTCATGACGGGGCCACTACCCTTGTGGCCACTCACGGCTTCCGTCTGGAGGAATTTCAAGAGACCGTCGATGCCCCCGTAAAAGACTTAGAGGACAACTCGAGCCTAGCCTGTGGGTCTTTCTGGGGATGGCAGATGATTTCTTCTACCCTGAACGCAACCTGAAACTCCAGTTCAAGTGCATTCTCTGAACCACATATACAGTCAGATGCATGGGACGGGCTCACTGCTGTCCAAGGCAGCATGCAATGTCAGGGCACTGACAGTATGAATTTGGCTCTGTGCTTGCTGGAGGCCTGGTCAGGATGCAGGAACAAGGGAGATCCTGTGACTACCACTAACCTCTCCCCACGAGGCAGGGTTCTGCACCCAGGACAAGCCAGAAACAAACAGATTGGGTCAGTTAGTGTGTGAGGCAGAAATCAGGTCTCAGCAGCAGCTCCGGGCAACATAGCTGGCTTGTGTGTTCCCGACCAACTGAATGGGAACTCTTATTTCTGCTAAGATCTGCATCCCATTAGAAGTTTCCAGTGGTAAACGGGAGAAGGAAGGACTCTAGAGGCCTCAGAGCTGAGCTCAGTCCTGCCATTAGAGACTGGACCAAACTACAAGACGGGCTCAGAGCACACTTGAAACTGCGGCCAGACAGCCCAGGGTGCCCTCCCCAGGCTCACTTGGAGTCGTCTGTCCAGTCGATGCACGTGGTCTCATCGTAGGGCCCGAAATAGGTTTTGTCCAGAACAAACGCATTGAATTCTCGCTTCTTCCCGGGGGCGTGGTACATCTGAGCGATGTTGCCCTTCGTGACAACAAATTTTCTGCAGGAGACACAGGGTCACATGCGATACTAGGGACCAACAAATAGCTGGCCTGAGACGGGTGCCCAGCCTGTACCCTTCACGGAGGGGCACCCGGGTCAGCACCCAGACAGAAGACGGATGCCCTTACCTGCCATCGGGGGAGAAGGAGATGCTGTGTACAGAACCCTTGAAGTGGAAGTGGTGGAGCACCGACCTGCACACCAGGCTGACTAGCAAAGCAGCACCCCCTGCGAGAGAACAGAGCGACACTGGCCACGCCCGCCTGCCCACCCTGGGGCATAGACTGCCTGGACCCGGGCTATGACGCTGAACTTGACCCTAGGCGATGCCCTTGCTACACGGCCCAGAGGGCCCAGGGCCACCCCAGTGCCTGCCCATGCCAACATCGATTACCTTCGTCAACGATGATAGCGAGGCGACCATCTGGGGACAGCCCCACACACTTGATGTTGTACTTGGTGGCCAGAGGCAACGTGTCGGATCTGTTGCTGAGAAACACAAAAACCCCAGGGCACAGTTGGTCTCAGGTACTAAGACAGGGAGGGCAGGGTCAGAGATGGACTAGCAGCTGGTCCTGCTGAGGTCTCCATATGCTACAGCTCATACCTTGGCCTCCTGGGCCATCTTGGCTTTGACCTTTTGGAGTTAAGGGTAGCATACTTGTGAAAAAGCGGAATGTTCTTAAAATCAAAAGCGGGTAGAATGAGAGAAAAGCAGGATTCGACTGAGCTGGAGGCACATTACAGATGTCGCAAGTAGATCCTAGTACATTTTTTTTTTGTCCGAATCTTCTTTAACTGACAGGTGCTCTTCACCTGAGATGTTATTTAAAGAGACAGCGACACTGAAGACCTGACTAGACCCTATAATCCCTCAACAGCAGGCAGAGTACGTTACACTGCGGGCCCCAGCCTAGAGTCTAGAAACAGAGACCTAGGAGTAGCCAGCTGACTGAAGTATTAGAACCGGGAGCACAGTGGCCAGAGAAACTGGAGGGTCTTGCCTAGGCTAGTGAGGGTGAGCCTACAGCCGCTCAGACAGTCCAGGCAGGGGCCGAATCACTCTCAGTCAGACAGAAAAGGAGCCACAGAAGGTTTGTTGGGATAAGCGAAGCTAAGCCTTGATCTCTAGGTGCCAAGTTGCCCATTCTAGATCTGATCATCTCAGCAGGGAAGGTGGGAATCATCAGAGCCCAAGGCAACCTGAACTCTCCAAATCACCTGGCCTGGGGCCCTTAGAGGCCCCCTGCCACCCATACTAAGTGCTCACCTTTTGAGATGACCCTCCGATCTGCCACCACCTCCAAGAAGAGCCAGGGTCCCTTGCTAGCCAACAGCCAACAGGAGCATAACTTATCCTTCCCCTTTACAGGTAATGGTGTTCTAGATACTAGAATGAAATATGAGGATCCCAGCAGGTGACTCTACCATGACCTGTGCCCTCCTAAATCCAGGAGCCCCGTAAGCCCAAGCTAGCCCTCACATGCAGGGTACCGTCCCCGATAACATTGTCTCCCCATACTTACTTCTTAAGGTCAAACACAGTGACTCTATTTCCCACGGGGCTGATAAGAGAATTCCCATCAGGTGTGAAATTTAAGTTTCCACACCGATAAACCGTGCCCAACAAATTCGAGAACTGCAAAGGAAATGAATCAGTTTTAACAGAGAGCGCAGTGTCAACTCTCTGGGAATAGGTAGTAAAGTACTTGACAAGTGTCCTGCCCCTGGGCAGGGAAGGAAGAAAACCTAATTCTCAGGAGCCCTGGGTTCCCTCCTCTAAAGGTACGATACTTCCAAGACAGGAGACATCTGTCAGGCACAGAAGGGCATAGGATCCCCATTCTAAGAGAAGCTGCCTCAGCCGGGCGGTGGTGGCACACGCCTTTAATCCCAGCACTTGGGAGGCAGAGGCAGGCGGATTTCTGAGTTCGAGGACAGCCAGGGCGATCCAGAAAAATCCTGTTTCTAAAAAAACAAACAAACAAACAAACAAAAAACCAAAAAAACAAAAATAGAGAAGCTGCCTCAATGAACAGGGCTCCAGCAGAAGCTCACCACGCCCACTGTGCTACTATCAGTGGCCCGGTGTATCCATTAAGTTATCAGCAGACACAGCTCGCTGTGGAGACCCCCGAACCTCGTGTTCTATGTCCACATAGAAACGGCACATAGGCAATTGGACTGATGTCCAAACACTGCAAAGCCCACCAGTGCAGAAGGGTAGCTGCTTATAGGGATTGCCTAGGCTAAAACCTAAGGCAGGAGTCAATTAGGGCTGAAGGTGGACAGCCATGCAACGAGATAACGCCAGGCAGAGCTTGGCTCCTAAGAGGTGTGACCAGCCCGAGGCGTGCTACCCAGATTGCTCCAAGGACTGGAGGCCCTGTAGAAGAGCTGGGTGTTGTTTACGGTTTGTTGTTAAGAGCCTTTCAGCAGCCACTGCTGTGCTGTCTGACAGGAGCAGTATGGACAGGGCTGGGTACAGCCCGAGACCCTGTTGGGTAGGAGCCGGAGCTCCTGGTTTAGCTTCCCACAGGCAGCCGAGCTGCCACCAAGCTTGGTCCCTCCCGCGTCCTCGGAACCTTCGATCGCCCTCCCGCTGCCCCTGCCCGGCCTGGCCCGCCGCTCACCCGGTAAGCGAACTTCATCCCGGGACCACACGTGGTGTTCCCTACTCCAGCCACTTCCGGAACGCGAACTACGTCCGGCGCTCAGAACGCGCACTTCCGGGGCGGAGCCGCAACGCGGGGTCCCGGGAGGCCCCGCCCACTCCCCCGCCACCACCCTGCCACTAAGCGGACGCCGCGTAGCGGTGAACCAGCTCAGAGTCTGCTAGGCTGGTGGAGTATGGAGCGAGGCTCTAGGTCTCCTTGTGCCGAGGTTGCTGGTCCTGGTTAGGAGCTGAGAAAGCGAGCAAATCGCCGCACACTCGCCTATGACCGTGCAAAACCAAACAAAAACAAAAAGCAGAAAAAAGAAAAACAAACAAGTTCAAACGAAGTTTCTTCGTAAAACGTGTATTTTTAGAATTTTAATACTTACACTTTAAACAATCTTAGTACAGTGGCTTTACTCTGACATTGTTACAGAATACTGTGAAAATGGAACCAACGCCTGCAGTGTCCAGGTGTTGGCCGTCACCTTTTCCTAGACCCAGTCCCAGAGAACAGCTGCCAGCTCTCTTACAGAGAAAGGGTGTCTTCATGAGAAATAAAAATTTAGAGTCATGTCGGGCTTATTTTAGGCGTCACACTGGTCAGTTCTTTCATTAAAAGTGGCATAACTTTGCATTTTTGATAAAATCTGGCACATTTAATTTGCTTTAAAAATTAACCTTGCTTTAAATACTAACGAAAAAAAAAAAAAACCTAAGACAGGCCTTCTTAGCTCTTCATGGGATTTCTACTCTCATCTGACACAGGAACCCATCCAGGCTGCACAATGGGGCTGTAGGCAGGAGTCATCCAATACAATTTCCATGTTACAATCTGAAGTTACAATTCTTCCAATCAAAGGAGACCTTGTGAAATTCACAACAACTGTAACTGCCTTTCTTCCTGCTGTATCTACACATGGTACCAGCTGTCTGTAAACATCCGTGCATTTGTTTCCCTAACACCTGCTTCATCTTCACCAAACCATGCATAGCCTTACAACAAAATCCAGCGACAGTCTCTTAGCTCCTCTACAAACACAAGAAACAAGGATGACTTTGTGTGACATCTCCCATCTTGAAAACAAACACATACATGTAGTTTTGGGTTAGCTAGAGGAGAAAAAAAAATCCTTTAACAGATTTAGTTTCATCCTATTCCCAGATAACAGAACTACCAACATTTTAGATTTCCCCTTTGTTTTAGTCTTTAATATATATAATTAGAAAACCCCAGAGAACTCGGAAATACGAAACCCAGGGGGTGGGTGGTAAACTCAGAACTAGACTCCACTCTAAAGCTGAGCAGCACACCACGCATAGATTCAGGAGACTAACAATGCCGGGTGGAAGCTTTTCTGCCAGGTTTCCTGCATGCAGAGTTCAGAGGGCTGTAGACATTCTGTAAGTATGAAGTTCTCATTTGCATACCTAGCTCACCCAAGTTTACTAGTTTTAAACTACACATAAAAACGTTTCCTAAAGGTTTTAATAAATGTTTATTTATTTAAGGTTCATTTATTTTACTTATGAGTACACTGTAGCTGTCTTCAGACACACCAGAAGAGGGCATCAGATCCCATTACAGATGGTTGGGAGCCACCATGTGGTTCCTGGGAATTGAACTCTGGACCTCTGGAAGAGCCTCTGGAAGAACAGCCAGTGCTCTTAACCACTGAGCCATCTCTGCAGCCCCAATGTTTATTTTCTTTATGCATTCCTCCAATTCCTGAAAATGAAAGATTTGGTGGTGGTGTGTTGGGGGAGGGGTCACACTATCCTTTTTTTTTACTGAGTTCAAAGCAAATACACTGAATACTGAAAGTGTTGGCTTGGTTCTCCTGGTTCTCCCTGTGCCTGACTCCTCCGGGACAGCCCCTCCTGAAGAGGGCTCCTTCCTCTTCTTGCTCTCCATCTCCGGTTCCACTCACGAATGCCACGCCAAAGAGCCCAGAGCACTCTATCATATGTACAAAAATACATCACTTTGGAGGACTGAAAACGTTTAATACATACAGCATGTATTTACAAGCTATGACTTCCACACCAGTAGAAACAAACACACATTTATTTTGTCCTTGATTTTTGGTGCAACTTATACACAAACATTACATCAGTTAGTCTGTACTCTTAAAAATAATAAATCAACAATATGTACAATCAAATTTACAACCAAAAGTAAATGAACCCGTTGGTGCGGTATGACTGCAACCCAGTGGCCCAGCTGAGGTCCTCCAGGCCGAGTCCTTCTTTATGACTGATCAGAGCACGAGAGAGGCCCCTCTCGTCTTCACTCCAGATGGAGCATCTTCAGTTCCAAGACTTAAGGTGCAAAAGATGTCGATTATACAGCTACAATATATGAGCAAACTTTAAAGTGAGAGAAAACATTTTACTCCCACATCCAACAATTATAATAAATATAGATTTAATTCCAAGTGCATATGTTATTCAATCAACATTAGGGGGAATTGGGGATCCAGAACTTTTAGCCTAAGCCATCTCCACACCACACTTCCCCCCGCTTGGGTCGTCTTTGCAGTACCTTTTACGTGGCTTCTACAGATGGACCTTGTGACCTGCTGGGCATCCCAAGGCACAGAAGGGGTTATGTCCCCTCCCACCCACCCCACAGCCCCAAAGCCGTGACTATAAAACCATAACCAGGGACTCTGGCGTGGAGGACAGTGTTTCATCCTGGGAGGCCCATAGTTGCCCAGGGATTGGGCTGTGTGAGAAGGGCACACAGTGCCATAAGAGGACTGCAGTCTGCTGAAGATCCACCTTAAAGAAACCATGGGATGAATGGAGAGCCCCCAGGAGAGAGCTGTGAGAGGAGGCCAGACCCTCTTGGGAGGGTCTGATGAGTTGGGGATACCAGCACGGGGCACAGGGTCAGGGATAAAAAATGAAAACAAATTTCGTGTCATAGACAACATGAGGTGACACTCTACGTCACTGAGCAGCTGAAGGACACTGTTCTCTGCTGTGTCTGTAGCTAGGCAGGACTGCCAAAGTCTGGTTAGAGTTAGTGTGTTACCACAGACCACAATCCAGCCACGGTCCCTAATGCGCACTCACGGCCACTCTGTGGCTTCACTGGCTCATGGCACGGTCAGGTAACACTGACTTCCAGGACGTGGTCGTCTTGACTGGGAATGACCAGGATCTGCATGCCAGTGCTGGAGTTGAAGACCTGGCCAGCGGGCAGTGCCTGGAGCCGGGGCATGGGCAAGCCTTTGTGCTCGCTGCTGGAAGTGGAGTGTGTACTGCCTCTACTCCGCAAGCTGCTGCAGTCCAGCTGGTCATCTAGGTGCTTGTCCACGGACAGGCTGTCATTTTCTATCCAGCTGTCTGTGGAACACACAGGAAGTCAGACCAAGCCGCCACAGAGTGAGCCTGGGGAGGGGGCAAGCCAACCTGGCTGTCATGTGGATGCAGATGAGCCAACCAAGTGTCATGCTGTTATGGAATTCCTGTGGGTTTTTGAAACTAGAACAAACTGGGATTCGGGCATTCATTTCTACTGGCCATGAGACTAAGCATTAACTTTCAGCCTGTCACATGAAGCTACAGCCTATTCAATACAGAATGTACCACTGATATTAAGAGGGTTCTGCCTACAGCTTTCTCACTACGTTCAGGAGACACCACACTCTGAACTGACAGTGTGGTTTGGTTTTCTCAAGATGCCAGGTAGTGGCAGAAATGCAGTCCCCAGTCAGCTTTCCTCCGATGGCCAGGGAGACAGCAAGGCAGCACTAAGTACACTGTGCAAGCCAGAATTTGGCCACTCTGTACTTTGTTTTAAATCCCATTACGTCTAGGGCTGCACAATTAAAATAAGCTCTATGCTAACAGTTCTGCACAAGTGAGAAGCCAAGGCTACGCTCAGAGGCTCAGTGGGTCTGCGCAATGAGAGAACTGACCTTCGGTATTTCTAACATGGGATGACTGATTGATCAGGGCAGGGCCCACTTTATGTAAGGCTGGTCTGCCTCCTGTAAACTCCTTACCAGCATCCAGTTGAGAAGCATGAGCAGAGTGGTGGGGGAGGTACTTGAACAGCCGGACATCAGGCAAGGGGAGGTACCCAGCAAACAGAGGCATCACTTCCATGTGGACTCTGTGAGTGGCCTGGGCAGCCAAAGGCATGGAGATGACACCACAGCTCTTCCCACACACAGCCCAGTTGCTGCTGTTGTCCACAACTGAAATGAGGAGGACAAAATTGGTACAAACAGCAAAGAGAGACCTTCCTTTCCAGTCGTCACGGTCACAGTGGAGACCCCACTACAGGACACACGGCTCACGTTAAGTCCACCTTAGAGGGAGCGTGTGCTCTGATCATCAAGGCACCCCACTGTTTTAGTGCAACCCTCAACTACTTCTAGTTTGACTGGATCACAATGGATGCAGACAGAAAACTATGTTTTCTATCAACAGAAGAAGTGTTAAACTAGGCTGTTAGGTGGCTGGAAGCAGACTTGTCTGTGAGTAGTAGCATCAAGACCAATGGTCTGTGTTGTGCTATAAAAAGGCCACTGCAGCCTCACATCACAGTGGTGCCTACTTCAGCAGTGGCCTCCAGTCACGGTTCATGCAAATGACTGTCAGGAGGTGGGCCTGGTTGGAGGAGGGTCTCTCTCTGGGGATGTGCCTTCTGAAGAGTCTATCTTGTTTACATATCCTTTTTCTTCTCTGCTTCCTGGATGCAGTGAAGTGAGCTGCTCTGTCACCACATTCCCCAACAGCCATGTTTCTGTCTTGCCTCAGTCCCAAAGCAATGGACCAGCAGCTGCTGGTGAGCAGAGTCACCGGACACAATCTGCCTTTGGTTTTCACGTGTGTCTGTCACCTTGATGGAAAGCTGGTCAGCACTGCCTGGATCCTGCCCCTTGCGTGCCAAGCTTGTGTCACCCCTGGGTGTGACCACCCACGGAGTAAGGATAAAGCTCTCTGCCTTCAGGTACTTCCCAAGGGTGTGCAAAGAAGGTACACATCGAGTCCCAGAGGCCCAGCTTAGGCACAGCAGGACCTTATTAGCATGTGGCAGCTGCCATCAACACTGATTATTTTGTGTATTGTTTTGTATTATTTGTATTATTGTTGTTTTGAGACAGGGTCTGGATGCTGTTAGACTCTCATTATGTGGACCAGGCTCACAGAGATCAGCCTGCCTTTGGCTCTAGAGTTCTGGGATTAAAGGTGTGCACCACCACACCCAGTTGATCAACATGCTTCTTGAATCCCTTCCCACTGACCTCGGGCCATCCTAACGCTCACCCTGAGGGCAGAACAGTGAAAAAGGCCATCCAGAGACCACAGTGGTGAGCAGGAAAAGGCCCTTTCCACAAACGCAGACAAGCAGCAAGGTGGTAGGTGACAGCTTTCTATGCCAGAACAGCAGTAGCAGCCTACATGACCTGTGACCTGAAAGCCAGGAGCAAAAGAGGCAGGTGAGGTGGCCCTGAGGTCAGGTGTCGCAGAACAGGCAGGGAGTTCCAGGCTGTGGCCTCCGCGCCACACTTATGATGGTCGTGACGAAGGCACAGGTCACGCTCACTATCTTATCCCTCACACTCTTCTGCAGCACGCACGTGCTGGGAATTGACAGCTGGACGTAAGAATGGCCTCCACAGAGCAGCCACAGTCGCCTGCTGTTCAGTTCACTCCCAAAGAAGCTTTTCTCACTTTTGGAGGGGGAGAAGGACGTGAGCCATAGAGCACATGTGGACATCAGGGAACGCCCTGTAGAAGTCAGCTCTCCCCCCATCATGCGGGTCTCAGGGATGAAGACCAGGTGCCCAGTCTTCAAAGGCCACCACAGTCAAAGGCACTTGGGTTAGGCTTTTTTTTTTTTTTTTTGTATAATTCCACACAGAACCAATGATTCTGCCCTCACCCTGACTCTTGCCAAGCTCTGAACTATTCCTCTTCCTGTGGTACTGTCACTTGAGACTGTCCCATCTTCAGAAGAGGGGTAAAAACGACCAGGCAAAACACCGTGTGCAACCAGAGTATTACAAAGCAGTCGGCTCTGAGGACACAGCTATGGCAGCCTGGTGCTTCACACTTTCGCATTCTCAGCTGCAGAATGGTGGCTCTGAGAAGCGCATAAGGCCTTCTGCAGTGTGCTCAACGGAGCCATCTCCACAAAGGCCCAGTTCTTTAGCTAATGACTGGCAAACTATGATACTCTGTGCTAACAGATTTTTTTTTTTTTTTTTTTAAATAAACCACGTGAAACTGTCATGTCATGTCAGAAAAGAGCCTAGAACAAGGCAGGGACCTCACACCTGTCATCCCAGAACTCTGTTGGCTGAGGCAGAACGTCCATGAGTGTTAGGCCAGCCTGAGCTACAGAGAGAGATCCTGTCTCAGCCCTCCCCACCTCCTACCATCCCAATAAATCCCCAGCCCACAGTCTTTGTCATGACTGAAAAAACCTGAGACTTTAAGCAGGAATTGGAGTTTGTGAAGTTTGTATTTGCCCCTGTGCTTGGCAGTCCCTGTGCCCACTGTGCAGATGAAAGCTTAGTCTTGCGAAATCATGCTTTCTAAATGATCAACTCATGGACTTACAAATGGCACCTGGCCAGAGTCCCCCAAAACAAGACAGATGGAAGGACTGCAGGACATGAGCAACTTCAGATGCCAAGAGGGGTGGTCTCTATAAGCCTCCTCATGTACTTCAGCTACACTGCTTCTCCTCAGGGTGGGCACAGATGAGACATGAGAACTCGGTCACCTCTGCCTCAGCTGGACAGCAAAGAGATGAAAGACCCAGAAAGTCAGTGGCACTGGATCTTTCCACTTGGGAACAGAATTATTTTTCATGAAAAATATCATGTTCTATATTTACTGTACTATTTTATTGATTTATTGTATACGTGTGTGATGGTTTGTATATGCTTGGCCCAGGGAATGGTATTATTAGAAGGTGTGGTCTTGTTGGAGTAGGTGTGTCACTATGGGTGTGGCTTTAAGACCCTCATCCTAGCTGCCTGGAAGTCAGTCTTCCACTAGCAGTCTTCAGATGAAGATGTAGAACTCTCAGCTCCTCCTGCACCATGCCTGCCTGGATGCTGCCATGCTCCTGCCTTGATGATAATGGACTGAACCTCTGAACCTGTAAGCCAGCCCCAACTGAATGTTGTCTTTATAAGAGTTGCCTTGGTCATGGTGTCTGTGAAAAGCAGTAGCACCCTCACTAAGACAACGTGCATGATGCCGTACCATGTGAGTCACGTACACAAGTCAGCGAGCTCTCTCCTTAAGGGGGTGGGTGTCAGGGCTGGATGTGGCTGTTAGGCTCTGTGCAGCAAACATGCCTTTACCTGTGAGACACCTGCAGACTTGTCTCATTTTATGTCATACATATGATCATATGTATGCACATTTGGAAGTCAGAGGTCAACTCTGGCTGCCTCTCAGGCACCATTCACCCTGCTCTGAGACGTGGTCTCTCACAGACATGGATCATGCTAAACAGGCTAGGCTGGCTGGCAATCGGCACCAGAGATCCGCCTGTCTCTGCCTTCCAGCAGGTGTCACCATATCCAGTTTGGGTTTGTTTGTTTGTTTTTTTTAAAGATTTATTTATTTATTATATGTAAGTACACTGTAGCTGTCTTCAGATGTACCAGAAGAGGGCGTCAGATCTCATTACAGATGGTTGTGAGCCACCATGTGGTTGCTGGGAATTGAACTCAGGACCTCTGGAAGAGCAGTCAATGTTCCTAACGGCTGAGCAATGTTGCCAGCCCATGTTTGTTTTTAAGATAAGGTTTCTCTGTATAGCAGTCCTGGTTATCCTAGAACTCACTCTGTAGAGCAGGCTGGCCTTGAACTCAGAGATCTGCCTCTGAGTGCTGGGATTAAAGAAAGATATGTGCCACCACTGCCTGGCTACACAAAGCTTTTAATATAGAGTCTGGAGACTGACCAAGGTCCTCAGGCCTGCACTTACTGACCAAGGTCCTCAGGCCTGCACGTACTGACCAAGCCACTTCCAACCCTGTTCTTGAAACAGAATCTCAAGTAGTCCTGGCTGGCCTAGAACTAATTTACTTTGTAATTGAGGCTGGCCTTAAACTCCCGATTCCTCTGTATCTACTTCCCAAGTCCCGGGGTTACAGGCATGTACCCCTACACCTAGTCTACTGGTGTTCTGATAAAAAAGCCTCTTTAAATTAGTACTAATGTATGCAGGTGTATGCATGCCATGGCCTGCATGTGGAAGTCAGAGGATGTCCTGGAACTGGTATCCTCTCTCTACCGTGGGCTCCAGGGGGCAAGCGAAGGCCACCAAGTAGGTGTTTTGCCATAGGAGCTTTTGCCCACTGAGCCATCCTGCTGGCTTTAAATATTTAAACATAAAGAATATTTGGCTCATCAGTCATATTTAGAGTGATTTTGGGAACTGCAGGGCCTGGGGGCAGTAAGAGAGGACAATGTGTGGTCAGGGCTTCAGCTGTTGGGAGCATGATGCTAGCTTTAGGGCAATGGTTGTCCAACCCTACACAGTTGGGCAGATGCATCAGTGGTCCTGAGTCCAAAGGCTGCTGCACAGTGATTTTTGGAATGCACTGTGATAACAGAGCTGGGCTTAGTGAGCCAGGACTGTGCTGTATTGGGAATCTATCAGGCAAACACTCTCCGAGGATGCCGCATTTCACAGAAGGCTGTGGAGCGTCACAGCATCATGAAGAGCTTGAGTCCTACCTTCATACATAAGCTTTGTGGAAAAATAGTCCTCAGATTCCACGAGTGCTTCATCCTTGTCCACATCCAGGAGGTCGGCAAGTCGTGTGATAGACACCTCTAAGGAGCAGAGCGAGCCTGTCTTACAGTACTCAGCTCCTGAGGCAGGAAGGATCTCAGCTCTCACACTGTACAGTGTCTGCAAGGAGGGATAGAGGAGATAAGGGACAGCTTACCTGAGTGGCCAGAAGAAAGTCTGTGGAGGCAGGGCAGAGCTGCACAGCCACAGCACCACCTTGGCAGTTACTTCTTACAGACGCAAGCTGAACTCCATACATTTCTACTGTTGTGAGAGGAGAGTGAAGTGCGCACATGCCATGGCGTGTGTGTGGAGTCAGAAGGGAACTGTATGGTGCTGGCTCTCTCCTTCCACCTTCACAGCTTGCGGGGATCAACAGCAAGTTACCAGGCTTTCCCCATAGTCACCTTTACGTGTGCAGCCACCTCACCAGCCCCTGCGGCCCTTTTTAAGTTATCTGTATTTTCAAGCATGGGAGCATGGACACAGAGTAGTCCTCCACGTGTCTCCCTCACACCAAGGTCATTAATATTGGCGTTATGCGCTTGGTTTAAGTCCCCACCAGGGTTTCTAAATCTGCCTAGGATATTCTGAAGAAAATTCCAGACAACCTGCCATTTCACCTGTTATGTTAACATTGAATAGTACTAAAAACTAGACATTTTCTTGCCAAAATACAACACCAAAACTAGTAAAAATGAACACACACCCCTGGGTATCATCCAATTCTGTCCATAACCCCTTTCTCCATATCAACCTCATTCTCAACGGCTTTACACACAAACCAGTATTTTATCACCACCCAGCATGAACCAAGAGTCCCAACTTGCCTGCTGCCAGGGGCACAGGCGAGAGGCTCACACTACTGAGTTCCAGCTCAGAAGCCAGGCGCTCTTCACCTGCATGTGCAGAGCAACCTAGCATATTTCATTAGAAAACAATGCATTGCTAGTCAAAGGAGAGATCTGAGATCTACAATTGTGTTCTTCTCAAGACTCATGGAGAGATGACAACTTCTTTGTCCTCAGGCAGCCTTCCATGATGACTTGTCTATCACTCGAATAGGTCTGCTCAGAGAAAGGCAAGTGCCCACAATCTGGCGGCCTGGGCTCTTTCTGCTTTCTTATTATAATGGGGCACAGGGATATGTATCCCCCCTTCTCACATGCAGATACGAGAGCACACACCCAGCCCTCAGACTGGAGTGAGGCAGGGCACAGGGTGGTTGGAGATCAGAGTAGCACATTCACACAGCCAACCTGAGATGTTCATCCCACACCAAGCATTAGCACTAGGAGGACACACTAGGTAGACGGACTGTACACCAAGCATTAGGAGGACGCACGAGGTGGACTGACTGTGAGCTTAGCAAAGGATGTGCTCCCTAAAGCTTCAAAGTGGCAGTGGGCTTGGTCTGAGTCATTCTCTCTAACACTTTCTGGAGAACCCAATGGCTTCAGGAAGGGCTGGCCCCTGACATGTGTGGGCACCAGCCCTCTCACTGGGCTGCTGACACTCCAAGTAGGAGTACAATCAGGTCTTTTCAGTGAGAAACAAGCAGTCATGGCCAGCTGACATCAAACCTTTCTTTAGCGCGGTCTTCAATGAGCAGAATGGGGACACCTGATGTGTCACACACAGAACAGAGCAGCTCACACAAATCAGAAACACAAGCACCAAGACTATCAAGCTCTTGGAAACCTTTCTGATCTCAACTTTCAGACTCTTAGATCTGAGACCAGAGACAAATGATGAAGGGAGAAAAGCTGTTTCATCAAGAGTACAAACTTCTGTGTTCCCCTGGACAGCAAGACAGTAATGGCAACTACAAAGGGTAAATGTTTATAAGACACATACACAATTAGAGAGAACTACACAGGGTAAATGTTCATAAGGCACACACACAATTAGGGACAGACACTTGAGACCTACTTAAACCCTAAGAATGAAAAGGCAAACCATTCCAAGTGGACAAAGGATTCAAGTCAACATCTCTGCAGTCACCTCTAACTACAAAGCCACACACTACCCTGGCCTCTAGGGGATCCCCTGCACTACCTGCAAGATGGTGTCACACATCTGCAAACACCGGGACGGCCATAACTAAGGAACTCAGCTTGCATAAGACCTGGAGGCAAGGCTCACACACTGGGGGAGAGGAAGGCAAAAGACACAGTGGCAGTGAGCCACATGGACAGTCCTCCACACCAGTGATCCCTGACCGCAGCTCTGCACGTATCAGAGCTGTGTGCTGGCACTACATAAAAACAAGGTACAACAACGGAATGTTTAACTCGTTGGCTAATATACAGAATTGAAAACATGGGCTTCCAAACAATTAGTCTGATGTGGTTAGTGAGAGGTAGAAAAAAGAAACGTTTGGTGCCAAATCTGTAGTCAGCACCACCTTCCCCGAGACACCCCTGCTGATTCGCAGCTGCACCCCACAGTTCTGCCCAGCACACAGTCTAGGGATCAAACCCAAGCAGGCCTGTGTGCCCAGCTCATAGCCATTCAGAGCAGCACACTCAAACTTAAACAAGAGGCAGATAATGAGCAAGTGACAACTTGTCCTACACACTGTCTGCTTTGTGTTTGAAGGCAGTGCCTGGGAGCAGATGAAACGGCTTTAATGTGTGCCCCCAGATTGCTATGATGAAAGAGGGCAGGGGTCTAAGTCATGGATCGTCAGCATTGTCAGGAGCAGGTGCACCCCAGGAAGGACACAGTGTCACAAACGGGACAGGCTCTGGCGCAGCTGCTCAGAGCTCACAACCTTTCTTGAGCTGTAGCTCCAGTACTGAAAGAATCCACCGAACCTCAGTAGTATCAAGAACATGAAGTGCCCGTGCTTCCACCCCACATCCCGTTTCCCAATAATATTACATACAAAGAAGTCCTCCACATGGAACTCGTAAGTGTAGGGTTTCAAGGGGACAGTCAGCTGCTCTTCAGAAGCTGGGAAGAACCCCACAGAGAACCGGCAGTGCAGAGGTGGGGGCGGCTCCTGCGTCCACGTCAGCTCCCAGACAAAGAACACGGACTGCTTGCTGTGGATAAGCTGTAACAAGAGGCACGGCTTTGGTCACAGTGCTCGGAACCTTGTAGAGCAAAGGGGCATGTGTCAGGCAGAGTCTACAGTGAGCCTGTGGATTCCTGTGGTTAAGCAGCACCTACCATGGCCCCAGGCCTGCCTGCCTGCCTGCCTGGCACAGAGCCGGGCCCCAGCTGGTAAAAGGATCTGCTTTATGACTGCATCAGAGGTCATGAAAAGTCGCTTCAGGATCATTATTAGTACATAGCAAACTCCTTACATGGCTCCATAATGGGGTATGCCACTGTCACAGCTGGACCAACGGCACTGCCTGGAGGTAGGCTAGTGATTGAGGCAGGAGGTCACCGAGGTACAAAAAGAAATGAACATTGCTCCCCCCCCATTTCTTCCCCCTTTCCTCATTTATTCCCCAGCTCCCATAAGGCATCGGCAATAACAGCTCTGCTCTCTATACACTCCCCTCCATGACGTGCAGCCTCTGCACAGAAGTGACCATGGACTAAAAAGAACCTCTAGAACCAGGGGCCAAAGAACTTCTCTTCCTTTCAGGTGACTTCTCTCAAGCACTGTCTCACAGTACTGAAGGCTAGCACAGCCACCACCATACACATCCATGTCAATCATTTCCTAGTAACATAAAGTAGCTTAGGAGCAAGTCCAGCCAGATACATGGCCTAAACACTAGAGTCTACACCTACAGGATCGGGGACAGGCTCAGCAATGAGCTAACAATGGCCAAGTAAGTATTAGTGGGAAAGTCTGAAAGACTGGAGCTGCAGTCACCACCAGGAACCCTCTGATTGCCATCCAGCAGCACTCACTGACAGAAGTACACATAGAAAGGGTGGAAAATGCCAAGGAGTAGGGGCCCACACGAGAGCTTCTCATAGCAACACAGTATAGAGGCCTTTCCTCACAGCAGCACAGGACCACACTGTCTGAGGGTGATGGCATGCACACAAGCAAGAGATCCCACACAAGCCCGTGTTTACACATGAGGCAGGGCAAGCTCAAGACTTATATCTAAGATGACAAAGGCATTCCTGTGCTACGCACTGCCCCTCAGCCTTCTAGGCCCTGCTGTTCCACAAGTGAACACGAGGCACATGAGCCGGTGCAGCTCTGACCCAGGCCCTCCTCGGTACCCAGAAGCTAATCCAAATCAGCGGCAGGATCTGCCCAGCGGCAGCCAGTCACTCTGGTCTCCTTCCCTGAGGTGCTGAGAACCTGGTGCTCAGAGCAGAGAACAGTTACCTGCTGGGACTGTGTGTTCAGGGGTGCCAGCCTCAGGTCAGTAGCATGACCCTTGTCTTCCAGATTACTGTCTGACAGCTCAAAGTCCAGTTCTGACAGGTTCTGGACACAGACTTGCACATATTTCCTAAAATACAGAAACAAGGTGGTCATTCTAACACTCAGCACTCTTACTCCCTGTGTCCAAGACGGTTATCTCGAGTAGGTGAAGCGAGGTGGAAAACCCACCATAAGCGTGGTGCAGTCACTCATGGGCTGGCACCCCAGTGTGGATGAGAAGGCCAAGCATGTAGAGCACTAAATCCCCCCCCCCCTTCCTGACTGAACACTGCTCTGCTGCCACCCCACCTCTACTATGCTGGACTGCATCCCCCTAATAAACCCTCCCTTAAGTTGCTCTTGTCACAGCAACAAGGCAAGAAATTAATATAGACATTTTCTTAGCTGCTCTAACAAAGCTGCCCGGGTTCCTTTAGAGATCATGGAGGTTTTCAACCTTTGCATGTAATGTTTCCCTGCTCTGATGAAGAAAAAAAGTACTGCTAGTGTAACATTTTATTCTCATAACCAAGCCAATCCCAGCAGTCCACGGGAGAGAGACTGTTACAGGGAGAGGGAAGAGTCAGGGGGCCAGTGTTGTCACTTGAAGCAGGAAGAGCAGTGGCCCTGACACCTCTGCACTTCCCAGTAGGTCTGACGATCCCTCTAGAGCAGGAGTGCTCAGCTAGGTGGCCTGGCTCCTCCTGGAGCCAGGGCTGTGGTGGGGTGTAGTGACATCACCCAGAGACACCACTGAGCCCTTTGCAGAGAATGGAGCAGCCTATCTAGCCCAGAAGCACCAGGACCCAAATATTAGTGTTTTAAACTCTCTACCTGGAAGCAGCTGGCAGTGACCGAGGGTGCAGTGACAGAGCACCAGTTACACAGACCTATGGGGATACACTGAGCAGCCCAGAACGGACACCTTGTAGACGTTGATCAACTGGAGTCTGCCAGTACCTTGGTCGCTTAAAACAGAGATAACAGCTAGAAAGAGACTGGGGATCAGATGAAGATCCAATTTGGATTTCACCTAAAACTTTTACCCTGAGGTGTCAGCTGTGAGGCAGAGGAAACTGGGAACATGGCCTGTGTATCCAGGACACAGGGAGCTTCTCTGGTAATGTGTAAAACCCTAGGGACAAGCTATGTACCGGTTCATTCCAGGGAAGAAGCAGAGCTGGCTCCCCACTCCCTTACCGGGTTCCAGCAGACAGCAGAGAGTGCTCGGTCCTGAAGGGCACACTGAATGTCAGTGCAATGACAGTGGAGTAGATAGACCACGGGCAGTCGATGGACACCTGCAGAGAGATGGGGACACCTTTAACCCACTGGCCAACAGCATAACCCTGTCACCATGCAGCCAGTGCACAGTGGCTTCTCTGTGGTTCACCATTACTGTCCTGAGAGGACATTCTATTTAACATATTCTCACACGGACAAGTGACAATGAGCCACAGAACCAACAAGGAATAAAGGCAGAATTGAACTCCATGCCAGAACCGCAGCTCAGCCCCCAGCACATGCACTCTGGCAGAAGAGCCAGAGCAGGTGTGCCTTGTCCACCTGGGGTCAAGATGCCAAACACAGCGAGCAACCCAAGGCTGCAAGTGGCCAGGAACCACTGGAAAGCAAGAGGTCATCCAATTACCTCACTTGCCTGACAGAACCTAGCTAACGACCAACCAAAGCTGGGATACGGTATGGACAAAGAGATACTCCCTGGGGCAGGAGAGGAGCAGGTCTTGAGTTTGCTTTTATCTTCACACAGAGCAGACCAATCTACTGGGTGCAAACCACATCTCCACTGAAGGAGACATTACCTTTATTCTCTCTCTTCTCTGCACAGCGTGCAAGGAGAAATTCCTAACTACTCAGTGGTTTGGATGAGCAAGGCCCATAGCCCATGTCTGAATACTTGGTCCCTAGTTGATGGAACTGTCAGGGAAGTATTGGGTGTGGCCTTTCTGAGGAGGTGTGTCACTGGATCGGGCTTTGAGGTTTTAAAAGCCTACCATTACTAGTTAGCTCTCTATGTCTCATGCTGTGGATCAGTATGTGAGCTCTCAGCTACTGTTCTAGTGCCATGCCTGTCTACATGTTGCCGTGCTCCTCACCATGATGGCCATGGACTCTCTGAAGCCACAAGACAAAGCAAACGCTTGCTTCTACAAGCTGTCTGGAAGACTGGAAAGGCAAATCTCTTCTACAGAGATTGCATTTAAAGAGACTGCAGTCTGAGGCCTACCCTACTGTTCCTATCCCCATACTAGCCGATGTGGGAAGCTCAGAGGTGCCTCAGAATTGGAACCCAAGTCACAGGAGGTGGGCACGCCTGGCAATACTCCATGAGCTGATTTCACATGCACCTGTAACCTGAGCAAACATATCTCTGAGGAGCTGTTAAGATGCCAGCCCCAGGCCCTACCTCAACGGAGCTGCTCCTGGCTGAGTTGACACAGCTCCTGCAGCCTGGTCATAGGATGCATGGACCTGCCATCACCCC